>NC_090939.1:423549961-423852991 GCF_040938575.1 Ambystoma mexicanum | reverse complement strand
TTTGGCTTCTCTCCTCTTCGGCTTCTTAGTTCCAGTGGCGACATCTTGCTCTTCCAGTCCTCAGGACCCTGCTTTTATGCAAAAAGATCCCCATTCATACAGCCTAGTTGTCACTCACACAGTGGAGTGGTCATCTTGGCGGGAGACCCTCCAGCCTATCAGGATAGAGTGCGAAATTGGTTGCTGAGGCAACCCTGTCCAGGGGTCGTACCCTCCCTCGCACACAATTGACCCACCCCAGACTCAGTGGCGCTGAAAGGAGGGCTTCTTGGCAGAAGCCCGCCAAACGAACAAACAAAGGATCCCCAACCTGGGTTAGCAGTTTAGAGAAAGACATGAGAAAGAAGTTATATTAAAGTTCTGGCAAAGAAAACCTACCGGAGCAAAGTAAATATAAAAATGCACCGGCGGTATGTTAGAGGCTGTCAGAAAATGTGGTAGCCTCGTACAATGGGAAAATCCCATCAGAAAATATTTGCGGTCGAATATTTATGGTAGTAACCACTGCCACCAGCCAGAAACTTTTGAGAGAGGGACTGTACGGTACCCTCTCGAAAATGAACATAAAGGAAAAACTATCAACCCTTTTCAGTATCTCCATTGTAAGATGGGTTGTACTGGTTTAGTTCATAAAAATTGACTAGTAAAGTCAATTGGGACTTTACATGCCACCAGCCAGAAACTTTTGAGAGAGGGACTGTACGGTACCCTCTCGAAAATGAACATAAAGGAAAAACTATCAACCCTTTTCAGTATCTCCATTGTAAGATGGGTTGTACTGGTTTAGTTCATAAAAATTGACTAGTAAAGTCAATTGGGACTTTTCATGCCCTTGGGGGTCGCTATGACACGCCTGTGTCACTGCACGGAGGGTGCTGTGTAACACATGTGAATAAAGATGGTTCCTGTGGGGGTGAGAAAATCCCATACACATTAAACACAAAAATAGCCTAGAACACACACCGCAAAAATGCCTAAGAGTGGGAAAAAGAGTCTTACTCTTAGCACAAAAAAGCAACAAACCCTTCAAATCCAGCAAAGCTGCTGGGGGACTCTATAGGTAACGGAAATTAGCCATAGAATGAGAATTCTCCCTAACACTCGCCCCCCTCAGACTAAGGGACAGGAGGATCTAATCCACTCCTGGATGAGTCTATTACCTCTAGTCAGTTATAAACATCCTAGAGAGACCATCAGCATTTTGGTGGTGACATCCTGACCTGTGCTGAATGGTAAAATCAAACCCTTGCAGGCAGATTGACCATTTTAGCAGTTTTGGGCTTTCCCCTTTCATTTGCATCAACCATCTTAAGGGTTGGTGGTGTGTTTGAAAGATGAAAGTAGATCCATACAAGTATGGTCTAAACTTCTTCAAAGCCCAAACAATGGCAAAACATTCTCTCTCAATAGCTGCGCACCTTGTTTCAGGTTCCTTCAGTTTCCTGCTGATGAAGCAAATGGGGTGCTCACTACCTTTCTCATCCAGTTGACTGAGTACTGCACCTATACCTATATTGGAAGCTTCTGTTTGTACAATGAAGGGTTGGTGGTAGTCAGGAGCTCTGAGAACTGGAGCTTGACAAAGGGCTTTCTTCAGGCTTTCAAAGGTGTGATTGCACTCCTCATTCCATTTGATCTTTTTAGGGAACTTAGGAGAAGAGATTACATTCAGTGGAGAAGCTATGGATCCATAGTTCTCAATGAAATTCCTGTAATACCCAGTGAGGCCTAGGAAGGCTCTCAACTGGGTTTGAGTAGAGGAGGTTGTCCAATTTTGCACAGCTTCAATCTTGCTGAGCAAAGGGCTTATTTCACCACCTCCTACCTCATGCCCAAGGTAGACCACTTTACTCTGACTAATTTGGCATTTACTTGCCTTTATGGTCAGATGGGCCTGTTCAAGAGCCTGCAAAACATATCCTAGGTGGTCAACATGTTCTTTCCAAGTAGGGCTGAAAACTGCAATGTCATCCAAGTATGCCATGCAGAAGTCCTCCATCTCATTCAGAACCTGATTAACCATCCTTTGGAATTTTGCAGGTGCATTCTTTAATCCAAAAGGCATAACCTTAAACTGGTATAAGCCAACTGGGGGAGAGAATGCAGTTTTCTCCTTGGCATGGTCAGTCAGTGCTATTTGCCAATAGCCTGACGTGAGATCAAATGTGCTGAGGAACTTGGCTGAACCAAGTCGATCCACCAGCTCATCTGTCCCTGCCAAAGGATGGGCATCAGTCTTAGTGACTGCATTTAGGGCTCTATAGTACACACAGAATCTCAACTCCTTGGATCCTGCCTTTGCTACTAACACAACTGGGCTAGACCATGGACTAGTAGTGGGCTCTATTGCCCCGAGATCAAGCATCTTGTTGACCTCTCCTTTGATGTGGGTTCTTACATTTTCTGACATCATGTAGCCCCTGCTTTTGACAGGTAAACAGTCACCGGCATGGATATCATGCTGGCCCCAAGGGGTCAAGCCTGGTGCTAGAGAAAACAGAGAGGCAAATTGATTTAACAAAACTTTGCACTCCTCCTGCTACTCAGGTGTCAGATTAGAAGAGAGATTAACTTATTCTATTTTCTCATCTAAAGGTTTGCCTCTGAGGAGGTCAGGTAGAGGTTCACTCTCCTCCTCCTCTTGAGCTGAATCTAGAAGCAGAGCTCCCAGTTCTGGTCTTGAGACATAAGCGTTTAGACGGTTGGTGTGAAAGACTCTAGGAGCCTCCTTAGGATTGCTTAAATCCACCAGATAGTTCACCTCTCCAAGTTTTCCCACAACCTTGGGTCCCATCTATTTGTCCTGCAAGGCCCTCTGCCTTGTTGGGATCATAACAAGAACTAGCTGGTCTTGAGCGAAGTCAACCATGTTTGCCTTCTGGTCATGCCAATGTTTGACCAGAGCCTGACCTGCTTTCAAGTTATCACTTGCCTCAGAAAATCATGTGTGACATTCTCCTCCGGAGTCCTATCACATAGTCAGTGATTCTGACTGGTGTGGGGGAAGGAGCACTCCCCAGCCCCTCCTTGGTCAGGGCCAATGGACCTCTGACCGGGTGGCCATGGAGAAGTTCAAAGGGACTGTAACCCACTCCCTCCTGAGGGACTTCTCTATATGCAAAGAGAAGGCATGGCAGTAGGATATCCCACTTTTTCTTAAGGGGATCCTCTAAAGCTCCTATCATGCTCTTCATGGTTCTGTTAAACCTTTCTACCAATCCATTTGTCTGAGGGTGGTATGCTGTTGTGAACTTGTAGGTAACTCCACAGTTTTTCCACATGGCCTTCATGTAGTGGGACATAACATTTGATCCCCTGTCGGATATTACCTGCTTAGGAAACCCAACCGTGGTAAAAATACCAAGGAAGGCCTTAGCCACAGCCTGAGCTGTAACAGTCCACATAGGAATTGCTTCAGGGTACCTAGGAGCATGGTCTACTACAACAAGTATAAACCTGTTGCCTGAAGAAGTTGGAGGATCAAGGGGACCAACAAAGTTGATTCCTACCCTATCAAATGGTACTCCCACCACAGGGAGAGGCACTAGAGGTGCCACGTTCTTGGAGCCAATTTTACCAGAAGTTTGGCAAGTGTGGCCACTCTTGCAATACTTATCTACCTCAGCCCCCATTTTAGGCCAATAAAAGTAGAGAGAGAGCCTTTCCTTGGTCTTCTTGAACCTCAAGTGACCAGCCAAAGGTATCTCATTGGCTAGTTGCAAGAATTGGAGTCTGTTCTCTTGGGGCACTCCAGGGATTGACTCTGTCGGTTCACTATAGAAGAGGCCATCTTTCCAGTGTAACCTATACTTCCCAGGCTCTTGCCCTTCAAGCTGAGAAGCTGCCTGGTGGTGAAGACCTTCTAGAGTTGGACATTCTCTTTGTCCATTACTGAAATCTGCCCTGTTGGTGCCCCCTTCTGCCAGTAAAGGCTGCAGTTCAGGATGATCCACAGGGTCAAGATCTCCAATGAGTTCCTGGCCTCCTACTAGATCGTAATCTTCAGGCTCTAGTTCAACCACACAGGGTTTACCTCACTCTCAGCCTCAGCTGGAGGAGGGATCACAGGTGTGATTTTTGACAACCTAGGAGATTTCCTGGTTGGCAGCACTGGAGTGCTTTCTGCTGGTTTCTTCTTTGAAGGCTTGGGTTTCCCCTTTGCTTCTGGTTGCTTGGAAATAGCAGTTAGTAACTGCAGTGTAGTAGGAGTGATTTATTTTTCTATCATCTCCTCAGGAGAGCCCCTCAAGGTCTTCTCCCTTGCAGGTCTGGTAAACTCCTGTAATCTCTTACTAGGAGGTCTGGGAGTACTTGACACTACTCCCAGTTCTTTCAGGTCATTGCCCAACAGCACCCTTCCTGGTACTTCAGATTGTACACACACAGGTATTCTGACATTCATATCATTGCACTGGATGAGAGCTGGTAATTGGGGAAGCATCTGCACAGGCCCTCCAGCTAACTTGGTGAGGCATTTGGGTGCCTTAGCAACATCCTCCACCTTGAAAAAAGATTTGTCTACCACAGTTATGCTGGCCCCAGTGTCTCTAATGGCAGGGGTCTCCTGAACATTGACTAGGACACTGTCTTTATAATACTCTTTAGTATTAGGAGGGATAGAATTATACACATCTAAATTCTGTTGTACCCACAACCCTAGGGATACTAAAGATACACTAGCTGAGACTCCAATGGGGTCTTCAGCTAGTAGTTGAAAGTTTCCACTGGCCATATGTACTTTCTCCTCTGGAGTGAAGGCTAAGGAGACAGTGTGGATCCCTGAAGGTTTACCCGTACATCTGGGATCCCCTTTCACATGATCAGTAGAGTCACAAACATAACATTTTCCAAATGTCTTTATGAATGGTGGCTTGTTCTGACCTCCTGCACTAGCCTGATTAGGTTTCCCTGTGGCTTACTCTTAGAATTTTGTTTGGGGCCCTCTTTGGAATTGGAATTATTTGAATTCTCTTTGTTGTCTTTCTTAGGCTGCTTTGCCTCATCCTTTTTCTGAGTTACCACTGAATCCTTGTGAGCAGCCCTGTTGGCAACCCACAATTCAGCAGCCTTAGCTAGTTTCTTAGAATCCAGTTCTTTTGAATCAGCCAAGTGCTGTCTGAGCTCAGGAGAGCAGGCATCATAGATAGACTCCTTCATTACAAGATTTATCATTCCTTCATAAGTGTTAACTCTATAACCCTTAATCCATCCCTCTCAAACACTCATTCACCCAAGTAGCCCAAGGGGTACTATCATGAAGGTCCTAAACCTCTTAAGGTACTGGGAAGGAGTCTTCCCAAATATAGCTATCAAAGCTAGCTTTACATATTCATGATCCATCCTATCCACCTCCCCCAACTCCATTCCCACATCAGATGCAACAGGAAGAGCCTAGAGAATAACCAGGGGATCAGCTGATTCCCTGTGATATCCTAAATCCCATGATTGTATTCAAACATAGCAAGCCAATCTAATACATCCAACTTAGGTTCATACATACCCGCAATCTCTTTAGGCATCCGTGGAAGATCTAGAGGATTCGGGGCGAGAAGTATTTTCCAAAGACAATTTCTTCATCTAAAGCTCATGGTTGAGCTCCATTTCTTTGAGCCTTAGTTCGTGATGTCTCTGTTTAGTTTGGGCACTAATTCTTTTGAATTCTAGTTCAAGTCTCATTTGTTCTAGTGAGATACATTCAGGACTTAATGTGGGACCTGGTAAGGGTCCAGTAGCCACAGTTTGAGGCCTTTGAGCAGGTAGAGGGCCAGAAGGGGTGACATTGTTATCCTCCTCTTCCTCATCTGTTTCAACAATAACATTTTCAACATTATTCTCTTCACTGTTTGCTACATTTGCTGGGGTAGTGGACACTACAGCACCACTATCCAGACTTTGTTTCTCTAACAGTCTATCAAACATTTCTAATTTATTGCCTTTGACAGGAAGACCTTTCTGTCTAGACAGATCCCTTAAATAATCAGTAGTATTAGTAAAGAGGGACTCCTGGCTGTAACTTTCCATATTTGTGACTTTGATTAAAATAAATGTATTGTGATAGTTAGCCTTGTGGTTATTTGAACCAAGGTACTAGCAGAACTCTATAATGTAAATCCAATACTTTTATCATCACCACTGTGCACCAATGTTAGGCAGAATCCTGTGCAGTTCCCTTAGAGAGCACTACAGAAGATTAAGACTACAGGTGAGAGCAAAAATTCCCCTTTGGCATCAGTCTGTACCACAAAGATTTAGTTGGTAGCTGTGGCTGAGCAGTCAGACTTAACTCAAGTGGGAGGTGAGCAGTGTTCAGGGTTTACACAATAGGCCTACAATACTATGGCACAAGGACACACTGACCAAAGCTTTGTATTCAAAAGTAGATATATATTTATTTTATACACTTCTAGTACAACACATTTATCACAGTCATCACGCAAGTTAAATTAAGTCAAGAAAAAATATGCACACTCCCTAGTTAAATTGTAGACCAAGTGAACCAGAGTGAAAACTGAGCAAAACGGCACAGTGAAAACCACACCACACAAGAGATACTCTAGCAATTTCTCACAAGGGAGGGAAATCACAAGTTATATAGAAATAGTTTCTTACACAACCTAGCAACACTTCCCATACGTTTGTGAACCAGATTAAGCAAGACAGTGCATCAGTATAGGCAATACTTAATTGAAAACTGAGCAAAATGACATTTCACAAGGTTTAGGAAGGGGAAGAAAAGGGTAGTTATAAGAGGTAGGTGCATCAACACAGTTCTAGCTGAGAATCAATCTCAAGAAGGCAGTTCTAACAAATGTAGCCAGAGTCAGTAGGCCTGTGCCAGAGTCAGTGGTACAGGGCAAGGACCCAGTAGCAAAATGTTCTTGTAGCTGCAGGCAAGTCTTCGGTTAATGATTTTGAAAAGGTGGATGCAGGAGGTGAAAAACAATGTTAAGAGAGAGGGACGGCCAACCCAACAGGTAGGTAAATGATTTAAAACACCTTCAGTGCTACTGCAAAGAAAGGGTCGGCCTGGCGGAACAATGTACCTTTAAAATGAAGAAGTGGCTCCTGTGGTGGCAGTTGTTCCTGGTAGTTTCTGCAGTTCGGGGGATCCAGCAGAGGAAGAGAGGCTCTCGTCATGGAGGAAGGTTCCAGTGACTGCACTACCCAGGGATGAAACCAGCCTCGGTGCTGCCAGACGAATAAAAGGTACGCTCCTTTCAATCGCGGCCTGGGTGGACTGGTGCCTGGCAATCCGGCCTCCGAGTACAGGGTATGGGAGATTCGACCAAGGCAGGTCCGGGAAGGCGATTGGCAAACTGGTTGGCCCCACCAGCTCAAGGTAAGAAGGCTCTTGCAGATGAAGATCTTCTCTCATCGTGTGGCGAAAAGTGGTGAGACGCTGCAGCAGGGCTTCACCGGTGGTTCAGTTGTTGCAGATGTCTTTGGCTTCTCTCCTCTTCGGCTTCTTAGTTCCAGTGGCGACGTCTTGCTCTTCCAGTCCTCAGGACCCTGCTTTTATGCAAAAGATCCCCATTGATACAGCCTAGCTGTCACTCACACAGTGGAGTAGTCATCTTGGCGGTAGACCCTCCAGCCTATCAGGATAGAGTGCAACATGGGTTGCTGAGGCAACCCTGTCCAGGGGTCATACCCCCCCACACAATGGACCCACCCCAGACTCGGTGGCACCAAAAGGAGGGCTTCTTGGCAGAAGCCCGCCAAAAGAAAGAAAAAAGGATCCCCGACCTGGGTTAGGAGTTTAGAGAAAGACATGAGAAAGAAGTTTTATTAAAGTTCTGGAAAATAAAACCTACCAGAGCAAAGTAAATATTAAAATGCACCGGCGGTATGTTAGATGCTGTCAGAAAATGTGGTAGCCTCAAACAATGGGAAAATCCCATAGGAAAATATTTGCGGTTGAATATTTATGGTAGTAACCACTGACACCAGCCAGAAACTTTTGAGAGAGGGACTGTACGGTACCCTCTCAAAAATGAACATAAGGGAAAAACTATTAACCCTTTCCAGTATCTCCAGACTTAGATGGGTTGTACTGGTTTAGTTCATAAAAAATGACTAGTAAAGTCAATTGGGACTTTACATGCACTGGGAGACAGTAGTCAGTCCCAGGGTATGGAGTCTATGTTTGTGGGTCGCTACGACAACCCTGTGTCACTGCACAGAGGGTGCTGTGTAACACATGTGAATAAAAATGGTTCCTATGGGGATGAGAAAATCCCATAGATATTAAACACAAAAATAGCCTAGAACACACATAGCAATAATGCCTAAGAGTGGGAAAAAGAGTCTCACTCTCAGCAGGAAAAAGAAACAAACCCTTCAAATCCAGCAAAGCTGCTGGGGGACTCTATAGGTAAGGGAAATTAGCCATAGAATGAGAATTCTCCCTGACATGGACCCAATGTGGGATGGGGATTTACAGTTAGCGCCCAACCCTTGATCCGGTGCTAATAACGCCGGATCGCCCGGTGCTAATGCAATTACAGATGGGCGGTATTGATGCTTGGTTACCACCCAACTCCTGATGAGGTCGTAAGGGCAGCAGATTGGATTGCTATGCTTCAACATTGATTCTTTGTGAGATTGGTTACCTTCTCTCTCCAATGAGCCAGCCTCTCAGCAGGAACTGCACCCCACAACAGGAATCAAAAGGCACATCTATCCTATCCAGATGTTGTACTTGGATGTTATTAAACCCTCATCCAGCCCATGGTCCAGCCAAGTGATCCTTGTCCCCAAGGCAAATTCCCAGGCTGGTACCAGGGATTGAAGGTTCTGTGTGGATTACAGAGAGGCCAATGCAGTCACCAAGACTGATCCACATCCTTTGCCCAGGGCCAATGAGCTTGTGGACAAGATAGGTGCTGCCAGGTTCGTGAGCACCTTTGTCCTCACATCAGGCTATTGACAAATAGCTTTGACAGACCATGCCAAGGAGAAAATGGCTACCTCAACACCAGAAGGGGTCTACCAGTTTACGGTTATGCCTTTTGTGTTTAAGATTGCCCCTGTCACCATCCAAAGGTTGGTCAATCATGCCCTCAGTGGGCTAGAGGTCTTTTGTGTGGCCTACCTAGATATTTCTGTCTAAAGTTCCACTTCGAAGAGCATTTGACACACTTGGATAGGATGTTGCAAGCCATTAAAAGGGCCAGCATCACTATCAAGGCAACCATGTGCCAGATAGCATTGGGGAAGGTTACCTACCTTGGTCATGAGGTAGAAGGCAGTCAAGTCCAACCTCTCCCTAGTTAAGTACAAGCTTTACAGGACTGGGAGACTCCCTCTACTCAAACCCAGGTTAGAGATTTTCTGGGCCTCACTGGGTACTACAGAAACTTCATGGCAGACTATGGCACCATAGTTGCACCTCTGACAGCCATGACATCACCCAAGCAGCCTAGGAAGGTTCATTGGAGTGAGGAATGTTAGAGGGCCTTCGATGGCTTGAAGGAAAGTCTGTGCAGGGCACCTGTCTTGTGTCCTCATAACTACAGCAAACACTTTATTGTGCAAACTGATGCCTGTGACACTGGAATTGGAGCTGTCATGTCTCAGTTAGACAACAAAGGGAGAGAACACACCATCATTTTCATCATTAGGCAACTCAAGGGTAAGGAACTTAGGTGGGCCACAGTTGAAAAGGAGTGTTTAAGAATAAGTTGGCCAATTAGGTGTTTTAGATTTTACATTACCATTAAATGGTTTGCCTTTAAGGTCCAAACTGACCATAAACCCTTAAATTGGCTTATGCGGATGAAGGGTGAAAACCACAAACTACTCAGGTGGTTCATTAGCCTGCAAGGGCTAGACTTCACTATTGAGCTTTGGCCAGGGAAGTGTCATGATGATGCAGATGGCCTTTCCAGAAGGTATGTTGACTGTCTGGATGAGGTTAACAATCTTGTGGGAGATCATTTACCCTTACCTCAGTCTGGATGAGGTGCATGTGATGCTGGAAATGCCTTATGGAGGGACAGGACCCCTTATGTTTTCTGCCACTGAGGTCCACCCTGGACCTCTGACAATGCAGCACTTCATTATATATTTTGGTGAACAACACCCATAAGGTACCATCATGGCACCCATGGGTGGGGATACACCTTTGCACACCTTATGTGTGGTTCTGGGCACCTATGTGTTGCCTACAGAACAGGGTATGGGTTGGTGGCAGCTACATGCTGACTTGATAGTGGCTCTGAATGTCCTCTATTTTTTAGATACCCAGGCCCTGCCATAGGAATCAGTGGGTTCCTTGCCTTTTACCTTGTTTCCCAAATTCCTGGGAAGCCCTGACACGGTCCCTTCCTCCTGAATGGATGTTGGGTGGAAACAACACGTATGGCTCTGGTGCAGCCTCCTATTAGACTGACTGGAGCCTTCCCAGATGTTGTGTGTTGTGGGTACATCCTAGGGGAGGGATGTGTGTGAATGGAGTTGGGAGTCAACTCACATTGGCCCTCATTACGACCCTTGCGGAAAGTGACTGACCGGACCGCCACAGCGTAAATAGCGTTTCCGCCATTGCACGATGGAGCAAAGTGCGGCCCATTCCGACCCATTGGGCACGAGCACCACGCCATGGCGGAAGTGCAAAGTCCGCGATGGCGGAAATGACCCCAAAACGGCCCACACCGCCGCCGTACGGCGCCCTAGGTGCAATACCGCCACCCATCATAGCGGACACCGCAGTGAGCACCAACCGGAAAGTACGGTGACCGTAAATATACGGAAACGGAAGTAAAAACATGGGCCCAGAACGGGAAACAACACCCCGTACACCTATAAAACCACAAAATACACACAACCACTAAAAACACCACCCTGAGACACATACCAACCCGTCATCCACCCTAGTGAAACCAAGAAAAATGGGAAAAGTAGCGAAGAAAGCGTGCGACCGCAAGCGGCAGGTCCACTTCTCCCGTGAGGAACTCACCGTACTCACAGAGACCCTCCAGGAGAATGCCGCCGCCGTCTTCTCCACGCAAATGACCAGGACGGCACTTGCGAACAAGAAGGCCATATGGGCCCTGGTGGCACAGCGGGTAAGTGCGGTGGGGACCGCACCCCGCAACCCACAGCAATGCAGGAAGCGGTGGGACGACCTGCGGATACGCGTCCGTAGCATACTTTCTGCCAACCGCAACATTGCCACAGCCACCGGGGGAGGGTCGGAATCACCCATCAAGTTGACCCCCTGGGAAGAAATCTGTGCCTCCACCATTGGAATGGAGAGCATAGAGGGAGTCGGAGGGATGGAGAAAGGAGTGCAGACATCCGGAGAATCAGGTAGGTGGCCCAAATAAAACCATGCCAAATCCACAATGTCCAATCATGTGACTCACATGTGTCCACATAGCGCAACAGCAACACATGGCCAGGCGAACGTCCACACACATTGGCCTGACAGCGCACTTTAAAACACACAATAAATACATAAATAAGTAAAAACCCCAAAACACCCACTACACGTGCAGCAGGCACACCCTAACTGCAGGCTGCCAAACAACTGCACCCTCACTCCACACACAAATGAAAGCACCTCCAAGGCCCCGACCCAAATCACCCTCAGGTACCACCCCAATGCATGTGATACATTGCCATTCCAATTCCCACAGACCCATTAATAACGCTCGCCCTCCTTTACTCCACCACAGGGTCCGATCCAAACAACGAGCTCCAGGACACCCCTACCAGCACACCTGCAAAGAGGGCCAAGACCGACGGCCAAAGACCCTCCACCTCAGCTGCACGCATCAAGACACGGCAGCAGCACATATCAAGTGGCAGCACACAGGAGGGAACATCAACAGGCACCCCAGCAGCCAGCATGCCCACAACAGCACCACCACAGGTCCCCCCAATGGATGCCACAGAAGGTACTGCCTCTGGTGGCAGCAGCACCATAGGTGACACCCCATTAATGGCAGCATGCTCCGACACAGAAGACGGGGATGTCGAAGTCAGATCCATCCATGACCTGTCCCAATCCCCCTGTCTGTTCCATCCCGTACACCATGAGGATACCACGCAGGGGCACCCACAAGACGACGACTGGCCATCCCCCACAAGCCCTGTGGCAGGGCAACATGAGGCGAACAGCCCCTCTGTGACACCACCGCAAATGGCCATGGCACAGCACAGGCAACAGTCCCTCGACCAGTTAATCGTGCAACAGCAGCAACTGGCCACGCTCCTCAAGGACCATGCCGATGGATGTGGGGGCACTAAGGCAGACATAGAAACATCAACTGAGACACTTAGGGCACAAATGGAGAGTAGCACCGAGAGCCTGAGAGTCCAAATGGAGAGTAGCACCGAGAGCCTGAGAGTCCAAATGGAGAGTAGCACCGAGAGCCTGAGAGTCCAAATGGAGAGAAGCACCGAGAGCCTGAGGGGGGAACTGCATGCGACGTCCAAAGACGTATGTGCCGAACTTGCCGCAGTGCGCCGTGTGCTCACTGAGCTCTCACAAACCCTTAGGGACATGCATGGACGTGAGCAGGCAGAGACATCATCCGTTGCAAGTTCCGTCCAGGGCAGCCCCCAACGTAGATCTGGGAGGAACCTGCGCTCCACAGGCAGGGGTGCCCCTGATACCCGCAGAGGGGGCTTGCAATAGCGACTGCCCACTGACAATGAGCATCTTTGGACACTGGTGTTCGGGGGGGAGGTGGGAGGGTGGAGGGGGTGTGTTGGGCTCACTTGGGTGGCGGGTCGATAGGGTGTTCCACATGATATCACATATGCCATAAACAATGCACGATCAAACAATGAGATGTGTGGACAATGATCTTTGTGTACTAGGCCATCATAGGCGTACAGTCCATATTGTGCATGTACCAGACACACACAGTGCCACGAGTCCCGTGTCCATGTATCAGCCACCAGGCGTGAGTGCTAGAAGCATGCATCTATGAGATGCTGACGAATTTCACGGCCCTCCTGTGCCTCACAGACTCCTTGAGGTGCTGCCACATCCCCACCCTCATCATGACCATCTTCAGGTGCTTGCAGTTCTGCGTCAGGGGGCATGGGCACATTTCTACGTACGCACATGTTGTGGAGCATGACACATGCCATCACCATCTTTGCAACCTTCTCATGGCGGTACAGGAGTGCCCCGCCAGACCTGCTGAGGCACCGGAAACGAGTCTTCAGTAGGCCGAATGCCTGTTCAATGACTACACGGGTACGTGAGTGGGCATGGTTGTAGTCCTCCTCATGCTGGTCCCGTGGGTTCCGGACTGGTGTGAGGAGCCATCTCTTCAGTGGATATCCGGCATCACCTGTATGTGGACGATAAACGAATTATGTGGAATGCCATTGCTACGTACGCACCCCCCCCCCCTTCCTGCCAGGTCATTGCCGCATCACATACCCCACATCATCATGCATGAAATGAGACTCACCGAGTAGCCAGGATCTGTTCCCTGCGTGTCGCTCCATGTAGCGTGGTATTGTAGAGTTCCTCAAGACCATAGAATCATGGGTTGATCCAGGGAATCGGGCACAACAATGTGTAATGATCCTGTTGGAGTCACACACCATTTGTACATTCAGTGAATGTAATTGTTTTCGGTTGCGGTACTGGGCCTCCATGGCATGTGGGACGACCAATTCCACATGGGTGCAGTCGATGGCACCAATGCAACCCGGTATGCCGCCAAGTGCATGGAATCCCACTTTTGTGTTGGTAATTTCCTGCTCCGAGCGTGGTAGAGAGATGTAGTCGTCTGCGTGCTGCAGGAGGGCATCGAGCACTTGCAATAGTGTCCGTGAGAACAGTGGCTGAGAAATGCCATGCAACTGTCCGACTGTGTGCTGGTAGGTGCCTGTGGCCAGGAAGTGTAGTACAGACACCACCTTCAGTAGGGGTGGGATGGCGGTTGGGCTATCTATCATGCTGACAAGGTCAGCCTGTGTCATGTCCACAATGGCGGCTATGGTGTCCCGGTCCAAACGGTAGAGGGTGTGGATCTGCTCATCAGTGAGGTTGAACGGATGTGCTCGGAGGCGTGGGATTGCGGGCTGCCTGCGTGGTGGTAGTGGCTGTGCTGGCAGCCCTTGCTGGCCCTGCCTTGCCCTCCTCCTCCTCCTGCGTCTCCTCCGTGCGGCCGGTTGTAGTTGGTGTTCGTCTTCTTCTTGGAGTTGGAGTACTTGCAGTGCTATCAGGTCCCCCAGGGCCAACATCGCGAGTCCTGCCGGTAGCATTTCGGAGTGGTTGTGGGAGGAGACTGGGCGTGCAATTAATGTGTTTTCAGGCTGTATGGCCTCCACCTGTGGTGATTCATTCAACCTGTGCAAGCTGCTCTCCCCTTTGGGCGAGCACATCCCGCACACAACGCTGCAATTCGAGGAATGGCATCTTGCTATTACAATCATGTATTAGTACCCGATGGCCTTGTAACATTGGTTGATATGTTCATTCGGCTATGGTCCCATTGTTTCACATGCATTCTTTGCAGTCGCGAACAGACTTGTGAAGGGTCAGTGGAACGTAGTACTCGAGTAACGGTGGACCCTCATGCATCACTGCACCGAGGTTCAACGACGGGCGGGGCGTCCCATTTGTGAGTGAAGGCAGTTGCCATTTTCACACACAGCCGCACTAGATGGATTAATTTGTGATTTCAAGCGGCCACATATGCCTTTTCGACGTGATGTTGCAAATGAGGAATTCGAAGGGCGGCGCTTTCGGTCTTCAGCTAGCGGCGAGGAGATGCCCACAGGTCTGACTGCAAATATAACGTTCTATTGTTCAGTGTCCTTGGGACAGGGGCCATGGCGAGGATGCAATGATTGATATGAATAGTTTGGGATGCGCAATAGCGAAGTGGATGATGAGGCCGGACGTTCCCAAATACATGTTACTTCACAACACTGGAATTACGGGCTGGGGCACAGTGGATTTTGCAGGCTGCATAACGCACAGACTCAATGGAATTCTCACATGTTATGTGAGTATGGAAACAGGCGTTATCATTACGGGATGAGGGAATGATGAATGGATGCATGGGCAGATGATTTGATACGGTGTTTGCCATGTACAGGGCTTCTTGGAATCTGTCCGCCTCCCCTGCGCTATGTGATGCAGGGCTGCCATAGTGGGACCATCGTCCATCTGGCCTTGTTGAGCCCTCCCTGTCTCGACGCGCCTTCAGACACTTGTGTCCATGCACGTTACCAATCCCATCTGATGGATTCTGTTTTCACAGACGCATGCACAGGTACACTCGTTTGTGATGGTGTTTTCACCTCGATATGGATAGTTATGAGTCGCAAGTGGTTTTGGGGTGGTGATGATCCTTTGGAGTGGGCTAGCATGCATATGGCTGTGGATCTAGTGTGATCATTGAAGTGAGTTGTTCGAATGTAGTTCTGATGGCCATTCTTTTCTTTTTCTTTTCTTTTGGTTGACAGGTATCTCCTCCCCTTTTGCCACTGCCATCTGTATGCCACTCCTGCAGATGGGTTTTACTCCCGACACCTGCTGCTTCGTGTTAATCAGTGGAGCAGCATTACGATCTTATGGGACGATCGCCAATGGGCCACATGCCCTTACGCAGTACTAGTGGCTCGGAGCAACATTTCGGCCTTTCAGCTGGACTAGTGCCTCCCTATTGGGACGGCCCTGCGGTTCTAGGCGCTTCCATGTTGCCTTTTCGTACGAGAATGTAGCCCCTGTGTACCATGAAGGAACAGGGCGTCACACAAGAAGTAGCTGGTCATTTATTGCGGATGCAGCCCACAATGGTGAAATGTGTTTTGGAGTTCATGGCCTAATGGCTGTATGGGCTTGGTGAATTTGTTGTGCATTAAATTTCTATTCTGATATGGGCCGTGTAGCGTTCTTCTTTGCAAGTGATGTGGCATATTCCTATTTGGGGAGCGATGTATTGTGAGGAGATCTGCATTGGGTTCCAGCTTCGGAGTATAGTTGCGTGGTACTGTGCTGGGCGCGTTTGCCTACGAAGCCCAGTGAGGTCAGGGGTGAGGGCTGCCAATATGACTGTTTGGATGATGTCATGCTCAGGGGCGGGGTATTAGGTTTTGTGTAACAGATGCCGGTCAGCCAGGTGAATTGGTGGAATGATGTGATTATCGGAATATTGCTGGTCACAGGTGCCTGTGTTTGCGTGCGTTTCTTGGTGGGAGACTGGGGTCATGTCCATTGGTATAGCTTCTGTATTCGTGCCATCTGTGCCCTGCAGCTCCCATTGGCCCCTCTTGTGATTCTTTTGTTCGTTGGCATGCATGGGTGACTTGTACATTTCACTGGTTGCATTGTGACTTCGTTGCACCTACGGGGAGTTGTACTATGTGGCCAGGGAGCGGTGTACAGGCACTCAGTGGGGCCGTTTACGGTTGATTCGCGATGCCGTACTTCTCACCATGGCGGAATGGTACTTTCCGCCGTGCTTGATGGCGTTAAGTACATGTCCGCTAGGGTCGGAATTCGCGTACCCTTGCGCCATGGTGGTAATTACGGTTTGGCATGGCGCGCGCGCGCGTACTTGGTGCAGTTAGCGTTGGCGTTCACTACGGTGTCGCTAATGGCATCGTACTTTACGGTGACGGGTCATAGTCACACCGAGCGCTATTCGATGGCGGTATTGCATTTCCGCCATCGTTTTTCGATTTCCGCCAGGGTCGTAATGAGGGCCATTGTCTGTTGTAGGTGTCTGGTTTCTGTGTGTGTGCCACAATGAATGAGACAGCCCTGACTGAAACTGACATGCATACAGTGTAGTGTGCTGAAAGGCTGAGTCCCAACCCACATTCTTTGTTATCGGTGTGTGAGTGGAGTGAATGTTTTTTTGTAACTAGAGGGAGATGCCCTTGGAGTGTCAGAGCAGAGGGCTACAGAAAACGAAATACACAGGTGGGTTCGCTCTGACAACTAGGTTTAAGGGGGGGTACTCTTTTTGTATATAGTACACATTAAGTTATTTAGTCATGTCACACGTATTCAATCATGTGTAGTCAAAGTGAGACCTAAACACAAATAGACTTGGAGATTCACATCTTCACATAAAGTAGAGTTGCATTTATTAATTATGCATTTCAACATAAAGGGATTAGTAAAAAAAAAAAAAAAAAAAAATTATTTAGTTTTTTATCTTTGCTTTGAAATTTGAAAATTCAAAAAAGTTTTTTTGACGAATGTAGTTCCATTTTGGTGCTTTGGAATTTAAATAGTGACCACCACCTATAAGTGACAAGTGATAGTAAAGTTTAACTTAAGTAAACATATTACAACCAATGTTCAAAACAGTACAAAGAGCTATTGGTTTTCCGTAGCCAGGCTTGGGGTGACCTAACACGTGTTTACTATCACTTGTCACTTATAGGTGGTGGTCACTATTTAAATTCCAAAGCACCAAAATGGAACTACATTCGTCAAAAAAACTTTTTTGAATTTTCAAATTTCAAAGCAAAGATAAAAAACTAAATAATTTTTTTTTTTTTTTTTTTTTACTAATCCCTTTATGTTGAAATGCATAATTAATAAATGCAACTCTACTTTATGTGAAGATGTGAATCTCCAAGTCTATTTGTGTTTAGGTCTCACTTTGACTACACATGATTGAATACGTGTGACATGACTAAATAACTTAATGTGTACTATATACAAAAAGAGTACCCCCCCTTAAACCTAGTTGTCAGAGCGAACCCACCTGTGTATTTCGTTGAGTGGAGTGAATGGCCTGAAAGCCTGTGAACCTGTTTGGCAGCCTGCCTGCATGAATGCCCTTCAGTGTGATTGACTGATTGAGCCTGGCTCAGCCAGAGTGAATGGGGAACAAATGTGTAATTTTGGGGACCTCTCACTTACCAATTTTTCAGAAGCTAAAGTCAAAGCTGAAGCAAGAAGAAGTTGTTCCTTGAATCCCAACTGAAAGAAAAGTATGCTGCTGCATTTCTTCAATGTAATCCGAATGTTGTTGTGTCTCCCAAGGACTGATCCAGAGAGGAGCTGCAAAGTAAATCTCTCCCTGAGCTATGAGGGACCGATGAGCAAAGCTGCTGCTCTTTAGTGAAGCATCCAGGAAACCAGTCCCGTGTGCCTGCCGTCCGGAGAAGGGGCATTCGAAGTCCAGAAGAGGAGTGCCGGACATCTCAAGCCAGAGAAGTCCATTAGTGATGCCCGAGGTCCAGGGGTGTGTTTCATGAACGCTGGAAGCATTTGCAGTCTACTGCCCAGAAGAGGGGGTACGCTGGCATAGTGCTGCTGGACACCCAGTGCTGTGAAAGTTCCCAACTGCCTCCTAAGAACATTTCAAAGGACATCCTTGCCATCATCCATGACCTATTTTTCCCGCCTTAGAGAGTCCAGAGTCTCTGAGTGCCGAGTCAGTCGGTGGGTTTCCCGCTACTAGCTCCCACAATCTAATGAAGAAGTCCAGATGGTCCAGTCTTGGTGAGAGTCAGAGTCTGAGGTGCACTCCAGTGGTCGAGGCCAGGTGACCAGAAGTCATCCAGAGGTCTGTGTTGTGGCTGCAGCACCGAAGAACAAAAACTCAGAATCACGATATTCCAAAATATGACACCAAAAATTACCCATGCACCCGTCACCAACAGAAGTCATCAAAGGGTCCCAGGAGTCTTACTGTCATCTGCCAAGTCTTTAAGGAGCCCACAGCAGGTTTCATCTTCACAGGTCTTCTACCGTCAGAGAAGTCATCGACCAAAGGAGAGCACTGCAAAGAGCCAAACGGCTGCACTTCAGAAAGTCTTTGGTTACTTTTTATTCTTGGACTCAGCATCCCAGCGGCTCCTCTTCCAAAGGGGTCCATCCTCAGAGGGAATCATTGAGTAAAGCCGAGAAACTCTGCCACTTCTCCTGCAAAGGCATCAAAGGTACAGAGATGAGGAATAGCATCTTCTAGCCTCAGGAGTCATCCAGGGGTCCCAGATTAATCTTGGATCCTATTCTACTGTGGCCTCTCAGGTGCATTGTGGTGATAGCACCTTTTAAAAGAAAGCACAAGGTTATTGAACATTATTGGACTGGGCGGTAAAAGACAACACAAGTTACTCAATAACTTTTCCTTACAGGTTGCCCAGGTGGTACTCAGAATTACTTCTCTAGTGTAAAGAAAGCATTCTGCCATTGTTCATAACTAACTGCCGTTCTTCCCTAACCTATTCTATGCTGTTATACCTAACTTAAGAATCCACTTGCCTATTTAAAACTGTCTGCAGTTAGTACATCTATTACTGGATTTAAGTCATGTGTGGTACCACATAGAATGTACATATTTAGCATTCTTTGAATATGTATTCCAAGTACAATGTGTTTTTATTTATATGGTACAGGTAGCAACCTTATTTTAAATAAACAAGCTGTGTTTGGACATTATTTTGTAGGGGCTTTGGGGAAACAGTGTACTTAAGAACATGCCTGCATTATCTCCTGAAAGCTTAAGCCTGGCTGCAAGTCCACTGTTATCATATTGAGAGCCTTGCTGGGATGTTCTTTGCCTTTACCCTACCATATAGGGAGCAAAAGTACAGATCCCCCCTCCAGTCTTTACAGATATCAATGTAATTCATAGACTACACAGTGACCTTAACTTATTCTATGAATTAAATCATGAATTTTTATCAAACCTCTATGCACAAAATAACATTCATAGAACAAATACTCTGTTTAAGATCGAAAAAAAAGTGTGCTGCCAGTTGCATTCTATTTTTCCATTCGGTACATAGATACCATGACTCATTCTATGAATGGACTGCAGCCCTAGAAGAAGCTATCTCTAGACAGACAGGTGCGGTGTGTGTATATTACATGGCCTGTGGTAGCAGCCATGTAGTTATGGTTAAGGTGCTCATCTCATAGGAAGAACACTTTTTGGGTCGCTAAAATAAACACAAATATAATATATTTATAATTTATAACATAAATATATGGCCCTCTCTGAATATTTTTGCAAAGTTTGGTGAGGTATGGTCCGGGGGGGGGGCAAAGTTATAGGGGGTCCCAACATTTATTTTTTTCCCATAGAGTGAATGGGGAAAAAACTTTGCTCGCGCCTACAGCTCAAACCGCTGGACGGATTTTCACCCAATTTGTGGCAGGAACAGTGGCTTGGTCCCAAAAGCATGCTTTTTAAATTTGGTGGAAATCCATCCAGCAGTTATTTTTAAAAACGACCAAAAAGTAGGTCTAAAAAAGTTAGTGATATCTATGTCCGCTCCGCAGACACATTTCCCTGTTCGCTCCGTGGACAGGACACCGATTGGTTAATCGGCTTGCGTCATGTCTGCGGATGCGCATGTATTCACTGATTGGCAGGGGTGAGGCGTGAGGTGCGTCACATTGTTTCGATGCACCCGCCATCTCGTATCTGCGGACATCCGCGGACATCACTGCAGCGAACAGAGGAAAAATGCAATTTTGGGGAGTGTGTTGGTGTGTAGGAGTGCTTGGAGAGGGTGGGGGAGTAAGAAATGGGTCAAATGTTGTATTTGTCTAGGTGACAGGTGCCCCGGATGTGTTTGCGATGTCCGCGGTCACCGCGGCTGTCTGCGGACATACTAAATGCGGAGCACACTACTAGCTATTTTACTTTAGTATGATGTTGGTTTTGGGTTGTTAATAGAGCATTGATTGTAATTAATATCCCCTATAAGCAGCCCACATACCACAGTCAAAATGTTTAGTAACATATGTGTGTTGTGCTAGAGTGGTTTTGGCCAGAGCCTAGAGTCTTGGGTCCTGCGGCCATGCACCCAATCCTCTAGGCCCTGGCCACAACCACCGCAGCATAACACACCCATAGAATCAAACACTCATCACATATCCACAACCTAAACGTTGGTGTACTGTTTGATTTGTAGAGTTTGTATGTGAAGTTTTGGCTAGGCTATGGAGTTAAGATTATAGAGTTTGTAACAAGGACTGCGGCATGAGATACCCATGGAAGTAAACATTTTGGATTGTGGTGTATGGTTAGATGTTTGCTTGAATGGGTGTGTTATGCTGCAGTGTTTGTGAGTCCATTTATTATATACTTACTGGTTGACTTTTTTGTGGTTGTATGCAGTTTTTTCATGACATGGGTAATTGGACCAGACATTCTTTTTCGATCTCTGTGATAAAAGAAAAGATCATATGTTAGTGTAGGTAGTTTATCATGAGTTATTGCATTGCATAATAGACATTTCTGTATTTTTTCGACCCTCATATTTAGTACTTTACAAGTACTATATTTCAAACCAGTGTACTGCACAATTTGGTCAGTTTCCGTGTTTGTTTTCTAAATCATTGGGTTTTTTAGAAAAAATCCATGCTGGATTAAAACAAAACCTTCTATGTTGTGGTACAATATATTTCTTTCATTTTTTAGTGTTTATTTCTTGTTTCTTGCTAATCTTCTATCTGTTGGTTTGTTGCAGATTTTTGGGCCAGTTAGATACCTGTTGGCGTATTCTAATTGTGTATTTCTACTTTTATGCTATTCATCTATCTGTTGGGTTGTTGCAGATTTTTTGGGGCAGTTAGATACCTGTTGGCATAGTCTAACTGTATATTTCTTGTTACATTTTAGTGGTATTTATTTGTCTGTTTGCTTGTTGCAGAATCTTAGGGCAGTTAGATACATGTTGGCGTATTCTAACTGTGCATAGTTTTGAAGTTAAAGTTTTGCCTTTTTTCATGCACAGATTACGTATTCAATTTTGGTTTTAAGAATATTAAGTAAGCATTTACAAGATTTGCCGGTAATCTCTGCTTTAGAGTAATGGTACTATCATTACATACAAACCATCCACAATTCATTTTTATATATCTAGTTTAGTGACCTGCATTGGTTGTGGCTCCTGCATGGTTGATTATACCTATTGTCGTGAAGGTTTTCTTACCAAGTGATACCTGACCATGTGTGAATCCAGTCAGCTTACAGTTGTTTTTGGTACCATCTGCATTGTAACGTAAAAGCATTGCTATTACATATTTACTATCTGTCTGTATTTGTAAGGTGGAGCGATTATCGGAATAGTACATAATCTGCCATGGTTTGCATTTTGTACAAGTTGCTGAAATGGAATGGATTCACAGTTAGGTATGGATACATACATGAAGCGTACATTAGGGACTTGTTCCTGTGCCACATGGCTACAGAGAGTGCATGTATGTTTCCACATGTGTGAAATATGGAAGATTTCATTTATAGGTATGTTTTTGTTTTCCAGTAATTGTAGTAAGTACATTAGAAATTCTTGTGGATCTTCGTGTGAGTTTATAGTGAATTTGACCATTCCAGCACAGTAGTCCAATTCTTATCTTATTCCATGAACACTGTAAGTGTTGTCAGGATTGTTGGTTTCATTTCTATGAAGGACTAACATTTGCAAACACAATTGGTATGTACTGTGTAAGTAAATGTTGTCAATAATTGGTGGCAATTGGAATAGAATATGTATTGCTACATTTGCGTAGCAATTTACACCAGATGTATTTGAACATTTGAATGGACCTGACAGTTCTGTGTTGAAGTCATTTGTTCGGAGTGTGTGTTGCTTCTTTGAAGAAGTAGTTGAGTTACTTTGAGCAGTAGATACTTTTTTGGTTGTGGTACTTGATGAAGTATTAGCTTCTTTTACTTTCTTTGGAGAAATTGCAGTGAGATCCTGTATCGTTTCAGTTTGAAGTAGTTTTCTTTTACAGCGTTTTGCTTTTTGCGGAACAGGATAGGTTTTTAGATGAGGGTGTTGAGTGAATGCAGTCAATTGCATTCTAGAATGCAAGGAATATCAGCATTTACTTTACTTGCATTAAAGTTGATTAGAAATAGGCCATCAAGTGTACGTAAGCGTGATAGTGCTGCATAGCTCATGACTTCTTTAAGGAATATCTATCAATGCTTTATCTAGGGTAAGACCTTGTGATTTGTGAATGGTAACTGCATAAACTAGAGTTACTGAACATTTTTCTCTGCGTACATGCATGTCTTTGGAAAGAAGGAAGCGGGCTGTTGAGCGTCCTATCCTTTTAACTTCTGATAGTTTGTCAAAGAGAATATTGACAAACTGAATGTTGTTGTCACGCGGGAATGTTTGAAAGCTAACAACTGTACCAAGTGCTACATTAACTAGTCCTTGCTCCACGTCAAGGTTACGTTTAAGCATTACTGTACAGTTTGAAGATAATTTTAATATTTTCTCTAAACCGGCTTTGTTGGAGATAGAGTTTTCTAAGGTTTAGTCTTGTTGTGGCTTGTTGACATATTGGTACTGTCATAACATGTATGTCCAGTTTATCTTTGGAGCAAATTTCAATTTTTGGTTGCATTTCTTTTTTCAACATTGTTTCATTGAATTTTTAACAGCTTGCAAGAGTTGGCATCAAGGACATACAAATGACATTTTTGTGTGCTAATTGTTCCATGACATCAGTAGCACATGGCCATAGAGTGCATGGATGTGCCTGGTTTTTAACATTGATTGTGCTTCTTGAGATAGTGTACCAACTCTAATACTTTTTAAAATGTTGGCATATCTGAGGTCTGCAGACTGGCGCATGTTTTCCGTTAATTCTCTGTATTGGAAATATTGCCAAAGGTTGACATTTCCTATGCTGCCAATAATTTTACGGCACAGTTTGTGCCCTAAGGTTTTAAAAATAGATTCACCTTTCACTGGTGTCAATTGAAGAAGATCTCCGAAAACAATAATGTGTTTTTCTCAAAAGAGCTCTTTGTAGTCTGTTTTGAGTACCTCTTGTAATCTGAGGAGAATAAAAGCCAACATTAAGTTGGAGACCATGCTCACCTCATCTATTTGTAGAATTTGCATTTGTTTCAAAACTCTGTGTAGTTCCATTGCAGCTTCTGTAGAAAGTTTGTAATAGTCTAATTTGTTTTGGTGTTCTACTGGAAGGAGTAGTAATCGGTGTAAAGTGACACTGCCTATGTTATTAGGCAGCTAAACCTGTGGGGGCAGTTACAACAGCTGACAGTGTGTTTGTCAATTGTTGGAGGAACTTGCTGATGATTTTGATTAAGAATGTTTTACCTGAATCAGGTACAGTTTTTATTTTCATGTTGCACAGCATGTTTAATTTGTTTTGTTACTTCTTGGAAAATGCTGCGCTGTTCATTGGTCAGGCGTGATTTCAGTACAGCAAAGTCTTCTGTAGCTTGTTCATACTGACACATGGGGCACAATTCATAGAATTCAGCGCAGAAGTAGCGAATGCGGGCAGTGCAGAGAGGGAGCGTGCACCAGAGTGCACCAGCCCTGTGCGCCAAACAGCATCTGGCACACCACGTATTCATGAATTACCCAAGCCATTTGCTGCCGTGTCACAGCGAACATCCCGCAGCGCCAGTTACGCCCCCAAGAATGCCCCTTGCACAAGGAAAAGCCATAGAAATCCCCAATATGGCGCAAAGTGCAGCACTAACCCAGGACCAGTTTACAGGTCCCCTACACTGCAATCGCGTGAAAAACTATGCGTACCCCACTTGCGGCAGACAAACCGCGTGAAAATGTACTCACACACCCCTTTGAATACGCGTACCCGGCTTGCGGCAGCCAAAAAATGTGAAACTCTCCCCGCGCAACCCCTTCAATATGCGTACCTCGCTCGCGTCAGCCAAAATGCGTGAAAATCAACTCGTGCACCCCCTTGAATATGCGTACACTGCCTGCGCCAGGCAAATTGCATGGTAAAAGTCCCCCTGTGGTGTGGGCTGCCTGGGTGGATGGCCAGGGGTGATGGGCTGCCTGCGGGTCATGGTCAGGGTGGATGGGCTGCCTGCGGGGCATGCCCAGGGGTGTAGGGTGGTCCCCTGTGGTGTGGGCTGCCTACAGGGCATGGCCAGGGATCTAGGGGGGACTCTGAGGTGTGGGCTGCCTGTGGAGCATTCCCAGGGGTGTAGGGTGGTTCCCTGTGGTGTGGGCTGCCTGCAGGGCATGGTCAGGGGTGATGGATGCAAGGAATATCAGCATTTACTTTACTTGCATTAAAGTTGATTAGAAATAGGCCATCAAGTGTACGTAAGTGTGATAGTGCTGCATAGCTCATGACTTCTTTAAGGAATATCTATCAATGCTTTATCTAGGGTAAGACCTTGTGATTTGTGAATGGTAACTGCATAAACTAGAGTTACTGAACATTTTTCTCTGCGTACATGCATGTCTTTGGAAAGAAGGAAGCGGGCTGTTGAGCGTCCTATCCTTTTAACTTCTGATAGTTTGTCAAAGAGAATATTGACAAACTGAATGTTGTTGTCACGCGGGAATGTTTGAAAGCTAACAACTGTACCAAGTGCTACATCAACTAGTCCTTGCTCCACGTCAAGGTTACGTTTAAGCATTACTGTACAGTTTGAAGATAATTTTAATATTTTCTCTAAACCGGCTTTGTTGGAGATAGAGTTTTCTAAGGTTTAGTCTTGTTGTGGCTTGTTGACATATTGGTACTGTCATAACATGTATGTCCAGTTTATCTTTGGAGCAAATTTCAATTTTTGGTTGCATTTCTTTTTTCAACATTGTTTCATTGAATTTTTAACAGCTTGCAAGAGTTGGCATCAAGGACATACAAATGACATTTTTGTGTGCTAATTGTTCCATGACATCAGTAGCACATGGCCATAGAGTGCATGGATGTGCCTGGTTTTTAACATTGATTGTGCTTCTTGAGATAGTGTACCAACTCTAATACTTTTTAAAATGTTGGCATATCTGAGGTCTGCAGACTGGCGCATGTTTTCCGTTAATTCTCTGTATTGGAAATGTTGCCAAAGGTTGACATTTCCTATGCTGGCAATAATTTTACGGCACAGTTTGTGCCCTAAGGTTTTAAAAATAGATTCACCTTTCACTGGTGTCAATTGAAGAAGATCTCCGAAAACAATAATGTGTTTTTCTCAAAAGAGCTCTTTGTAGTCTGTTTTGAGTACCTCTTGTAATCTGAGGAGAATAAAAGCCAACATTAAGTTGGAGACCATGCTCACCTCATCTATTTGTAGAATTTGCATTTGTTTCAAAACTCTGTGTAGTTCCATTGCAGCTTCTGTAGAAAGTTTGTAATAGTCTAATTTGTTTTGGTGTTCTACTGGAAGGAGTAGTAATCGGTGTAAAGTGACACTGCCTATGTTATTAGGCAGCTAAACCTGTGGGGGCAGTTACAACAGCTGACAGTGTGTTTGTCAATTGTTGGAGGAACTTGCTGATGATTTTGATTAAGAATGTTTTACCTGAATCAGGTACAGTTTTTATTTTCATGTTGCACAGCATGTTTAATTTGTTTTGTTACTTCTTGGAAAATGCTGCGCTGTTCATTGGTCAGGCGTGATTTCAGTACAGCAAAGTCTTCTGTAGCTTGTTCATACTGACACATGGGGCACAATTCATAGAATTCAGCGCAGAAGTAGCGAATGCGGGCAGTGCAGAGAGGGAGCGTGCACCAGAGTGCACCAGCCCTGTGCGCCAAACAGCATCTGGCACACCACGTATTCATGGATTACCCAAGCCATTTGCTGCCGTGTCACAGCGAACATCCCGCAGCGCCAGTTACGCCCCCAAGAATGCCCCTTGCACAAGGAAAAGCCATAGAAATCCCCAATATGGCGCAAAGTGCAGCACTAACCCAGGACCAGTTTACAGGTCCCCTACACTGCAATCGCGTGAAAAACTATGCGTACCCCACTTGCGGCAGACAAACCGCGTGAAAATGTACTCACACACCCCTTTGAATACGCGTACCCGGCTTGCGGCAGCCAAAAAATGTGAAACTCTCCCCGCGCAACCCCTTCAATATGCGTACCTCGCTCGCGTCAGCGAAAATGCGTGAAAATCAACTCGTGCACCCCCTTGAATATGCGTACACTGCCTGCGCCAGGCAAATTGCATGGTAAAAGTCCCCCTGTGGTGTGGGCTGCCTGGGTGGATGGCCAGGGGTGATGGGCTGCCTGCGGGTCATGGTCAGGGTGGATGGGCTGCCTGCGGGGCATGCCCAGGGGTGTAGGGTGGTCCCCTGTGGTGTGGGCTGCCTACAGGGCATGGCCAGGGATCTAGGGGGGACTCTGAGGTGTGGGCTGCCTGTGGAGCATTCCCAGGGGTGTAGGGTGGTTCCCTGTGGTGTGGGCTGCCTGCAGGGCATGGTCAGGGGTGATGGGCTGCCTGCGGGTCATGGTCAGGGTGGATGGGCTGCCTGCGGGGCATGCCCAGGGATGTAGGATGGTCCCCTGTGGTGATAGTCTGCCTGCGGGGCATGGTCAGGGGTGTAGTGGGGTGGCCTGTGGTGTGGGCTGTCTGCAGGCAGTGAATGTGGCTCCTCACCACACTGGTGTGCGAATCTGGGTTTACGCGAGTGAGCTGTCCACACCATTTCACTGGCAGGAACGGGGTCCATGTATTCTGGGGTACACAAATGAGCTTTACACATGATTTTGCTGGCGCAAGCGGCGTACGTATATTCCGGGGTATGCAAGTGAGCTTTACACACGATGTTGCCACAATATCGCTGGCGCGAGCGGGGTATGTGTATTCCAGGGTACGTGAGTTTAATTTTCTCTCCCGAGTTTGCTGGCGGAAGCGGGGTACATGTATTCCAGGATACGCAAGTGAGCTTTACAGGTGATGCCACTGGCGGGAGCGGGGTATGTGTATTCCGGGGTATGCGAGTGAGCTTTACATGCAATGTTGCTGGCAGGAGCCGGGTACGTGTATTCCAGGGTACGTGAAAGAGCTTTTCACGCAATGTCGCTGGTGGGAGCGGGGTACATGTATTCTGGGGTACGCAAGTGAGCTTTACATGCAATGTCGCTGGCGGGAGTGGGGTACGTGCATTCCAGGGTATGCGAGTGAACTTTTCATGCAATGTCGCTGGCAGGAGCTGGGTACGTGTATTCTGGGGTACGAGAGTGAGCTTTTCACATGATGTCGCTGGCAGGAGCGGGGTACATGTATCCCGGGGTACGCGAGTGAGCTTTACATGCAATGTCGCTGGCAGGAGCGGGGTACGTGTATTCCGGGGTAGGCGAGTGAGCTTTACATGCGATATCACTGGCACGAGCGGGGTACGTGTATTCCGGGGTACGCGAGTGAGCTTTACACACGATGTTGCCGCAATGTTGCTGGCACGAGTGGGGTATGTGTATTCCGGGGTACGTGAGTGAGCTTTGCATGTGATGTCGCTGGCGGGAGTGGGGTACATGTATTCCGGGATACGAGAGTGAGCTTTACATGCAATGTCGCTGGCGGGAGCAGGGTACGTGTATTCCGGGTTACGCAAGTGAGCTTTACACGCGATGTCACTGGCGGGAGCAAGGTATGTATATTCCGGGGTACGCAAGTGAGTTTTACACATGATGTCGCTGGCGGGAGCAGGTTCGTGTATTTTGGGGTATGCGAGTGAGCTTTTCATGCAATGTCGCTGGCGGGGTACGTTTATTCTGGGGTACGCAAGTGAGCTTTACACGCAATGTCGCTGGCGGGAGCGGGGTACATGTATTCCAGGATACGCGAGTGACCTTTACACACGATGTCACTGGCGGGAGTGGGGTACGTGTGTGAGCTTTTCACACGATTTCACTGGCGGGAGCAGGATACGTGTATTCTGGGGTACGTGAGTGAGCTTTACACACAATGTCGCTGGCGGGAGCAGGGTACATTTATTCCGGGTACGCGAGTGAGCTTTACAGGCGATGTCGCTGGCGGGAGCGGGGTACGTGTATTCCGGGGTACGTGAGTGAGCATTACACGTGATTTCGCTGGTGCAAGCGGGCTACGTGTATTCCGGGTAGCTTTACACGCAATGTCGCTGGTGGGAGCGGGGTACATGTATTCCGAGGTTCACGAGTGAGCTTTATACCCAATTTCGTTGGCGCGAGCGGGGTACATGTATTCCGGGGTACGTGAATGAGCTTTACATGCAAATTGGCAGTGCGGGCCCACTTGCCTGAGCCCTCCCCCTCCCCATGCCCCACAGGCAGCCCACACCACATGCCCCCCCTAAACCCCTGACTATGCCCCGCAGCCAGCCCATCATCCCTGACCATGCCCTGCAGGCAGCCCACACCACAGTGGCCCCCTACACCCCTGACCATGCCCCGCAGCCAGCCCATCCACCCTGACCATGCCCCGCAGCCAGCCCATCCACCCTGACCATGCCCTGCAGGCAGCCTACACCACAGGGGACAACCACACACCCCTGGGCATGCCTGCCAGCCAGCCCATCACACTTGGTCATGCCCCGCAGGCAACCCATCCATCCTGACCATGCCCTGCAGGCAGCCCACATGGCACCATGCACTTGTGAGCCCCAACACAAGTCCCCCCCACCAGGGATGGGCACTTGCCAGCAGGCCCTGACTCATGTCCCCCCACCAGCGATGGGTACCTGCCAGCAAGCCCCGACACATTTCCCCCCCCACCAGTGACAGGCACCTGCCAGCAGGCCCCAACACATGTCCCTCCACCATACTCCCATGGACGGCAACCTGCCAGCAGGCCCTGACTCATGCCCCCCCAACAGTGATGGGCAGCTGCCAGCAGGCCCCGACTCATGTCCCCCCACCAGTTACAGGCACCTGCCAGGAAGCCCCAACACATGTCCCTCCACCCCCGGCCCCATTGACGGCAATCTGCCTGCAGGCCCCGACTCATGTCCCCCACCAGTGACGGGCACCTGCCAGCAGGCCCCGACTCATGTCCCCCCCATCAGTGACAGGCCTCTGCCAGCAGGCCCCAACACATGTCCCTACACCCCACCCCCATTGACGGCAACCTGCCAGCAGGCCCCTACTAATGTCCTCCCAAACACCACATTGTTGGAATTGAAATAATATTATGCCTGCTATCGCAGTAATTGAATGTGTATTGGCCTACGCCAAGTTGTCTAAAAATCATGTAAATAGACTCCGCGGCAAGGTCTTGACCTTAACGAAACGTAATATAAGTCGCCATCTTGGATTTAGCCGCCATTTTAGGTTCTCTTGTAATGTGGAAGTCACCCTGAACATCAAAATGGAGGCTGAATGACATTCTGAGTGAGATTCTGGCCGTTGTGACCTCCGCACACACGAATAATTAATTTGCCTGCAGGCCACTTGTCGGGGTCGCGAACTGAGACCTTGTCCTATTACTGACCTATGTGTAAATGAACAACTGTATCAGCGGAACTGATCAAAATGCATACATTATAGGATTGACCTGGCAAGGAACCCTAGGCCTGATCCCAAGAATGGTTAACCCACGAGGTGGTTGTCCAAGGGCTGGATACAGGATATAAAAGCCCAAGTATTCCAAATGTACGGTCTCTCTACTAATGCATCGAACCCTCGTTGAAGTTCGTTACGTTACTCTGAGAGCCAAATAGCTATCTGTTTTCAATTGACTTTGGTAACTGTTGTAGCTTTTAAATAAAGCACTTGTATGTCCTTTGTAACCTGTGTTGGTGTGTTTCTTTTGGGCTTCCCAGCCTCATAGCAATTTTTATGTTTTCACAACATGGCCCTAATGCCAACCCAAATCCCACCCCTGCACCCCAGTACAAACATGCAACTATCCAATGCACCCACTCCCTAGTAAATTACCCATGCCATGAGAGTCTGAAAAGAACCAGCATGCCCATGAATAAATGTCCTACAGAGCCACACAGTGGCAACACATGACTGCGCCAATGCTCATAGAGACATGGACGAAACCAATGAGAGTAGACAACACCAATAATGAAGATTTGGGAAATGTATTAAAAAGAAAACAAAATGATAAAATGAACACCACACATGCAAATGAAGAAATTATGAATGTAAAATCAAAAAGAAAGTAAAATCCAAGAAAAAATTTAAATATAAGGCATGAAAAATGAAAAGTGGCCCATCGTCAAAGTCCATAGAAATAAATCCAAAATTGAAAACCATAAAAAACCATTACTTCATGGGATGACGTAAAAAAGAAAGTATGTACATGTCCGGAGCTATACACAATGTAAGTCACAAGGGTCCATGATCCCAAAAATAAAGGAAACCTATCAAAAACAGAACTATATACAAAAAGGAGGAGCAAAGTCCATGGACTCCAAATCATAAATTAAAAGAAAGGAAACCTATGCCTAAATAACTATGTGCAAAGACAGCGGGCTAGTCCGATGGCTCACTCACTGATGTTCCGGGCCACGGCATCATCGAACTCCATGTTCTCCATCGAATGCAGGTCTCACAGAGATGCAGCCATGGCATCCACCAACTCCCTGCGAGTTCCCTCGAGGCACTCTGCCCGCCTCAAAGCCCGGTTCATGGAGTTCTCTGCCATGGTCCTCCTGAGCCGTGCCCTCTCCGCCTGCCGCCTCTCTGCATCTATCTGCTGGCCCAACTGCTGCCACACGAAAGACACTCCCATTCCTGGGTCCTCCTGCCCCTCAGCCGATGCCTGCCCCCGGGATGTTGATGGCCCTGAGCCATGATGCCTCCCACGCTGAGCCTGCTACTGCCTCCAATGCAATTGCATCTGGCACCATGACGGCATCCATGCTGATAGATTACCCCATGCCCTGCTTGGTGATGCCTGCATGTCCTCCATTTGCTGAGGTCCAGTTGGTGGGGTGGCCAGCCCTGCTGGACCTCTGACTCCCAACTGTGGCAGGGATATGTCCTCTGCCAGCCCGACCGCTGGCTCAGGTGCAGCTCCACAGGGGGCCCAGGTGATACATGGACAGGAAGATGGCACTGAGGACAACTGGTGCATAGGGTGTTCAGTTGAGGAGAGGGTTGCAAGAAGATCCAGCACACAGAGGAACCCAGTGCCGACGACCCGTCCTAGTAGGTCAACGCACCCATACAGGAATTCAAAATGATGTGCATTGTCCTGATGAGAACCCTGCACGTCAGACCGAATTCCACATGCGCGCAACGCCAACCCAGTTAAGACAGACCCAACCCAGTCACGGATTGCCACGTCCACAGGGAGAGGAAGGCCAGTTGTTGTTTGCGCATCCCCTCCCTGAAAATGGGTCTGGACGAAGGCATCCCTGCTGGTGCCGGATGATGCAGTCACAGGATCGGGGACAGGATTACACACAGGCACCTCCACGGGGGCGTGTGCTGCCTCCTGTCCCTGCCCCTGGACTGCACCACTAGCACCAGTGGAATCCCCCTTCCAAGCCCCGTGCGTGGGGCTGTCACGGCCTCCTCCTCAACCAAACCCCTGACCAACTGGGATGACTCTGTGCCGTCTTCCTCCATAGGCCCTGCAGGCACGCAGCTGCCCCTTCTGCTGCCGAGGAGTCCACCTCCAACCTCCGCCTCTTGGACCTTCCCTCGGCAGCAGGGGCCATGGACACGGCACCAGACTCCTCACTTCTGAAAGATATGATTACCTGGGAGGGGAGTTGGGCCTTGCATCCCTGCTGGTGGTGGCATCCCTGCCACTGTGCTCCACAGCACCGGCTCCACCCTCTTCACCAGTCGATGCTGCAGACAGGGAGAGATAGAACACAGGCATCAGGGCACTGTACAATGGTCTGATGCACAAATTAACAGGATCGTTCAGCAAGCATCAGCATCCATACACACACAACTGCATGAACATCCAAAGGTTGGCATGACGTCACAAAAAACATGGGGAGTGCCGAACACATGCACACACGCCACCAGACAGACATGCATCTGTACATCTCCACCACCTGTCACAGTGCAATCAATGGCAACTATGTCACATGCATCCATGGTGTCTCACAGTCACACCCCCCAAACAGACACACACAAATGTACACCGTGCACATACATGAAGGCGTGAGGAGCATCCATGTGCCACACCCCAAACATGGCTGAGTACATACACAGGCATGCAAACATGTGTGCATCTTCACATGCAGTTGTGCATCATGCTTTGGAACACATACACATTGATGTGCATCACACATGACTGGACTCACATGCAGCACGGTCATGTCCCTGCACATACACATCCATACATGGGCCATGTCAGACATATGTCCAAGCTGCACACTCCTGGCACACCTCACCATGCACTGCCTCCAATGAGTATGCATGCACACTTACCGCTCGACTCCAGACGGGTCTGCCTCTCCAGGACCTCGAGGTGAAGCACTGGGCGAAGCGTTCTAGGACCCTCATCTGGTTGGTGCACCCCACTGCAACCGCTGTGTCCAAGAGGCGCCGGGCCTTGCTGAGGGTCCTGGACCTGAAGTCCTCCCACTGCTTATGGACATGTTTCAGATCACAGGTTGCCACCCCCTCCGCGTTGATGGCACCCACGATGTCCAACCAGATCCTCTCCCATCCATCCTTGTCGATGCATGCTCATCCAAAGAGGGCATCATAATGCACCAGGACTTGCTCCGCCAGGATGCCAACTTCTCCTGCAGTGAAGCTGGCAGCCCTCTGCCTCTCTGCCGGGGGGTCGCCACTGGTCCCAGATGGATTTGGCCATAACAACCCCTGAGGCAGGTGTGGGTGGGCAAATGGGTCCTGGTCCTGGGGTTGGGCTGTGGAGCGATGGAACAGAGTCTTCTGTTCCAGCAGGGGTGGTTGCAGCAACTGGACCCCTGCAGGTGGGTGATGTGCAGGCACCAAATAGCAGGTCACATGGCCAGCAGTCAGGTATGCAGCAGCAGATGGCTCGTGGGAGACTGCTCAGGGCTCTGTGGGGCAGGAAAATGGCCTTCTGGGCAGGAGTGTGGTCTTCCGTGTGTTGTCGCATGGCCAGCTTGATGCATAGTGAATCCACATGTGGAAATCAGCACGTTTGTGTGAAAATTGAGGAAAGGCCTTTAGCGCGTAAGCGCGTAAGTGACGTGGCACGTGTAGGCGTTGCTGTGCTCAGGGGTTAAAGATCTGCGTAGGATGCCATTTTCTTGCATATGCTTTTTGTGGAGAGCGAGCGTGTGATTTTTGTACTTCTTGTTTGTTGACACGCGATTACTTCACAACGGTTGCAGTGCTTACTCCTTGTTTACTGAGGCAGAGCTCAATTCTTCTTTTGGCGGGTTTGTTGCCAACGAGCAAACACACGTCTTTTTTCCATTCATTTTCCAGGCAGACGGTGAGTCGCGCATGTATTTTTCCACTGTGGTTGCTCCCGTGTGGTGCGTACCCATTCAGAGGTCATTGTAGCCTGGGTGCCACAGCGTACTGGGGGTCCTTCATTCCACGCACGTGGGCTACTGAGGGGTCGTATGCACATTCATTTTTGTTTTTGGGGTGCCTGAGCATTGCGTGACCCATAATTTTTCCCCAGGGGTCTCAGACAGCCTTGCAAGAGCACTTGGGTACCTATTCCATCTAGTACCCTGCCCCCTACACCCCAATTGCCCAGGACAATTGTTTTCTGCACCTCCAGTGCCATGGTTGGGAGGCGACCCAGTGCTAAGGAAGGCAAAGGTGGCTGACCTCCAAGAGGTGTCCGCGGTAGGGGATGTGGCCAGGATGAGCAGGGTGGCCAGGGTGGCCAAGGTGGCAGTGGTGGCCAACGTGGGCAGGGTGTCCCAAGAGGGCAGTGTATCCAGGACCATTCAGGGACACCTATGCCCCCCCCAGTGGGTCGGGGAAATGCAGCTGGCACCATCCTAGCTCAGGCCCTTCTAGCCCAGCCTGGATTGGTCACTGAACAGGCACGGGATGACTCAAAGGGTGACTTCCGTGTCATGATGTCCAAGCCAGGTGTGGCGGTGAAAGTTGCTGTCACCAGGCCATGTGGATCTCTGGCAGCAATGGCATCTGCTGCCAGAGTAGCCAGGGTGAGGAGGCTGAAGGGGCAGCTGCAACACATTCCACCCCGGCTCTTAGTCACCCAGCCGGGACTGTGTTGGTCCCAGACCCTCACACCAAGGCAGTTGTGCTGCTTGGTCCTGGCAACAGCACCCAGCAGCCAATGCCTGCAGTGAGACCTTGGTCATCGTACCATTGCCTGCTTCCAGTGGCCAGTCCACCTGCGCTTCAGCCCCCACAGACCGGAGCGGCGTAAGCCAGTCAGGGTCCGCACCACCTCTCAAGAGGAAGAAGCGTGCTCTTGCAGAACAGGCTGGGACCCCATACATGGCTTGCCCCTCTGGCACATCAAGGAAGCAGAGTTTCAATAATGTGGAACTAGACGCACTTGTGGGCTACGTGTCGGAACATGGCCGTAACATGCTGGTGACAGCAGGGTGCAAGACTGTGACTGCTCAGCGTAGGGCCCACTGGCAGTGCATCACAGACCACATTAGTTCCCTTGGATTTGTGAAGCGCACCGCTGATGATTGCTCAAAGCATTGGAATGACCTCAAACGCCAAGCAAAAAACAAGTTTGCTTCCAATTACACCTCAACTCTGGTGACTGGCAGTGGCTCACCACCAGAGGAGGATCAACTCACAGAACATGAGGCAATCGATAGAGGGTTCATCGCAGAGGATCAGATCCATTGCATGGGAGACCTACCAGATCTTGAGACAATGTCCGGTGAGTGCCCATGCGTGTGTGTGCAGACCATGTGTATGTTGCGTGGGTGATGTGTTGTGACTGAGTGCCAGGTCAGGCTGTGTAGTCATAACTGCTATATTTGACCCATGTAGTGCCTCCAAGCCATCACCTGCCCATGGGTTTGGGGTTCACTGTATCCCTACTGACCGCTGCAAACACTTTGCACATGATGTCTGCACTTGCCCTTAAACTGCCATCATGCCACGACATTGTTAATACAGTTTTTTCTCTTTATTCTGCCTGATTGATGGAATCATTTGCATGATAAACACAGATGTGTGTGCCCTTCTGCCCCAAAATCACCATACTTCAGACAGGGATTTTCCCCCACAAAGGCCCACAATCACGCTGATTGACTGCTGTGCACCTACACATGCACTGCACCCGATCACTTCTGAGCCCTGTTTGAATGTTCAATATGACAATTGACTTGTGTCATGTCCAAGTGACCTACCATTGATGTATCCATGTGCCTCCCATCACTGTATTTGAACGCACTGCTGTTGTAGCAGCGTGTGACATATGTGTGTTTTGTCCCACTCTTTTGCATGTCCTGTTTGATGATATGTGTTTGACATGGATGGGGGCAGTAGTGATTAACTCCCATCTAGGTGTCCTTGTCAGTTCTGGAATGGCTATGCTACGTGCCATCTGTGTGCTGGCATATGTCATGTTTGTGGATAGTTATGCCACTCACAGGCTAACGTGTGATGCAGGTGCTATGCACCATGCAGCACATGTGTTGCTTTTTCCATTTTTGAGTCATCAGTGTCTGCTTTCAGGGTCCCCTTCCACTTCATTACCACTGCATGCATGGCTGAGTTTGTGTCATGTGTAATATGTTTGTTTGTTTGTTTGTTTATTTATAGCGCGCGCCAGACCGGGGGGTATCCGGGCGCGTGTTCAAGAATACTTTAAGCTTACATGTTACAGTTACACATTTCAGGAAGGTTACAAGGTGCATTGACAGTAAATGATGACAATATACATGGTTACGTACACAGTGATTGTACACAGGGGTGTGTACTCAGTATACATTGAATGTCGAGGAGCAAGGTAGGTTCAGCTGCAGATTAAAAGGTTGGTCGGATGTGAGTAGTCCTAGTCTAGTCAGTTATAGGTCGTTTTCCTTGAGCCATTTAATGCAGTTAAGTCTGAAGTGTGGATAAGATTGGTCAGACCTTAGGGATGATGGGAGGGAGTTCCATAGCTGGGCCACTTTGACAGGGAAGCTGGTGCCTCCGGCTGTGCTCAACTTAAATGGGGGCACAGCTAGTTGGTTGGTGTATGCTTCTGGTAGGTCTGTTAGAAGTTCTTCTTTTGAATCTTTCTGTTAGGTATTTGAGGGCTGGGTCATTAATACTTTTGAAAGTCAATGATGCTGTTTTGAGTTTAATTTTGTCAGCTGTGGATAGCCAGTTAGATTGTCTTCTGACATCTGAGATATGCTCTTTTCTTGGGATTCCTAGGGCGGCTCGAAGGGCATTGTTCTGCAGGGTTTGGATTTTTTGCAGTGTGTGTTTATTGGACCCTATGTATAGTGCATTGCAATAGTCCAATTTGGATAATAACAGGGCTCTTGATAGGGTGAGGCAGCTGGTGGTGGATAGATATGGTTTCGCTGCTCTAATCAGCTTACAGGTGTAAGCGGTGCTAGAGGCCATCGCATTCACCTGCTTTGTTAGAGAGAGGCAAGAGTCGAGGTAAAAACCTAGTGTTTTTACTTCCTTCGCTACTTTAATGGTGTTGCCATCTATGACAAATGATGAGTAGTCATTGTTCAGTCTTTTGATATTTTGTGTGTTCCCCAGTATGATGAGTTCCGTTTTGTCATCATTCAGGCATAGGACATGTCGGGCAACCATGCCTGGATGATGAGGTATATTCTGTTCACCAAGGCCAAATCCTGTTCATAATCCCCCGAAAGTGGGATGAGAATCTGAGTGTCATCTGCATAGTTTGTGTAGGTGACACCCAGAAGGTCCAGATCATCGAACAGGGGCTTCGTGAAGATGTTATACATAGTCGGAGAGACACAGGATACCTGGGGGACGCCACATGTGATAGGTACTGGGTCAGCCGCTGCGGAGGTGGAGAAAACCCTCATGGTTCTGCCGCTTAGGAATGACCTGATCCATGCAATGGCATGTGTGGAGAAGTGGGCCGCGGTTTCCAAGTGGGTACAGAGCACTAATGTCATTAATGTCTGATTAATGTATTGGATGTGTACATTGTGATGCCTATGTGTGTTAGCTATGCTGTTAATGCGTGTCTTTATGACTTTTCTCTTCATTTCATGCAGGTGATGAGGCACTAGATGCTGTGGAGGAGGAGGAGATGGCGCAGGGGCAGGAGTACTCAGAGCCCCAATCAAGTACCACTGGAGGACGTGGGGTGGTGGTGCACGAAAATCCATTGGTTCTACAGACCATCCTGTCCACGGGTGTCTCTGGGTACACCTCTGATGATCTCTATGGCTCAGGTGCTGAATCAGACATTGACACAAATGTCCCGTTGCAGGTGAGTGTTTCTGGCAGGGATGCTGTTCTGTCCAATGCATCTGCACTGGGGGTAGACCTCCTCAATGGCCCATTCAGTGTTGGAATGTCCATCTGTGGTGGTTACGGATGCAGGGTCACACTCCCCAATATTTGCTCCTGTTCCTGGGGCAGCAGATCAAAGGGGGAATGCAGTCCTGCAGCCTCAGGCAATGCCAGCACAGCAAGGTGCACATCACCTTGGGGCAAACAGGTGTGGTGTCTGGCAACGCGGTGGCCGTGCACCGCCGGGCAATACTGTGTAGGAGAACTCCATTTATGCAATTGCAGAACAACAGGGGGCATCATGTGAGATAGGGTGGCCACTTCCATTCTAACCCCCCCCGAAAAAGGCAGGTGGAGCTCCAGCAGCAGGCAACACGGTCCACGTGCCGCTCACACAGGCAGGATAGGTTGGCCAACAACAGGGACCGAATGGCTGAACTGGAGGCTCTGCGCACAGCCATATCTGCAGAGGCACAGGCCCACAGGGATGCCATGAGGGAAGAAAACAGCTCCCTCAGAGCTACTCTGGGTGCACTTGAGGTGTCCCAGAGTACACGGTCAGAACAGCAGCTGGAGAAGCTAACACGCACAATCTCAGCTGAACTCCAGGCAAACCGTGAGGAGATCTGTGCATCACGTGAGGCCTTGCAGGCAGAAATCTGTGCTACCTGTTAGGTGCTGCATGGGGACCTCTGGACCATCATCCTGCAGAACCTTTCAAACCCACATGCTTGGTGCCATGGAGGAGCATGCCAGTGCTTTGCGTGGTCTGCCTCCCATACCACGCACATTTAGCACCAGAGGGTGACGACAGCGACGGCAGTTCTCCCACTATCAGGTAGCCGTGCAGGCCATGAGCCATGGAGAGTATTTTTCTTTTTTCTCAACATCCACGCATGTGGGTGTTGTGGTGCACCCTGCACCTCCTCCCTCCTGGGTGGTTCTCTTCCCCCCGGTTGACCCATGGCCATTTTTGGTTATTTTTTATTCTTCTTTGAATTTTTGTTTGTCCTCTTTTTTTGCCCATTGTGCATTCATGTTACAGTGTGTTGCTTTGTGTGGCGCCGTAGGCATCCACTGCGTGTTGCAGCTGGGCCCATGCAGGCTTGTCTTGTGTTTGTGTTTGAGGCTTGGGGTCCAGACACATATGCCACTCCTGCTTCCCCTTTCCATTCGCTTGCAAGGGTGACACTGTGTGACAGTAACTTACACAGGCATTGGGCTTCCATCAGTTGTGTGGCCAGTCTGTAATCCAAACTGTGTATTCAACCCTAGTGGGGATCACTGATGATTTCTCCACTGCATGGTTGATTTGTATATTGTATTAGATATTGGTAATTATGCATATTTGCATGTAGCCTGTTAATGTGTTACCTTGCCTGTCTCCATTACAGATGCTGTTAATGTTGTATGAAGTACCCTGCCACATTTACCTACCACCAACACACTGGAGATTGGAGGGGTCGATGTCCTGCCTTTGTCAGGTTGTCACACTTGGACTATTGTGATTGGTTACTGTCAGACGTTGCCATTGTTGGGTCCTGTATTCATGTTTTGTCATGCTGGTAAGTATATGTTCATGTGTGCTGTTTCTTTTTCATAGGTGAGAGGGAATTGTTTGTGGCCTGTTTCCATTTGTGACAGTGCACTCTGTGACAGTTGGGTCATGTGCTGTGCATTCATTTGGTTGCTTTCACATTGCATGCCAAGCCATGGTGTCTCGGGCGGATGATATGGGGTTTGGGAGGGGTTGGGTGACATACCAGTGTTTGGGTGTGCTGTTTTGCAAGGGGGTAGTCCTTCATGCAGCATGAATGTGTGCCTTTTACTGACACAGCATTGGGTCTGTTTAAGTAGCTAGGGATGCACACAATGTAGCAATTCCAGGGAAACAATCTCAGGGTGGTATTGTTGTGACAGTTGACTGTCCCTTTGTCCTCATCAATTGTCAGCTGGTATGGGCCAGGCCTGTGGGCACTCCGCAGGGTTGGGATTTTAGGTGAAAAATGTTGCCACAACCTGGTACGGGCTGCCTCACCACATGCCCTTTCCTCTCCCATGCGCAGCGGTCGTGCATGTGGTTGGTGATGTGGGGGCACCACCATGTCTACCGGCACGCCCCGCCGGGTTGCAACGTTGTGCAGGACGCATGCTGCCACTATAATCCTGCACACTACTGGGGGCGCATATGGCAGTCTGCCCCCAGAGCGGTCAAGGGAGCGGAAACGTGACTTCAGCACTCGAATGTACGCTCCACTATGCCCCGGGTTGCAATATGGGCTGCGTTGTATCTTACCTTGGGTGGTGTGGTGGGTTTCCGTATTGGCGACATCCCGTAGGTGCTCAGACAGTAGGCATTGTCCCCTGGGGAGGTGATAATGGTTGTCATTAGTTGGATTTTGCCATTTTTCTGTGTGTAACATGCATGCATGTGCAGAGGCATGTGTACTCACCAATGAGCCATGTGCCACCATGCCTCCCAGCTTTCAGGTCCTGGTTTAGGGGTGACATTCTGAATATGAAACTATCATGGCTGGTCCCCAGATAGTTGGCATATACGGAGGTGATGATTCCCTTGGCATCACATACAACCTGCACGTTGATGGAATGCCAGTGCTTGCAGTTGCGATAGATGTGCTCAGTGGCCTAAGGAGGACTTAGAGCCACATGGGTGCAATCAATGGCACATAGCACTGTGGGGAAGTGTGCCACACCGTAAAAGTCCTGGACCACGGCTTGCCTTTCTGCAGTTGTTCTCGGCATGTATATGTGCCTGCGGACTGAGGGGCATGCAGTCATGATCGCCAACACCTGGTGTAGGCAGCATGACTGCGTGGCCTGTGAGACGCCCCCAACTATGGTACTTGTCCACTGAAATGACCCAGTGACCAAGAAATACAGTACATTGAGCACCTTTTCCAAGGGGCTCAGGGCTTAGGAACATAGGGTGGGTGATGTGAGGTCATCCTCCCACTCAGCGACCAGGTCTAGGATGATATGGAGTGGAAACCCGTACCTGCCATAGACCTGGTCATCAGGCATCCCAAAAAGGCTGGTCCTGGGCAAAGAAATGCGGGGCCTGGCTATCCCCCTCCTCCTGCGGTGTCCCACGACCACTGCTGCGAGGAACGGTATGTTCATCATAGTGGTATGAGCTTGTTTGTTGTTTGCTTGCACTATTATGCTGCGTGGGGGCGCTTCCTCCAGCTTCCGCCAGCTTCCGCCTGGCGTACGTGATTCCGGATTAGCGTGTCTTTTGTGGCATGCAGGTTTCCCCTGTTCAATTCCATGAATACATGGTGTCATTAGAGTTTAATGGATGAATTGTATAATGGTCTAAAATATTGGATACTGTAGCAGGATTTAGAAGTTGAAATTGACCAGTTTCTGGTGACTCTTGAATTATTTCAATGGTTTCTCTCAGGTTTTCTTCAATATTAATTACTTTGTAGTATTCATTGTTGTTTTTTAGATATTGCATAGCTTGTCTAACTTTATGTAAGTCCACAAGTTTTTCTTCAATATTAATTTCTTTGTAGTATTCATTGTTGTTTTTTAGATATTGCATAGCTTGTCTAACTTTATGTAAGTCCACAAGTTGTTGCCAAATTGTTTTGTCTTTTGTAGGTACGCCATTTACTAAGACAATTAAAGATTGAGCTATTCCATTGCACTCCTAGAGTGTGTACATTTTCTTTAAGATCTAATGGTAAATAAACTACTTTCCCACGAATGCCTTTCACTAATTCAGAGGGAGGTAATTTTGCTTTTTTTGGTTGAAGGCATATTATTGCTTTAAATGGGTGCACTGTTTGAATTATAATGCTCTCATATAAATTTAGTTGTTGCAGGGGTTTTGGTAGTGGGAATGATTCCAAGTTATTTGTGATAGCACATGAAGGTGTTTGGTTGTCAAGTTTTGCAGTGCAGTAATTGCAAAGTATTAAGGGGTCAGTGATTTCATTTTTGTTTTCTGCTATAAGGTAGAGAGCTAATTGGAACCATTTGGAATCTTCATTGTCTTCTATTTTGTACGTTATGTCTACCGATTTTGTGTTACTTTTATAAAAAGTCCTGCAGCAACACACACACACACATGGTTTGGTACTTCAGCGGATGTACTTTTAAACTTTAGTATTTCTTTTTTGTATGTGTGTAATAGAAGGTTGCTATTTGTACAGTCGTTGCTAGTTTGTTTTAAAGCTATTTCAATTTGTAAGTGGCTTTCACTTTCAAAATATTTTCATAGTAGAGTTTATGGACCAGATTTCTTATATTTGAATGATGTGTTGATATCATTTTGATATGATGGAGGTGCTTTTGCAAATAGGTCCTGAAATGCAGGCTAATGAATGTCCTTGTAGTCCTGTGTATTTGCACACTGGACAGGCATCCATATTTTGTAGTAGTTTCATTTTGAATTTGTCTTTGCTTTTTACATACTGATTGAGGAACTGGCGTAAAGATTTGAAAGATTTTTTGGCAATGTTACACATTGATGTGCACAGCCATTTGTAGACTGGATGTTTTGGTTCAGTAGAATGGAGAGGTGATACTGAGTTTTCAGGGGATATTTTTGTGAGCAGAATGTCTTGTTCCATAATGGAGTTAAGTTCTTCATACCCTCGTCCACTGCTGTGTATGGCAATTGGGTTTGTTTGCTTTTGTTTATATGCTTCTTCATTAAAATATGGTTCTGTGCTCGTGGTGTCACTCCATTCACCTCTACAGATGTTTAAGAAGCTATTTTTATTGATATTCTGTTTATTGAGAAGTCTTTTTTGTAGTTTATTAGTTAGTGGTTACATTCTGTTTAAAACTAAAATAAACAACTTCCGTTTTGAAAAGGATTGCACTGTCTATGAGAGCTTCTAGGATTCATTTTCTACGTTAGGTTGTAAGGGTTGTGCATGATTTCTCTCCTGTTTTTTTAAAGGTTCTGAAGGACTCTGTGGTGGAACATTTTTTGTAAAATATTTTTTTTGCTATGGTTACTTGCCACTAAATCAAGATTTATAGGTGCAGCGTTAGCAGTAGTGGTGGCTGAAGTCTTGTTAATCACTTTCTGTTTCGTTTTACATTTTAATAGATGAGGCAAAGTTTATGTACTGGAAGCTTGTTTCGGTTCGCTTAGACTGTATTCTCTGTTTTGTTTGAACTTTTTGTACAAAATCTGCTAGAGATGAATGTTTATTTTGGACAGTTTTATTTTGATTTGCTCTACTTCTGCGTTGGGGTGTGTTGGAGAAAAAAGAAAATGTGGGTTGGGCTTTTGTGCAATGTATGCATGCTTTGTGCATGTGTGTCTGAGTATTATGCTAAGGATGTTTGTGGAGGTGTGTGATTGTGCAATGAGAAGCTACTTCAAGTTGGGAAGGCTATTCTTATATTTGTGTGTTACTATACTGGGCTTCAGATGACAATATAAAGTATGCAGCTGGTAAGGGGAAGCACTAATACTAAATCTAAGGGTAGAGGGTTAATACACTTGTTTGTTCTACAATACTAAAATGTTAGTGTGTTTGAGTAACAGCTAGAATATTATGTTAGTATTGTACTTACTTTTTGTATGGAAAGAGTAGGTTTCTTCTAAGTTCTTGTTCGTACTTCTGATGCTGCTGCTATTCAGGAGAGTGGTCTTCACTGCAATTGTAAAAGAAAGAAGTTAGTGAATATGTTTGTTTATAGCACTTTTGTTAATGTAGACATTGATTTATTTTTGTTTTTGTAGTAGTGTTTTCTTCTAACTGAGCATAGTATGTGCATGCACTTTACTTTATGTGCATCCTGTATATTTTACTTAGAATCTGTTAGTTGTATATGTTTTACAAATGAGTATAATAGTAAGTGTATAGAGCACACCTGTTTTTTTAAGGCGATGTTATTGGATGTTAAGAGGTAGAAGAAATAATCATATTCATTGTTTGCTATTTGTACAGGGTAAATGGCAGATATTGTACAGAAAAGCATGCAATGTATGGATTTGTGAAGGTGTGGGAAATAAAGCAGAAGGGTTTGATATAGAGGCAGTGGTGTTGTTTTACCTGGGAGCCTTTCTAATGATATTGCCTGTCTTTGTGCATGAGTGAAGATGCATGTACTCATCTTGGCTGCATGTAATTTTATAACACACTAGACAACCTTTTTCATAATTATACTGTTATTTTTCCCATCATTTAATATGAAATAACATTTCTTTAGATAGCTGTGTGTATAAACAAAAATTTGAAGAGCAGACAGGTTTGCAAGTGACACTTCATTATAGCAGATGGGAGAAATTACAGTAAGTTCATTTTACAGTTTATAAGGGTAAGTGGCAGTTACTCTGTTTATATGTATTCGTAGAAGAGGTGTACATGTACTGTGTAGAAAATATTCATACGGGTAGTCTTTGTTCATGCATGTGGATGTGCATGAATCTGCAAGTGGAAATCTTTGGGAGTTTTATAGTAGTTGTTGCTGTAGGTCCTTTGCAGTCACAGCCCAATTGTACTGAGCGTGATCAATAGTACATCTAAAGTGCTGATCTGTGATGATGGAGTTAGATGTAGAGTTCTTGGATGTGATTGGTGGATGATTGTGTTACTGCTTAACAGTAGCCAATGAGGAAATGGTGCAGAGAGTGAAGTGGAAAGGGTAAAAGGGCTGCCCCAGTGTTACGTGCTCCGTGGGCACCATCGCTGTCCGCAGACCGGGCGTGCCACATGCAGGACTTCTCAACATAGCTCGCATGAAAATAGGACTGTAAAGATCGGACAATTAGATGTTGAGGTTGTGGTTTGTGTTGAAAGAGGCTGTGTGTAGTGAAGATGGCAGAGGTGGAGAAAGTTATGGTGTTGGTGGTTGGAGATGTTTGTGCATGGTTTGGAGCAGTAGGCTAAATTCAGGAATGTGGCAGACAATTTTGATGTTAAAGGAGTGGAGGTGGTGTGTAGCACTGTGTCTGGTTTAAATGTGCAGGGAATTGTTCAAGTTTGTGGAGATATGGGCAGGGTGAACAGTCCACATGTAGTTGTTTTGCACTGTGGTGCTTTGCATTTGGACTATGTCAGTGCCCCTACTTTGTTGGAAGATCTGGAACACTTAGTTCGGGCAGTAGTGAAAATACTTCCAAATGCCAAAGTATTTTTTTCTGGTTTAGTAGCTAGGGCAATATGGGACAATAGTTCTGTTTTTTGTCCTCAGCAAAATATTGCTAAGCGACCAATCAACCAAGGCATGTTTGCTTTCATGCCTAGAGCTGGCATGTTCTTTTGTAATGATGAGAACATTGAGTCTGGTAATGTTGTTTATTTTAAAGAAGATGGCATGTCTTTATCTTTTATGGGAAATGCCATGCTCTTTCGGAACATAAGGATTGCGCTGGAGAAGCTAATGTGAAGATTTTTGGAGGAAAATATGGGGAAAAAAACAAAAAAAGTACAAAATAATAGGTGTTTCTGAAGCATCTTCAAAAAAAACAAAAAAAAGGCTCTTTACAGATCCAACCTCAAAGGGGAAATGGGGCACACTATTTAAATTTTAAATCCCCACTCTCAGATTTTACGATTTGTCCGTGGACACTGCGGTTGTCTGCGGACAGCGTGCATTACATACGGGGAATTTGAGGCTGAGAGGCATGCAAATGAGACAGAGCAGAGCAAGTGATTGGTCAATAAGTATTACTGGGTGGGTTGTGTAAGGAGAGAGTGTGTCAGAAAGTATTTTTCCTGAGAGGAGAGCAGATAGCTATGACTGTGTGTTTCAGAAAGAAAATTGTTTGGATTTTGGGAGATTCATTGATAAATTGGTTGGAGGTGCATGCAGATCGCTGTGGAGTGGGTGCACATCTTGGATTCCCTCATGTGGAAGTGCACTGGCATGGAGTGCGTGGAATGAAGTGGCTGGATTTGTGACCTCTCTGTGCTAGTTTGGTGACACAGCATCATCCAGACATTATTATTCATTGTGGAGAGAACAGTTTAGGACATGTGTCTGGAATCTCTTTGCAATTTGCAATGAAAGAAGGACTTGGGAAAGTCATGGACATGTATCCAAACTCCAGAGTAATTTTTTCCTGTATTGCGCAGTGACAAATGTGGCTGCGCTCTTTTTCATTTGGTCCACAAATGGAGAAAGCAAGGTGCAATGTTTACAAGTCTGTTTGTGCCTTTTTGAGAGATGTTGGTATGTCCTCTTTTCAGAATGAAAACAGTATGTTTTGTAGTACACACATTTTTCTCAGAGATCGAGTACATCTTACTTATGCTGGCAATCAGATTTTTCTTCGTAATATACAAAATGAATTTAACCTTTTTTGGAATTACAGCATTCCATTTTGCAGTAGGTGTTGACCATTTGAAGTTTTTGAAACACAAAAAAACACCACAAAAAGGCGCTTTTCAGAGCCACCACTTCCTCCCATAGAAAAGTGCAATGGTTCTGATAGGGCAGCACCCCCAAAAAAATTAAATGTCCGCAGTTCACGGACTTCTAAAAAATGCACAGGGCACTGTACTATTTATTTGTCACTTCTATTTTTGAACTGTGAAAGACGACTCTGAAAAGAGACTTTTTTTGGTTTGTGTTGTTTTATATATTTTTTGTTTTTTTAATAAACACGACAGGAGGGGAAGGAAGGTAACCCAACCACAGGGATAAGAAAGGGCAGGTTGAGAAAGAAAGATGTAGGGTGGGCCTTATTCAGGTAGGCTGCAGTCCTTCTCATGCTCCTTGGCCGCAGTCTTGAAAGCACTCCAACGGTTCTCCCCCCTGTAGAGTAGTGGGTCGCTATACATGCACAATATTGTGACCCTCAAAAGGTAAGGGTCAACAGCATCATGAATGGTCTGCAAGGCAGCTGAAGGGATGTGCTGCCCCACAGGAGTGTCTCTTGTGGTGGCAGGAGCGGAAACGGAGGATGCTGCAGGGGAACTCAACCTACTACGTTTATCGCAAGGTACAACCTTACGAATAGCCCCAACATGGAACGACCTTAGGTGTTGCTTCATTGATGTAGTACCATAGCTACACGAACCAGGCTTTCCACGACTCAGCACCATGTGGCACTGAGTTCAAATCACCTTGTTCACACAAGCTTTTGACTTTCCATCAAGAGTGGTAAATAACCGCCACACCCAAGACTCATGATGAGTGCTAGTAGTAGAGACTTCCACTACCTCATCCTCTTCATCCTCCTTTGCATCCTCACACCTGTTCCCCTCTGCAGGCCATTGGGGAGGTGTTGGTGGTAGAGAGGGTGGAGGTGGTGCTGAAGCAGAAGCAACTGCAGCAGGAACAGCCATGGATGCCATCTTCAAAGTTCGTAGGAACCAGCAAGAACTCAGGACTTGAGGAATACAAAAGAGCAATCCAGCAGTGTGGAGTGGTGTCTCTCTTGGAAAACCAAAAACAGGATGAGGAGCAGCTCTAGGGATTGGCCTTTTATAGGGGGGCAGGTGCACGCTTTGCAGACACCTGCGCTGTCCGCGGACAAATTGAACACCAAGAAAGGGCTCAAAATTTCCAAAAAGTATGTAGATCGCCAGGGACATTGTCTTGGACATGTGCAATGGTGAACATTTACTGGAAAATACCTTGGTTTGCATCAAAATCACTTTTTTAAATGTTTGGGGGCCCGGGCAGTGTCCACAAATAAGGACACATGCTGAGTGTGGGTGCGGTCACATGATGATGTTGCGGACATGTTCGTGAATGAGATGACTGTCCGCAAGACACCAAATGCGCAGGGTTGCTTGTGCGCATGTGCGCAGGTGTTCTCTGGACAGTGTTCGGGTCCCCAAACTACGGACAGGCGCGATGTTCATAGGACCCAAGGGTTCCGATTTTTTTTGATTTTGAGGAATTTATAAAGCGCACCAGACGGAGTAAACCATATTCGGGCGCAGATGACAACTAAATTTAACATTGAACAACAGGAAGGACAAATTAACGTTGCAGTTCTAACATTCCCTTTTCTCCTTCAGTTAAATAGGAATGTTTTCAGTTTCTTCCTAAATAACTCAAGGGTGTCACACATTCTGATTTCTAAAGGGAGTTTATTCCAGACTCTAGGGCCCGATGCTCCCAAGCTTCTATCTCCTCTCGATACAAACTTCGTTCATGGGCTACAAATGAGACATTTGTCCTCTGATCATAGATTTTTTTTGGGGTGATATGGTATAATCATATCAGCCAAATACCCGGGCGCTAACCCCTTCAAACATTTAAAAACCAAACATGCTATCTTAAATTTGACTCTATCCTCCACCCTCAGCCAATGTATGGATCTCCGGGTTGATGAAACCTGATCCCGTTTCCTAAGGTTTTCAATTACTCTGATTGCTACATTCTTTGCTCTCTGCAACCTGTCCATTTGTTTTTTTTGTAATACCTGCTAACAGGCTATTGCAATAATCCAAGTGGGGGTTGGTCATTTCCCCCACCACAGTCGCCCTATCTTCTATTGGCACGTGGTGCGCATGTGCGCGGGTGTTCTACGAACAGTGTTGAAGTCCCTGAATAAAATAAATGTGTGTCAAAACGTTGCGGACAGGCGGATGGGATATGTATTATACGGATGTATTGATTCTGGTTGTGGACATTATGAACAGGGGGGGTGTTCTTAGGACACCCTAATTTGAATAGTTACGGACATGTGCACGGATTTGGTGTCCTGAGGACACCCTCATTTTAACTATGGACAGTGCGAACAGGTATAGTGTTCTTAGGACACCCCATTTTGGTTAATTGCAGCCATGCAGACATCTTGTGTGTTCTAAGGACACCGCCATTTTAATTACAAACAGTACAAACAGTTATAGTGTCCTTAGGACACTCCTATTTTGATTAATTACGGACAGGCGGACATCTTGTGTGTTCTAAGGACACCGCCATTTTAATTACGAACAGTATGAACAGGTATATTGTCCTTAGGACACCCCCATTTTGGTTAATTGCAGACAGGCGGACATCTTGTGTGTTCTAAGGACAACTCCATTTAAATTACGAACAGTACAAACAGGTATATTGTCCTTAGGACACCCCCATTTTGGTTAATTGCAGACAGGCGGACATCTTGTGTGTTCTAAGGACACCGCCATTTTAATTACGAACAGTATGAACAGGTATATTGTCCTTAGGACACCCCAATTTTGGTTAATTGCGGACATCCTGGACACCCGCACTGTCTGTGGACACCCTAACTGCCTTTTAAAACAAAATAAGACACAGGCATATACTAAGAACACACTTATAATGTTATTATTGTATAACAGTATAACAATTATGAAAGAGAGGGGCAAGCAGAAACTGAAACAAATACAAGGGAATTAAGGGTTTGGACATTATGTATGGGAGGGAAGGAAGGGATGGAAGTCTCATTGTAACATTTTTCTTGTTGGGGAGGGTTTGGGACAGTTGGCTGGGACATGGAGAGGGGGAACAGGTACATGTGGGACAGTGATATTTAATGTTCTCTTTAATGTGGTCCTCAACAAACTGTTTTATAACAATGACATTTTTCATTAACATATCAATTTTTAGTTCCATTTGTTGCAGTATATTTTATAATGTCTCTTGGTATATTATTTGTAGTTTCTGTATGGTCTGTTAAATAAATTCTCTTAAAAAATGTGTTAAGTACACATAAACTAATGGTTATTAATTGGCTTATATAGAGAAATGTTGGGTCTACCATTAGTATCACTGTCTTCACTCATTTCATCTTGTAGGAAATTTTCTTCCAGCCATTCAAAAGTACTGGACTTTTCTGTGTGAAAAAAAATATATATAAATTAGTTTTAGTGTACCTAATACAGAAAGTGTATACATATATGAAATAAATGTAGTGTACTTACTAGTTTCTTACAACCTTTTGGTGTTACTGCTGTGTAGGTATGCTCTTGCTTTTTGCTGTGCAGTTTCTGTGAGGTAATTCTGTTGGAGGCATATTTATTTTGTTTTGGTATATTCCATTATATTGCAAACGCTATTTCAGTGGATGGTTGTTATCTTACATATACAGTTTCCATTTCTTATTTATTATTAAATATAATGTATTTATGTGGGGCTTTTAAAACATGTTTGGTGTTCTTATTATATGATACAATAAATTAAGATACCCCCTGAGTTTTGGATAGTGTTGATGGTGACCGCGTCCGTCCGTGGACATGCGCATAGTCCGCGGACATCAATACCACTGGCACAAGTATGGGGTTCAGTATTTTCTATGTTATATGTATGTAAGCTAAGGGAATCCTAGTAAACATTTAGCAAATTTATATTATCTATATCTATATTCAGTGAGAAAACTTTGTTAAAGGGGTTTTATGGTTAGGTTTAGCGACCAAAAACCTATGAAATTCAATAAAAAAACTTTGTTAAAGGGACGTTATGGGTAAGTTGCTCTACTAAAATGACTCAGAGCATCCCTCTAACATTCAAGGTCCTTTGTTGTCCACAACCTGAGTCAGTACAGGGCCGGTCTGATCATGACCTGGTCTGTTATCAGACAAAGGTCCATTTCCAAATGAATCATGGCATTGGGTGAGCCGTAGGGTAGCAACAGCGACTGTTTAAGGAACACATTTTCTGCTACCATAAGTTTGGGAGCTTTCACGTAACCCCACCTGTCCGTCCCATGTAGTGCAGAGGTTTTCTTCATGAAGCTCAAGTGCTGGCGCGACTGCTCCCCCACCACAGCAGTTGTGAACTGCTTTGGCCGAATACTCTAAATTTGACTAATAAGAGCAGCACAAACCCCAATGAAAATCTGAGCTGGAGGTTGAGCAGCAAAACAAGGTAGATGACTAATCACATCTTGCATACATGTTCTGAAACGTTTGGTTATTTGTTATTAAATCATGAATCTTACATTACAGAGGTCTGCAAACTGGCTCTTCAGATGTTTGAACATCGAATGCCATGATGCCTCACCATTCATTATAAGAGCTGGTTCTAATGAGATTTGGAGTGAAAAACATCTGTAGAGTGAATGATTGCAAACACCTGTTGTTGTATTGGTCCTGTAAGTGTGTGCAATTGGCACAACACTGACTGCAAACAAGTGGAATGACATAGTAGGATATTAGAACGTCAATTAATATGAGCACATTACATCTATCCTCAAATTCATTTTTAACACGATTTTCCACGTATATTAGCTGTTCTTTATTATATGTTATCGGTAATGCAAGTACATTTGCGTGTCAGTAATCAATTCTCATGTACAAGTGTGTGAACTACTATTATATGTAAAGGAACTCAAATGGCCTGAATCACAAAGAGTTTTTCAATGGAATTTTTCTCTTGAAAACACTTTGTGAATCAGGCCGAATGACAGTTACATTTTTGCAATGTTGAGTAAAATAAGCAGAGACGCGCTTGCAACAATCCAAAACACGCCAACAAAAAAAAACAGTGTCTCTGAATTGTGTTTTATTTTTATGTAGAGGTGATGTGAACATATTTTATATTTGCCGTCTCAGCACTTCTTTTAAAAAACATTCTATTATTGGCCACCATTTCCCAGTGATGCACACGTTTGCAATCCAAAAGTACGTGCCTAATATATCCACAAGAACTCTTTTCACGTAATGCATTGCTATGCTTTTTTTTATTGAAAATAAGATTACTTTACCTCCTACAGATACATACTATAATGCACCATAGGCTTTTTCTCTGGACTGCTTTCCACTAAGTACTTTTATTTTAATCACCTCTCCTTTCCCCCTATGCTGCTATAACTCAAGCAAGTATAAACCAGCAGCAACACTAAATGGAAAAAATAATGACTACTGGCAAGAACATAAATCGGTTTGCACAGACAAATCAAAGAGATTTTGATCAAATTGTGATATTGTGCACGGACATCCTGGCTATGCTTCTCATAAACCAGGTTAACTCCACCACACTGGGACATAACTACTGAGAAGTGCAATTTGGGTCTCGCCGGGTCATTAAAAGTCAAGGTTGTTGGTGTGTTAGATGAAGTTGGAGCCTTATTTAATACAGTGCAGTAAACAGCAAGTCAAGGTCTATTGAAGAAAGTAATAATTGAGTCTTCATAACAGAGTAAAGACATAGCATGGTGCCTTGGGCCGCATTACGAGTAGGTTGCAAACATTTCTTTTTAATTGCTTTTTTTCTATAGCAATGCTCTTTTAAAGAGTTTGTAAATTCAATGGAGACTAGAGTTATAACTTAGTAAGTATGATATCTCTTCTGAACTTGACATGCTTCCAAAGTAGAGATTACTTATTTTTTTCAATCCTGAAAACTAAAACTAATTTGAATTTTGATGTTGTTTATTTTTCTGATTGAATGCCATGCTCAAAATCCTTTTTATTTCACAAGCATGTATACTGTATCGCGCTGATGTAAAAATGCGCTTGTACAAACTCAGCATCCTTGGTACTATGGCGAACAATGCAGAAAATACAAGAATCTTTCTGAAAAACAACTTTCCTTAAATGAAGCCTGACAAAAAATGCATTATAAAGACAATGAGAATAACATATAGTGGTTCTCTTATCTTAATCCCATTCTCAATGACAAACCTATAACTATACTATATGATTTTGAAACTGTAGCAGGCCACATTCGTAATTAACATTTATTTTTTTACAAATAAGCGGGTGTGTTGGTGGTTAAAATGAAAATGAAGTTGTGTGCAAGTACAACAATACTAAACATATCTGTTACATCATTGTCCCTTATGCATTATCTCTGATTTTTAGGTTCCTGTCTCTTTATTAGTTTTGGGGAAAATGTATTGAAGTCACATTGGAATAAATATGACTGCAATTTTCCCTTGTCCCTATTCGTGTAAGAATACAGCAGTAAGGCTTTCTCCTTCATCATCCAATTACGTGTTGCCAGACTCTGACATGACAGACCAGATGAATGACTATTCAACAAAACAAAAGATCCATTCAAACAAGTTCTATTTGACCCATTTATTGCAGCATCAGAAACTGCATGAATGTGTGAATACATTGGATAAATAACTGTGTGTTCCCTGTGTGTTCCACAGGAAACGACAAAACAACAACACGGATTCTGATAAAGGTGAAGCTAATGCCGCTAGCACCGGAAGGCACTGTGCTCCTGTCAGCACATCTGCAGTCACAACAACTGTCACATCTGCTCCTGCCACATCTGCTTAAGTCACACTTGCTTCAGCCAAATCTGTTTGCCTACATCTGCCAACACTACACCATCAACAACCACAGCTCCAATTACCAAATCTCCAACTACTTCTGGTGCAGCTGACTGTGGAGATACAGTTCTAGTGGGCCGAGTAGCTCATCTAAAACCCCAGAAGGAGCAGTAATTAAGCAGCTTGCATGTCTGAAATATCAAATGCAAAATGGACCTTTGCATCATTGGCAGCTGCTACACCAACGGGGGACATCACCCCTCCACTTGAGTTGTTTGTTGATGTGTTGTATATCCTGCTGCATGATGAGGCTGCTGTGTGTAGCTGCATCAGGAAGTTGCAGAGCAAGCATCTGAGCCTGAGGTGGGAGGCCCATGTGAGCAACACCTTTGCTATCATTAGCATAAGGTGTTATCTGCAACTCACGACAATGCTGAGGGTGATACCAATGTAGTTCTCACCCACCCATTTCAAAGCAGGCTCAAATGTAGTGGTTGTGTTGTTCTAGATGGACAAAGATGTTGAACTGGAGTCGTGGTGTAGTAGGTTGTGAAAGAAGGGTGGATTGTGAGGGCCACTAGGGTCTGCACACAGTCAGTTTGACGGCAGATATGCTGGTGACAGGATGCCCCGTTCTATGTTGTTGGTTTGATGAGGAGCTTGAGAAAGTGAGTCATAAGGGCCACAAGGGTCGGTTGGCAGTCAGTTCAGTGGCTAAAATGCTGGTGACTGGAAGTGCAGTTCGAGTACGGCAGTTTGATGCAGATTTTGCTGGTCACTGTTCGTTGATACAACCAGGGTTGGTTTGATTGGCTGTGTAGTTCTGCAACAAGGATGCTGGTGGTTCAAAAGACAGTTTGAATGTGGCAAGTGCTGCGAGGAGCTTCAGATTCAAGCAGAGTCAATGAAGCACTCAGCTGGCATGGTTCTGCGACAAACTGGTTTGAGTGTGAAATAGCATCTTGAAGATTAGTCGAGTGCCCAAGGAAGCTCTGGTGGGTCCTAGTGGTTTCGACAAGGTCGAATGGACGCCAGTCACGGCTTGCAGTGGCTTGACAGCAAACACACATGAATCATGGTGGTCTTGGCTCTCAAGTACTGTGAGTCCCACTCTATGGTATCATAGACAAGTTTAGTCCTTGATCTTGGGCACCCAACACAAGGGAGGCTGACACCCATGTTCAGGAGTCCTTACCTTGTTGAGGTGTTGTGCATCAGTGTGTCTGGCAGAGATGCAGGTCTTTTTCCAGCATCAGGTCAGCTGCAATGTACCCTTGGGATGGGTAGGGAAAAGAGCATTCCTCTGCCTTGGACACTTGGACACACAATCTTCACTTCACTGGTGATGAGCTTTGGGAATGAACTCTCCCAAACAATGTACAATGTATTCTTCCTCAAGTGTTTGTTCAAGAGTCAATCAGAGAAGGAGTGGTATACCCATTCTTTGAATGGCAAATTTCCACAAGTGATTGCATTAAAACATGCCTACTTTTAAGGGTCCAATGCCTGTTCTTGAGGCAAGTGGTCTTTGCCCTCTTACATCATATGCAACATGCTTTTTGTTAAAGGAAGTGGAGGGGACAGGATAGAAGAGAGAATACAGAGAGATACAAGATGGTAGAATCATTCTCCAGCTGTAATGAGCTCCACCCGTCTATACTAAATCTGCCCCCTTTCCTTGTCAAATGCATCAAAATACCTTTATGTGTTCTGCTCCTAGTGTGGTGCTAGTCCTTTTGGGGATGCGTGTGTTCTATTTTTTAATTATTAATATGGTATTTATTGAGCACAGACCTAGCTTCAAGCAGCAACATAGTGCTTTACAGAGATATACAATACAGATACACAATAGAACACTAAACCAAGGTACGCAACATTACAGAAGAATAGCAGAGCGATTTTCAGAGGTAACAACAGAACAGATATACAGAGGGGGTGGCATACGCAGGGGCACAGAGGATGGGTACAGCTTTGCAGGGTGGCAGGGAGTAGAGGGGCGGACAGCGTCTAGTGAGCCAGGTGGGTCGGGGTTGATATGATGGCCTAGGCGTTGAAGACGAGAGAAACCTTGAGGAAGTGGGTGTTGAGTTCTTTTCTGAATTGTAGGAGCATGGAGCAGAGTCTGATGCTGACGGGAAGGAGGTTCCATAGTCTTCGGGAGTAGTCATAGAATACTCATTTTCAGGTATTTCCTATTTGCAACAGCACATTTCAAGTCTGCCCATGTCCTGGATTCAGGTGGTGCACTGACCGCTGTAGATGCTGAGTTTCTCTGCAAAGTAGCTGGGTGACTTGAGGGTGAATGCCTTATAGATAATGCAGCATTCAGGTCCAGTTCTTCAGGCTCTTGCCCTGCAGGCTGGCAGTGCCAGGCTCTCTGGACAGAATACACATAACCCTTCCACAACTGGGCTGGGCTCACAGTGCAGACACATATATGATAAGTAGCATTTGCACAGAAATTCATCACTGACATCAAGGCAGGAGCGTGGGTCGGTTTCAGCAGGTTTGTGGAACTTTTCATATCAGCCCCATTGGGCTCCAGTAGGTAACTATTTCTCTGTATTTCGAGACCATAGAATTGGATTAGTTGCTGGTCTTCGGGGGAATGAGCATAGAATGGGGATGCTGGGCTACTTCCATCTTCTCGGTGTGATTTCTCTCCTGCTGTATCTGCATTGGTCTGCCTCCCCCCAACAGCATGCAGAGCAGCTTGGTTCAGAACTCTGTTTCCCAGCATGGTGTTGACATTTGATGTGATTACACCTCTTGTAGGCCTCTTGAAGTGAACTCTACAATGGAATGAACACGTGCTCAGGTGCTGTGGCAATCGTTTGATGCCATCTTTCTCCAAACAACAGGCTGGAAGCAGAAACAGCACCTGCAAGCCACGACAGATGTTCGGACTGTTCTGCTGAATCTGCGATCTCATCAAGTCTTCATGAACTTCGTGCCATGTGGAGTATCGCGATTATTGCATTAGCAATATGGTTGTAATATTGGCATTAGTAACTGTTGCTCTTGTTACCATGCGATATTTTACGACATCCACTATTTCACTTATGGTCCACCTCACTGTTATATAGGTAGCTCCAGGACAACCACACGCTTACATTCCAGCTGTCCTTCTGCAACTCACTGGGGTATAAGGACCCCTTTATGCCTGCTGGTTCTCCCTAACACCACAGAAATGCTCCGAACAGCTTGCATGTCAAATAACAAAGCGGTATGCTTGTCCTTCAGTGTGTACTGGCTGCACCGGAAGTGTTGTCAGTATATACCTGCCACAAAATGTATACGCCTCGATGTATACATGTAACTGAGCAACACAGATCATCCATCGATATTTACAAACCCCGTTTACATTGAGTTTGAAGAACTAATCTGCAGAGGTACTACGATGCATTATTCCCTGCGAATTTATAAATAATATGTTAGTTGCAAATGCCTGAAACTGGAAACAATATTAATTAGAAGAAGCAAATATCAGTTGTGTAAAAGCTGAAAGGGTCCGCAAATCAGACATCAAATACATGCACAGAAACAGGACTTTGGTTATGAACGTAAGTGTGTCGTTTCCCATCAGAATGTGGGGCCTATCATTTATGCGACATTGAAAAGTGTTTGTTTTCTTGTATCGTAGGTTTGAAAGGATAGTGTGGAGCAGGGCTTTAAGTGGGGTAAGAAATCGAGGGGGGCCCTCATTTGGGGGTGTGGCTTGTGGGGGGAGCGGCCTGAACGTACGCAAATCGTAAGGTATGCACACAAATATATATAAATGTTATATATCTGTGTGCGTACCTTACTGTGGTTTGTGTACTTTGCAAGCCATCTTTTCTAATCATAGAAATATGTTACACGAGGGGTCTTCAGAGGCAGTTACTATGACTGAAAGAAGTGGCAGCCAGGCACAGCATCGCTGTGGTTGGCTGCCACTTCTGTCAGCTAGTCTGACTTAATGGCAGGCGCATCTCCTGTCTCGGCTGCGGCTGCAACGGGATAATGCATTCCGCCAAAGTTGCGTGCGGTGGGCCCGGGGGCCCCGGCAGGGCCCTGGCTCAGCCCCACTTTTTGGAGACTGCCGGGGCCCAGCCCCTGCTGGCCTCGGCCCACTTAAAGCACTGCTGTAGAGGGACTGGCTGGAGCTGGATGCCGTACATATGGACTGGGACAACGGGGACTGTTCAGAATGTAATGTAACGATATGGTCTTAAATACATTGGCAAGCCACTAAATCTGTGATAACAATGCTCTTACTTTCTCACAAAGAGAAAGTCAGCAAATCTATTATTATGTGATGCCCCAGCAGGACATAGATTCAAATAATGTATGAAGGAAACATTTAAATTGTCAGATACTCCATTATGAAATCAAATCTATCAGATATAAGTATCATGCATTGAAGAAAACAGAATGTTCCTCATTGGAGGGCAAATAATGCCCTTCAAGGAAGTTGACAACTATGTCTGAGATGAGGTGATCGTTTGTAAAAAGTAAACTTACTTTACCCAGGTGGGAGGAAAATAGGGACAAGCAGCCAGTTGTATTGTATGTACGTCATTTCCCTCCTGCCAGTCAACCCGATTGACCATTTGATAATATATTTGCCGCATAGAATTGACTTTGTGGTGTGCCCCTCTTGTGCCCCTCTTGTGTCCCGGCAGAACACCTATTGGGTAACTTTAAAACGCAGGTAACCCCCTGAAAAAAAACGTCTCTAATGCTTGAAAGGAGTTTAAAGCTCTGGGAATCAAATGTGCCTGTTAGCTCAGCAATACTGTATTACCATATCCCCCTCTTGCTTGTCCTAGTGGTTACACCAGAAGGCACCAGCCTTCAAACAGGAGTCAATTGCCCAATATAGACATCAATGGAGGGGGGCTCTGTAATCCCTTTCCTAGAGGTCTTGCTGGGATGATGTTGTTATTCAACAGTGCAGGGAAGAGCACAATGTGTTGAGTAGGGGCAGTTAGATCTGCTGAATATTCGCACATTCATTCTACGCTCAATGTGCAGTCTTGTGGTACACTCCCTGCAAAGAGAAATGATGCAGCTGAATGTTTTTCCTAGGTTGTTTTACTCTGTGCATACGCCTACCAAATTCCTTTCCTGATCTTGGAGATTAGGATGACATGGTCAAGCTTCCCAAACGTCTGAGTAGTCCAGGCACACATATGCATTTACCTGACCTTGTTCAAAAGTTCAAAGTTGAGTACAGCAGGTTGCAGTTTCTTCATTGGTCATTTGTATTTGTGATCTAGTGAAATATACAGTGTAATGTACTTGTTTGGTAACACAGTCAGTTGCTAGGCAACAGATTTCTTTCATAATATATCCCAATGCACAAAAATATTCCCATGGCGTTGGTTAGTGTTTATTTACAATCTTTGATCATTTAAAACAGAGCAGAAGCATATATGGTTTATAACTCTTCTTTTGTTATTACATGTGCAGAGGGGTCAAGATCCAACGTAGCAGCTGCATAGTCTGGGCCAAATAAAGTTGTAATACACGCCCAGAGGTGGGTGAAGCTACTACAGCAACGTTTGTTACGGTTCTCACTAATGTTGAGTTAATGCAATGAAAGTTGGTGTGGTCTAAATACCCCGTTCAACAACATGGCTGTCAAAAATGTCATGTCTCGTGGTAGCTTGTGAACTCTAGGAAACTGTAGTCTCGGCCTCTAGGATCCCCTTTCCAATAATAAACTACACACTACCCCAAACCCAGGACCTCGAGGAAGACTTCTGAGGTAAAGTGGGGCTGTAGAAAATAAGTCCTCAAAGCACACCAGTTGTAAGAGTAGATGCAGATCTTAGGATACTTTTTTTTTTCTGACAGTACAGGTGTAGGGGAGGAGATTGTAAATAAAAAGAGAAATAGACAACTATCCTATATTGGAGGATACTCCCTTCCTTTGCACACTATAAGAGGCTGAGACAGCCAAATATTTAAGGCAATTAAATATGTCAGATATTTTCAAAGATAATCAAATGAAAAACGTCTAAATCCTTCTTGAGTTCAAATTAACATTATTTGAGGTAAGAGTGTTAGGAATGTTTAGGATATACACTCTACAAAACCGTATCATCCAACAATTGAAGTGATGAAAACTGTGCTATTATAGCAAGAGCGACCATACTTTCATGCCTGGATTATGGAAATGCACTCATGCTAGGAGCAAAGAAACACTGTGTTGCCAAATATCAACCAATTCAGAACAACACAGTTAGGATAATCAAACAAAAATCCAATTCCGAGAACATTAGCAGAGACAGAGTACAATTCAAGGCTCTGACCTTGGTTCACAAATGTCTCTACGGGAAAGCTCCAGCTTACCTTAAATCTAAGATCAACCTTTATGTACCAGGGAGAGCACTAAGATCAGCAGCCATGGGTACAGTTGCCGTTGCAACACTTAAGCACTCCAGTGGAATGGGCAAAGCTTTCCCGATAGCAGCAGCAGCTATATGGAATAAACTACCAGCAAGTCTAAATATTTATCATTTTGAAAAAGAATTGAATACGCATGTGTTTAATTAAGCCCAATTCATCAGAGTAGCCAGGCAGTTATATGTTGATCGTTTGGTAGTACCAAGTGTCCCGTGTCTGTGTCGTGAGTTCGGTCTGTTCCTCTCTGCACCCTGATGCTGGCGAGTTTTCTGGTGCATTACAAATAAACAAATAACATAAATAAATAAATTGTAGGCAGGTAATTTTCAAGGGGTATTCATATCGCTGTCATCCAGAATGTTAGAGCTCAATAGGTTTCGGGACAGTAGGGAGCTCAATTTTCCAAGAATATTAGATAGCGAACAGCTGGAGAACTATTTTAGGAAAAGAGTTCTTTACGTGGTATATAAGTGTTTGTTACACAATTATAATGTATTGAGCTTGTGTGTTAATTTAAGTCAATATACCTTTTAGAGGAAGACTTTATATATCTTCTTGTAGTGGAGCAAAGGAGGTTAAAAACATTGGAATCATTTGGTGATTCCTTTTTAAATACCAATTTCTTCTCACAAAGAGAATAAGTAGATTTTGTAGTGTTACGAATAGCAGGCAAAAGGATTGATAACTAATAAGTAAATGAATGATAGTGGTATAATAGTGTGTGAAACAAGGCTTACCTCAAATAAAGGGGAGACAGGTTTGATCTAGGATATAGGGTTGTCCTAGAGGCTTCTCAGAGATTAAATGGATGCACATATTGTGCATATAAGGTGTTATGGAGAGGTCTGTAATAGATAACAATAACGCCAACTGCAAATGCTAGAGTCTCATTAAACTTATCTGTATAAATATAGGACATAATGGCATAAAAAAGTTGTGTGGGTTTGCTTCCAGGAGTGCTGGGTTAGTGGGTGTGCAAGACTGTGGCTTCCATATGGGAGGTGTGTGTCCATGACATAAGGATTCATTGGCCGTGTTGAGATTGTGCAATTTATTGGAGGAGGTTGGAGTTCTGATGTATGCTGTCAGTGTGAGGGGCATTATAAGTGTCCTCAATCTATCGGGTTAAGTTGCAGTTGTGCGGTTGTGCAGGTAGTTTGTTGGGTAACTGAAACCCAGTGTGCCATGGGCAGCTATGTTTGGTCTCTCTTTGACATGAGCCTATGTTTTTACTGCTTTCCAGATTTTTCTCATTCACAGTCTTACTTATTTGGAGAGGGTATTGTTACACTCACCTTGTCTCCGCAGGGACGTCGGGCGCTGATGTGTGGAGTGTCTGCTTCCCTGGTTTGAGGTGCTGTGCGTCCTTTGTTCCCAGGGTAAGCTCGTACGATAGGGGAAAAGGGTGGTGAGTGAGACTGTATGTGCCTGCCACCTGTGACCCCCACCCTGTTCCTCACCTTGTGTATTTGGTTGGTGGGCATTCCTTCCTGCTTAGTCTCAGCAGGTGCACAATGTCCTGTAGGATCCAGTTACTTCACTTACCCTTGATTGTGTTACTTGTGTTGCTCTGCTTGTTAATGTCCATGTAATCAGTTGTATTGTATGTTGTCCGTGTCCAGTTATCTGTGTTGTGCCGCAGTCCGTGCTCTTCTCACTGTTGTGGCTCATGTCACTGTTGTGGCACTAAGCCCACCTTGGTGTGCGTTGGTTTGGTGCAACACATGTGAGCGGCTGAGCCAGTGGGTCAGGGTGGCCTGCCTTGTGCCCAGGGCCAGCACGAGATTAGGTGCGGTTTGCATGATCTAACCTGTTCTTTCTTTCTCTTTCCCAGGTACCTGTGAGCTGGCGTGTTGAATGAATCTGATTGATGGTGACAGAAGCAGTGAGTAATGTGCTGCGGTGACAGAGTGCATTGAATGAGCTCAGCGATTCACCTTGTTTTCCTTCTCTTGCTACTGGCAGTGCCAGCGATCGTTGAAAGCTGGAGTCCTCGTCGAACAACCGGGACATTGCTGGAGGCACAGGTAAGTCAGAGCAGGTGAGTATGCGAGGCCCAATGGTCTCCGGCTTTTATTTGCAGGTTTGTGGCAGAGTGCTGGCAGGAGTTCCTCGGAGAGCGTAATGCTGCTCACTGCAGAATAACGCAAAGCATGCCTTAGGGCTTGGATGGGGCTTATATAGCCAACCACGTCCTGCCACCCCCAAGGTGCAATGAGTTCCAGAAGTTCTCTGCCACGCCCATGGTTGCAGGCTAATGCAAAAGCTAATGGCTCAGAGCCACACCCTTAACTGCAATTAGAACAGACGTCAATCATCCAGTGGCAGACCGACTACACCTGTGTTTCCCTTGGGGTTAGCTCCATGAGCCTGGTGCCAAAGGTGCCAGGACTGGGCCCAGCTGGCCCTCCTTTGAGGCTTGATCCAGTCAGGGCCCTTAATGTGTCCCAATGTTCCCACTGCTGTTGGGCTGGGGCGATCTGGTCTGCTCATCGTGACAGGTATAAGCAGAAAATTCATGTGTTTGATATCTCAACAATCATTATTACAAAATCAAACTCACTATGAATTATAGCAGAGAATAAATAGTCTTACTGGACTTGGTAATTAGATGATTGTAACCACCTTACACATTCAACCAAAATCAGGAAAAAGTCTCCTACATGCTAAGAGTAATCATCAGTATAACATAATCAAGAATATAACTTATGGTGATTTTTTGAGAATAAAGATTATCACATCACAAAAATGTATTAAAAGAGGCTTTGAAGAGAAAGATATTAATAACGCACTGGAAAATAAAGTACTTGCAAAGAATCAAACTTCTTCAAACTCAAGAAAAAAAGATAAAGACAAAGAAAAACATGTTTGCTTCATACATCCATACAGTACTGACATTAAAAGATTCTGTCCTATCTACAAAGTGACTATATGCTCCAATGGTGCCCACACAACATCAGAATTCTAGACATCCTGTAAACCTATCCAGACCCCCGCCTCAAGCACCTGACTTTACCACCTGAGGGAGTTGGGGGGAATGTTGATACTGTTATTGTTATTTTTTCTGTTAATACATGTATGCTCAATTAAAAAAACAATAAAACACATGTTAAAAAATAATAAGAAAAATAAGAAAAGTACTAAATAAACTCTACTAGACACTACAGAAGGTGGACAACGACTTGAACAAATATTTATCAGAGAAACCTTTACTGACCTTTCGTAGATCGCCAGCAATCAGAAGTATGTTTATTCTCAGCTATTTCAAACCACTTGCCCTTTTATAAATAAAAGAGGACGTGCTAACTTGGAACCAATACATAAGGTGAAACACACATGTGGATGATGCAATATATGCCAACACATGTTGGGCAAATGGAAAAAGACATTGTAATACCAAGTCGCTTTAAAACAAGAAATCACATCATTCATTACTTGTAACACCAGTAATGTTATCTATGACATCCAGCGTACATTTGAGAAATGGTACATTGGAAGAGCAAATAGAAAACTATGTGTATAAGACCCTCTTTGAGACATTAATAAAAAAGGGCATGAGGTATCCCTTGGCATTACACTGGGATATGGAACACAAGGATGATTCCATTTTGGATACTACATATGTGTGGGGTTGGAGAAAATCACATTACCCTTTTGAGAAGGAAATAAAGAACAACTGCTTGGTTGCAAAGATTATAAATAGATCACCATCATGGACACGTGCCATAAAGGACTTAATCAGGATGAGGAACTGTTTTTCTATGTTTCTCTATTTAAAATATCTCCATGTCACTTTAGCATATGTATATATCAAAACAAATCACAGGCATCTCACTTGACATCATCTTTCATATCATGAAAGGCTGATTTGAGAATTATTGCTGACTTGTTATGATACGTATTATATATTTTACAGAAATTGACTGCATTGCAGGAAAATACATCTTTTCTAAATATGTTTTGATATCCAACAGAGACTGGTGGGTGAAATAGAGAGACTGTGAATTATAATTACATTTGTTATTGCCAAAGACTAAGGCTGTTCTATCAGCATGCATATTAACGTCAAAATGTCATAGCGCAATGTAGTGTGATGTTGACATATGGCCCCTTATTTAGAATGTCATTTTATTCTATACTGCCTATTTTCTGTCATGAGGTTATCTCTCTGCATTGTCTGATGACATCATGACATCCGCTTTAAAAAGCGGCCATGCAGAGTAGCAACATGCAGAAAATCCATGTGCTATCAAAAAAACCGGTGTAAGAGAGACACTCCAAATCTACATCACACTCAATAAGACATCTTAGTTGATTGGCTAAACTAATCTTTTAGAAAAATCCCTTTTCTAGCATCAAAATATCACTTATGTGAGTGAGAAAATAACAACTGTCAAAAATCAGATCATATTCTGCAACCCAGATTTAAGAAATAACTACCAATATTAAATAGTGAGACTAGGGACATATTAAAACATTTCTTATATACACATATAGCTTTTGCAGAAAACATTATTTTAGGAAAATAGCTGCATGGCATATTCCAGACAAGAGAAATATGGTCAGTCCTATTTTCTCATGGCTTTAATACTCAATGCAATCCTGTTATACATATAACCAGATATCTTTATAACAACCTGCATCTTTACTCTTTTTTATGTAGATTAAAATTCATCTTATTATTTGAAACAAGAATGTTGGCATTAAATTATTCTGTATGATGAGCCATCCATTGGCAAAACATGTGTATAGGATGTTTAATTTAAGGAGTATGATGTCTACATTAAGAAAATAAGAAGAAACTCATACAGAAACACATAAGGATCACATGGGAATAGCCACATCAATACATTTATCAAGGAACTCATACAAACAGTTAAATGGATATGACAAAGTCTCCATTAAAATTAGACTCAAATTAAGGGAACTGTTAGAAAAGGTTGTTAAATGCAACATTGAAAAGTGTGGACAGGAACCAGTGGTCTAAGTTGGTCGTAGCATTTTGGAGTGGCGCTCCTCTACTTGTTTAAATTAAGTGTTACTGTTATTTTACTTCTATTTTAAAAATAAACTGTTCCAGAATTATTTTGTTTTAAAATAAAAGTGTTGGAAGCAGTTACAACTTGCACTTCAGTGCGCTGCATGGGAGGGATTGTGGCAATGGGGTCTGTGGGGATCGCGGCAGGCCAGCAGGTAACATAGTTCCACTGCCTCTTTTCGTACAGTCTGACCACTGACAAGAACATAAAGGTGAAGATAACTGAAATGTTTATTAAGTCATTTGTAACAAGGACACTCTTTCAGGAATTGTATCAAGTATACACACATATTTTAAGTGAATACAACTTTTAAAGTTGTAGGAACATTACCTTTACTTTAATAATGATATATAATACAAGCATTTTTAGAGTGTAGAAACTCCTAATGAGATGCAATAAACAGTAACTTCTTATCTCAAAGCACAATGTTATGCCATTCCTTTGTTCTTTAAATCAGTTACTTAGAATTATGGAGGTGAAGGCCATAGGAAACATGGAATGCTATAAATAACCACAATAGCAGTACCCCATTGCATCTGGATTTCTGTTATCTGCCCAAAACATAACTTCATTAAACCCATATTGTTCCTTTTCAAACCAGTACCCAATAGTGATCCATTTCATTACACCAAAATTCCTCTTCCTCGTCCCATTACACAATGAAAATCATTATCAAGATTGCTGCATCCCTCTTCCTTGTCACAGTTCCAAAATGGTAATCCATGTCATTACACATCTATACCTCCTCTTCACCCACTACACAATACTAATCCATAACATTAACCCAACATCCCTCTTACTTGTCACAGTAGCCAGTCGTAATCCATATCATAATCCCCACACCCATATTCCTCATCCCCACACACCAATACTAATACATGTAAATATCTCTCAATAATAATCCCTCTCATTACCTATACATCCCTCCTCCGCATCCCAATACCCAATAGTAAGCCATGTCATTACACCAACATACCTCTTCCTCGCCCCAGTACTCAACACACATCAATTGTATTACCCCCACATTCCTTTTCCTCATCCCATTACCATTACTTAAACTGTACATTTCACAATTCGACATGTACCCTGTACCTGAAAAGAGAAAACCTTTAAACAGACTACTACTACAAAATTAAACTCCATCAGATCTCCCAATAACCCCTAAAACATAATGGGTGTGAATTGTTATGAAAATGTAGCAATCAATCTACTATTCTAATTGCCACAGATTGTGAATAATGTTCACTTATGTGGCTCACAACAGCTATATGTATAGCTTCTCACCTACACAAAAATGACACTAACAATCCTAACACTATCCACAGTGTATCAGGGGTAAGACAGGAAATGGACCACTGTGCAAGAATTGCTAAATTAAGCATAAGCAACCATGAGGATCTCCAATCATGCCTAATGTACTTACTAGAAGCGCTAGAGAGAGAACACATCTCTGTAATGGAAATCCTACAGATGGCATACACTTGGAAAGATACATGCAGTCTCTGCAAACATGTTTCTCAAGCACAAGTGAAACAATAACATTGCAACAATTTCTCCAAAATGCAAATCATGGCATGGTGTGCTAATTTTGCAATCCAGAGAATCTATCAGTAATACAAAAAGATGTAAATGGCAAAAATGGGATATTAATGTTTTTTTAAGATGCAACACAGATAGAAATAAACATAACTGTAACATTTCCCGCATGTACAAGTTTCTCTTGACAGAAAAACATTAACCACAATAGGCATAATATTCCATACTGGTGCCACAACCACTTCAGGACTTTATACAGCTTATGTAAACAAAGAAGTGTTGGTTTGAATGTAACAGCACTTCTGATACTCTGTGACCCTGTAGTTATGGCTAAGTTGCCTTTTCCAAAAAGAAAAGCCCTTTTTGGATGGCTTACAAGTTTTCTGTTGTTTGACAAATCCACATGAAACTTTCAAAAACATTTAGACTCATCTTTTGTAAAGTGTGGTCTGGTTGTGTCAAGGGCAGACAAAGTTATAGGGCAGGCAATTCCCAAAAATGTTCAAATCAATATCAACTTGAATGGGAAAACAATGTTGCTTGCAGCTACAGTCCGAACCATTGGATGGATTTTCACCAAAGTTGCATGTGGAGCTTTGGCCAGGACCAGAAAACATGCTTTTGCAAATTTGACTAAGTCACAGGCCAAGGCCAATCTTTTCTGTTGGTTGATTTGTGTGCCAGGCAGCATGGCTCAATATGTTGGCCCAGGGACTATGTTTATTGGCAATGGCCACATTTCATTAACAGTTGCCCACACTACGACAATCAGGGAATTGCAGCCACTGGGCAAGGCTTCTGGTTAGGGTCAATCTCTACTGAAAGGTGTTCTGTGGGACCTGCAACATGGCTGACCTTGTAGCCATAACTTGCACACCCAGCATGTGTTGCTCAATGTGACGCATATCAATTTGTGTGCAACAGTGCTGGTGCATCCATCAAGGTCTGCGAGCGGGTGCCTTTCCGCTCACCAGGTCAGACTTGGCGGGCAGAAAGACACCTGCATGCAGAATTCAGTTTATGCCAGTCCGTTAACTATGGTACCAGCACCGTTGTAACTGGACTACCATACTCATAATGAGGCCCATAGTCACATAATAATTCTTTTCTCCAAGGTTTAAAAACTTGCAGTAGGGCCCTGTAATACAGTTCTCTATGTTGCAGAGATTTAAATTATAACATTATATGTTTAATTAGGCTGGGTTTGGTAAGTTTCACTAGGCTTCCCTCACAAGTTCAGACTGAATATTTGCCAGATATCTCATCTGGTGTGACATTGTTTTTGTAGGAGTAGTTTTGGGCTATGTCATACAAGCAAATGTTTTCCAAAGCAGTATTTCTGTTTGGGTAATATTTGTCAATTAAATTGTTTTTTAAAATGCCCTGGCTGTTGGGATCATTTGTGGCTATTGTTTCAATCTCTTGGTAGGTTTTAAGTACTCTTTTTCAGGATGAAGCTGCACTAAGGATTAGCTAGACAATGTGTTGAGATTTGCCATATAAGGCTGTGCCTGTTAAACGGTCTGCAGCCTACTAGGACCTGAATTCTCTATTGGGGAGCATTTTTATACTGAAGCTGTACAATTTTTGTGATAGTGTTTTGTCAGATGATATGTCATCCCAGAGGCTGTTTAGCCCTGTTTTCTCAGTTTTTGTCTATCTTTGTATTCTACAAGAGGGTGATGATTGCATTGTAACCATTCATGTACTTGGATGCTTCGTCCCTTCTAATGTTGTGTGTGTTTTTAGGAGATTTGCCTTTTACACTGTGTCTAACAGAAGACATGAAGCTATTTACTCCTCCTATTTTGCAAACTGGTCTAGGGAAGCCAAAGAGACATTTGGTATAATATTTACTTTTTTTTTTTTAAATCTACGTCGGCAGTATTTCACACACTTACGTTTTTGGAGGCATACGATTTGAGTACATAGGTCACTAGCTGTGGGTTCTGAAGGGATGTTGCGGGTTATGTATTTTTCAATAAACTGAAAAACAGTGGCTTCACTGTCATGGCCAAATTTGGGAGCATCTTTTATCCAAAACAGCATGTGTATGTGTGGTGCTCCTCTGAATTGATATGTGTTTATCCAAAAGAAGTGTTGCACTTCTCTCAGCGCAGGGGTAGTTTTATTGCAGATGACATGCAGCATGGCAATGAAGCGATATTGAAAGTACATTGATACATTAACAGGGTCAAAAGAACAGAATTCTCCTAGTGTTTTTATATATATTCCATCTTTATTTTGGTTTGTAGTGCGTTACAAGTTGTGCAAGTAATCACATGCATACTCTGCACAGCTTAAAGTAACAAACCATGTGGGTGGGCTTAGGTTCAATAGCATACAATGTACCTCAGCGTGACATCGGAACCAGTGTTCTTTTGTACCACGTACATTTGCCAACAGATTTCTGATCCTTGACTGCAAACTTCATCTTTGTCTTTTATTTTTTTAAGCAGTTGGGTAGCGGACATGAATACAAATTTAGAGGCTGTTTTTAATGTGTGTTCCACTCCATAACATAGAGTTGCTAGTTCACTTTAAAACAGGAGCTCAAAAATGTATTCTACATTTTGTCTGAATCTGGGTTCTTCAGAATACATTTGTGAAGAGCGATATACTGATGCAATAATTTGTTTGGACCTTTCGTCATATCTTACTACTTTTCCTGTAGGAAAGAGAAGAGGAAAAGAATGTGCCTCTACTCTTTTTTCCCATATGTTTATTGAGGATCCTCTGGCTTGATGCATTTGATATGTTTCTAAAGCATCTTCAAAGGTGCCTTTGGAGTGCATTGGGTGAATTGTATACTAGTCTAAAATGTTGGCTGCAGTAACAGGATCTACATGTTCAAATTGGCCAGTTGCTGGTGAATCTTGAATCATTTTGGTCATTTCTTTTAAGTTTTCCTCTGTGTTTATATCTTTGCAGTATTGATTGTTTTCTTTTAGATATTGTAGGGATTGTCTAACTTTGTTCAAGTTAACTAGTCGTTGCCCACATTTTATGTATTTTGTTGGTAAACCATTAACTAGTACAATCAAAGATTCATCTATTGGTCATTGTTTCTACATTTTCTTTAAGACTTACTTTTCCAAGGATGCCCTTTAGTAACTCAGTTGGAGGGAATTTGGCTGTTTCAGCTGAAGGCTTATTATCGCTTGAAATGGGTGTACTTTTGGATTATGATGCTCTCATACAAGTTACAATACTAGAGAGATGAATACAGTATTAATGTACTTACTTCTTAGGATGTGAATAGTGTTTATTTTTTCGGTAGCTGTGTTTGGGAATTGTCTTCTTTCTTGTAATTGGAAAAGAAAGTTAGTAGGTATATATGGTACTGGTCAAGTACTTTAGTAAAACAGCTTGTTTTTTATGAAGGTTGGCAGAGTTGTTGGGAAAAAGAGTTAATAACGTTGTGTTATGGATGATGTACTAAAGTTTGTTAAGTGTATTCTTAGACCAATCATAGTATGAGTAGTGGTGTCTGCGGGATTAGAAAGAACAGGGCAGTACTTAAGTGCTGCTGATTTTAATGAAAGAAGTGCTGTGTTTGTTGGCCAATGTATTTGTAATATGTTGCAGTGTTTTTTTTTAAAATAGAGAATGTGTGGCTTAGCAGTAATGCAATGGGGGATTATTGTTGCAGCAGTGCTTGTTGTCTTATAGTAGAGGTTGAAAAAGAATAGTACTTTATATGCAAGGTGAAGGTTTGTAGATAGATACATTGGTGGTATACACATATGTGTGAGCAGGGGGACAATGGTGGCAGTGTATGTGGTGTAAGGGGTCTAATGAGTGAGGTTGGAAAGGGTGACATGTTTATGGAATGTAAAATGGAAAATGCTAAGTGTTTACAAATGTTTCTTTTTAGGAGCATTTTCATGAAACTACTTAAAAATATATAAGCGTACCTGTACCATGTATTGTTAGATGCAGATGATTAATCTGGAAATATAAATGTTGGAGAGTTTCCCATTAGTTTTTTATGGAGATGGCTGTTATTAACAGGAAATATGTATTCTTGGAGTTCAAGTGTACATCTGAAGTGTTCAACGGAGATGACAGGGTTAGGTGTAGAGTTTTTGGATGTGATTAGTGAATAGATGTTTGGCTCTCTGAAAGCAGCCAATAAGGGAGTGTTGAGAACATGAAAGTGGAAAGGGTAGATGGGCTGCCCATGTGTTACGGGGTCTGTAGACACTGCGGTAGTCGCAGACAGCACATGCCACATCCGGGTCTTTTGAGGAGGCTTGGCATACGGGGATTAGTCAATGAGGTGTTCTGGTTGTGTTTTACAGGAAATGAGGGCAGTAGTTGTTTGGAATGCTGTGAGTAGGGAAGATCGATGTGGCTATTGCTAATAAAACAGTACTGTGTGGATGTTCCAAGATTGTTGGATGAATAGTTTGAACATATTCACTGAGTTGTGTGGATACGCTGGTATTATTGGTTTGGAGGTTTGGAGGGAATGGAGGTATGGTGGTATATAGTATCTGGTCTAAACTGGGTGAGATTACTATCATTTTGGAAAACAATGGCTCACTTCCCAGATATTATTGCTGTTCATTGTGGAGGAAATAGTTTGGATGACGCTACTCCACTATATTTGCAGGTTGCATTAAAAGATATGTACCGAGGCTTAATGGATTATTTACATTATTCTTTAAGAAATACATCCAAGGGAAGTATGGAGATGCCCATATATGTTTTGTGCACAACTAGAAGAATATAGGCACCTTGTAAATGATGTAGGCATGGCATCTTTTGAAAATTAAAACATCAAGTTGGATGGTGCAAACAATTGTTGGAGTAATACAGTGAATTTTACTGATTTTGGGAATCAGATGTTTCTTGTAAATATTCGAAATGCACTGAGAAAGTTTATGTGAAAAAAATGTATTGTGCATATGAAAACATTTGTAAGTAGTTCTAGGAAATAAAAATTAGAAATTCAAAACACTGCTCTTTTGAGAGCCACAATTGTAAGATAAATTGTTTAAATTAAGTGTAAACCTCCCCATCCCCTTCAATTAGACTGTCCATGGACACCACGGTAGTACGTCGACGGCATGTGCCTCATCCAAGTTTTTGAGGAAGGCTGGCATGGAAAGGGGACTATGTGGATTAGCCAATAAGGTGTTCTGGTTGTGGTTTACAGGACGACAGGATAGCAGGTGTTTTGTTTGTGCTGTGCATTTGAAGATGGGATGTTTCTATGGCTATAATGAAGCAGAGTGTGTGGATTTCTGGAGATTCTTCAAATCAGTCATTGAAAGCATATGCTGAAAATCATGGCATCTTTGGAAATATTGGATTGGCCAAAGTGGAAGTTTTGTGGTATGAAGTTTGTTGCCTAAACTGGGCAAGCTTGTTCTCATTCTGTCAGAGTATGGCTCACTTTAAATGCCCATAAATTGTAATTGTGCATTGTGGAGGGGACAGTTTGGGGAAGAATCAAGGCAGCTTGTCAATAATGCTGTATCTGCTTTTGTATATGCTGCAGGAATCTCATATTTTGAGAATGAAAATATAAGGTCTGATGGTGTGAATTCTTTTGTGAGGATGGAGTTCATTTTACAGATCTCGGAAATTCATTTTTTCTTTACAATGTTAGGAATGCATTGAAAATGTTCTTGTTAGAAAATGCTACAGTGTATAGAAGTAACACACCCCAGAAAACACATTTTATTTTTTATTTTTCAGAGACACCACTAGCGAATAAATAACTGAAATTGAGTTTCAATCCCCCCCCATGGACATTGCGGTAGTTTGCGGCCGGCACGTGCACATCCAGGTCTTTTGAGGGTAGCAGGAGTTTCATTTGCAGGAGTTTTGAGAGCACTGAAAATGGCTATGAGTGTGTATTTAAGAAGGCCGAGTGTATGGATTTTGAGGGACTCTGGGATCAATTGGCTGAAGGTCTATGTTGAGCACTGTGGATTGGGTGAAAATCTTGGATTCCATGAACTTGAAGTGTCATGGTGTGGAGTGCGATGGATGAAGTGGGTGGACGTGCTCCCGTTTTGTGAGAATACGGTTCACTTAAAACATCCGGACATCATTGTTCTTCATTGTGGAGTAAACAGTTTGGGGGTATGTTACAGAAAGACATTTGGAGACATTTGGAAAGTTGATGGAAATGTTTCCAAATTCCAAAATTATTTTTTCTCAGGTTGCTCAGAGACAAAAGTTGAGTGTTCAAATTTATTTTGTCCACAAATGGAAAAAGCAAGGCACAAGGCAAGGCACAACGTGAATAACGCTGTGTGTGTTTGTGAGCTATTGACATGACAGCTTATCATAATGAGAACATTACATTTGATATTGTCAATATTTTGGGATTGAGTGCATCTAACTGTTGTGGGCAACTAGATTTTTCTGGAAAATGTTCAAAATGCATTGAGGCATTTTTTGTGAATACATAATAATTATGTTGTGTGGAATCTTTGTTAGTTTAGTATATAAAACAAAATAATCCCATAAAAATGTACAAGTCAAAAAGACAGAAAAAATAGTTCTTTTAAGAGCCACCATTTTTGCATGAAAAACAATTAAAATGATGTTCATTCCCCGCCCATGCGTGGAATTTTTTAGACGTCTGCAGACTGTGCGGGCTGCAAAGGGGCCCTTGACTTTTTTCACTTCTTTTTTTTTTTTTACTGAGAAACGTGTCTCCTAAAGAAACCACATTTTGGTGTGTTTTTTTGTTTTGTATTTTTTGGGGCTTTTTGTGTTTTTTTGCTGAGAGAAGCAAGGTAAGGTGGGGAGGGAAGGGAGGAAAGGGAGGGAAAGGCCTCCAAGCACAGGGACAAAGGAACAGGTGGACAGAGGAAGATGTTGGGTGGGCCTTAATCAAGGTAGCTCCCCCCTTCAGATCAGTGCTTCACAGTACAAACATAGCACATTGATCCTTGAAAGGTGAGGGTCAACAGCATTCTGTATGGACTAAGAGGCTGCTGCTGGGATCCTCTGCCCCAAAGGTTTATCCTTTGTTGTAACAGGAGCAGTTGAAGAGGTCGGGGTATAGGGCATAAACCTACTTTTCCATGAGAAAGGTACCAACTTCTTCTGAGCACCCAGGTGGTTGAACTTGGTGTGGCCCTGCATGGAGGTGGTGCGGTAGGAATACAGCCCCATTTTACCACAACTGAGTTCAACTTTGCACTCAGTGCATCGAACCTTGGCTGCACAAGCCTTTCGTCACATTTACCAACAGTAGTGAAAAACTGCCACACCCAGAACTCACTCCGGATACTGAAGATAGTGACTTGCTCCACCTCATCTTCCTCATGATCCTCATTATCAGTATCAATGCACCTGTTCCCCTGTCCAGGTCCAACAGATGGTGATGGCGGTGGCGGTGGTTGGGGACGAGGAATGACCATAGGACATGCCATTGTTGCAGTATTGCAAGTAATCTCCTAAGCAGGTGCTGCAAGATGCTCTCTCCTGGATAGCCAGATTGAGAATGAGGAAAAGTAATAGGTGGGTCCTTTATGAGGAACCATCCGCGGACAATCATGCCGTCGGTGGACAACTGAGTCACAAATATGCATGCAAAAGTTGTAAAAAGTTGCCAGATCATTCAAGAATGGGTCTGCGAGCTGTGCAAGGGTAACGTTTTAGCTTGAAATACCCTAGCTGGTGGAAAGAATGCACTTTTAAACTGTCTGCGGACTAATCCGTAGACACACCGCCATGCTGCATGGGTATGGTCACATGTTAACCTCCGGAAACCCATCGGGCAGGAATTTCAGGGCACATGCACGTGGGTGTCCGTAGATCAAGTGTGGTGTCCGCGGACTAATTAAAAGTGCATCATGCAAAAGCAGACATGTCCAGATATTGTGCCTGTCCAGGGGCACCTCCATTTTGAGTGCGGACACCCCAGACTCATAATGGGGTTAAAAAAAAAAGACATATCACACAACAAAATACAACACATTTATAGTATAAAACATATTCAGGGGAGGAAGAGAGTGAGGTTTCATCAAAGCATCTTTGATTTACGTTTTGGGAATTTGATGGGGGTGATTTCTGGGGACAAAGGGGACAGGTGCAAGAAGCACAGTAATAGGGAACATTTTTTAATGACATGATTTTAGACATATTGTAAACGTTTTAAAATCATTACTTAGTTCATCCAATTTGTAGATAATTTTATGATTTGATTATGTACAGTTGGGATGGGGCCTCTCTTTGTGATTCTTGAGATAGTGTATATTTAAATTGGGGTGTGGTTTCTTCATGAAACTATGTACTGTAAGAAAACAAGAACATTATTATGTTAGTGGGGTATGTACACATTATATAATTTGTTTATATTAAAAGATGTATTATTGTATAACATAAGAGATGTTTTCATCACTTATTCCTTTTTTTGGGAAGTTCTCCTCCAATCACTCAAGTGTGTTTGCCATGACTGTCAAAATGAAAAAATAGTGTTCTTTCCTTGTAATACATGTTTACATAATGAATGCTAATAATGAATACATAAATACAGTGTACTTACTGTTTGGTCAGAGATTGTTTTCGAATAAGCACTTGGTGTATGTCAGTCTCTATGAACAGTTGTACTGAAGTGATAATAATAGATATACACTTATGGTTTATACTTGGTGCATTCCATTATATTGTGTGTTATAAATAAAAATTATATTTGTACATTTTCAAGTAAACATTTGTACAAACAGGTATATTTGGTGTGGTAAATATAAGCAACATCGCTTTATGTATATGTGTTTGTTGGTTGATGGTTAGAACATTTTCTGTTCTCCCCAGTGCTTCTGGGCTTTGTGAATGCTGCCTCCTGTTTGCGGACATTCATATTGTCCATGGATTCTGCAGCTACTACATTGGGGGTGAGTATAAAATAAGGAACGTGTAGCAGATTAAGGGTGCACTGGTAAATACATATGAAATTCCATTAAAACACTTTGTTAAAGGGATGTTATGGTTAAGTTGCACTAATAAAAACCCATACAATTCAATGAAAAAACTTAGTTAAATGGACTTTATGGTTAAGTTGTACTGATAAAAACCTATGGAATTCGGTGAAAAAATATACAATTAAATCTGAAGAAATCATTGAAATTCTCCAGTTATGGTCAATTAAGTAGGCTAAGAAACCATAACTCATGTACCACTGTACCACTCTACATTGCTAAAACTAACACCCAGGGCATTAAAGATGTCATGAGAAATGACATTGATGACATCACTGAGGACTACACATATCAAATACATTCTGATGAAAAGTTGGTAGAAGGGGTTGTGTGTACAGTGTTAATAGTAATTAATAGCTAACAATACAAGACTTACAACACTTGTGTTAGTACAAAGAATACATATAAAGCGACACAATGCATTGGAATGTGAGGCACATACAGTGAAACTGCATTAAGAAGGAGAAAAAGAGAAACAATAGAAAATGGGAATAATTGGATAGTTTATTATCATGTATACAAAAGTGTGCTTTTCATGTGTGCTTATTTCCCCATATGTGTGCACCATGAGCTGAGGCCAGACCCCTAAGTAAAATACCTTAACAACATAGGAAGGTCAATGTCTAGATATAAAGGAACTTTTCAATTTTAAAATTCTTACTGTGAGAAAGGAATATCACTGGGCCTAGATTTGTCAGTGAACCAAAACAAGTGGACTGCATATGTGATGTCATCAGTTATGTCATCAGTGACATTTCTCATGCCTTCTTTGATGTTCTGGGTGTTAATTTTAGCAGTGCACTGTGGTGGCATGAGACATGGTTGCTTAGTTTACCATAAATGGTGATTTCAATGGTTTTTCGGTTTTTCTTGTAACCATAATATCCCTTTAACAATGTTTTTTCACTGAATACATATATTCAAGGAATAAATTCTAGTTGCAGGGACGCTGAGGTGAGTAGTTAACACATGAAAACCCCTGAAATTCAGCTAAATCTACCTTAACTTTGCACCCCCTGTTGCACAGCCCATGACCCCATTGATGACATCACGGATCACATCACTGATGGCATGACTAATTTCATTACAACAATAACTGACATTAAGGAAGGCCTTCAGCCATGGTCAGTGTGCATGGCCAAATATATTTTAACACATCAATGGGTACTAATTATGGCCTTCAGTCATTACACTGGCCGCAGTCTTCACCCATGTGCACTCTATATTTTGAAACACTAACAAGGCACCACTTATAGACTGTGGCTTGCACCAGTGGCTACAGCTTTAAGTTGTGTCCACTGTATAGTATATTCACTAATCAGCCACCAGCGATGGGCTTTAGCACAATACTCGGCAGTGGCCACAACCTTTGGCTGTGCCCACTATATATTCTAATATATAAATGTACCTCTCTTGCCATGGCTTTTGGCCATGAGCAGTTTGTACATCTTTTGTCCATGTCCACTCTATATTTTAAAATACTAATATGCCATAAGTGTAGACTTCGGATGTGCCCACTGTGTATTATACAACAATAACCCACCCTTATCTATGGCCTTCGGCTGTGCCCACTATATACTATATACACTAACCAGCCACTAGCCATGGTCTTCAACACAATACTACCGGGTTGCTATGGCCTTTGTCTGTGTCAACTGTATATTCTAACTTATTAATGGCCACTAGCTATGGACTTTAGCTATGGCCACAGACTACAGCTTTCAACGTTGCCCACTCTACATTTTAAAACAGTGACGGGCTACTATGCATGGCATTTAAATATGCACATTATTATTTTGCAACACTATGTGACCACTAGCTATGGTGTTTGGTGATGGCCATTGACCACAGCCTTTGTCATGGCAAAGTCCATGGCCTAAATTATTATTAAGTAAATCAAAGTTTTTATGATATAACATATTAATAATGTTGGCAGCCACCCACCACACAGACAATGAACAACCAATCGGAAAGTAGAAAGTGTCTGAAGTGTCAAGCAATATTTCTCAGGATGTTGTAAGTCCATTATTAATATTTATGTAAAATTAGACTAATAATAATATTGTAAAGAACAACTGTCAGTCACCAAACACATACACTTTATCTTCTTAATATTACGTGTATTATATCTTCAAATGTTTAAAAATATTTCAAATATTTTCAAACAGATGAAGAAGTAATTCAAGTATCACATTGAATCAAAAAAGAAGCAACACAAGAACTATTAACAAAACTAATCATGGATTCATTAAAATAATTAAAACAATTATTAATTAATGTAAAAAATCAAGTACAGTTAATCAAAAAGCACATTAAAAATTTAAGACAAATCATTGTTAGGGAGAATTCTCTGTTTAGGCTGAATTTCCTAACCTAGTGAGTCCCCCAGCAGCTTTGCTGGATTTCTGGAGTTTTTTTTTCTTCCATCCTGCCAAGAGTGAGACTCTTTTTCTCCCACTCTTGGACATGAATGTGGATAATCCCTTTGAATGTCAATGTGTTCTATGGGCTATGGGGTCTTTTACTCCATAGGGTCTCATATGTTTTTCTATGTGTGTTACAACGCACCCTCCGTGCCGTAACACTGGGGCATCCTAGAGGATCCCCACCATAGACTCCATACCCGGGGACTGCCTACTGTCTCCCCGGGCATGTAAAGTCACCATTGGCTTTACTAGACCTAAATTTACTAACAGAACTAGTACAAACCATCCTATTGTGGACGTACTAGTAGGGGTAATTCAATTACTCCTGGGTCTGTTATTCGAGGGGGCACTGTCCCGTCCCCCCTCGTTGAGTTTTGGCTGGTGGCAGTAGAAACTACTTGTTATATTCGACCCCGAATATAACCCTATGGGATTCTTCCCATTGTTGGAGGTTAATCCTTTTTCTCGTTAATCTCTAACATACCACCGGTTTATTTATCTTAAATAAATCTATCGGTTGGTATTTTCTGCCAGAACTCGGTTTTTAAAATGGCGTCTGTGTTCGTCTCTGTGACTCTTAAACCAAAGGTTGAGCCCTTTGTTCCACTTCTGGCGGGCTTCTGCACAGAGGCCCTCCAAAGTGGTGCCATTCTGTCTGGGTACCACAGGGGGCGTGGGAGGGGGTTAAGGACCCTGGACTGAGTTACCTTGCCAACACAAGTCACACTCTGGTGTGAATGGCCCAAGTGGTGGGCCACCCCGCTCACCACTTAGCATGTTTTGATTGATAGCTAGGCTGAATGAATGGGGGTTTTCTGCATAAAAGCAGGGCTTTTGGGACTGGATCTTCAGAAGTCACCACAGGACCTAAGAATCCGATGAGGGTAAAGCTGAGCCGACCTGCAACGACGACACCTCCGGTGGAGCCCTGCTGAACCGACTCACCACTTACCAACGACAGAGGAGATCTCCCGGCTGGAGAGTCTTCTTCCCCTGACTGGTGGGAACAACCAGTCCCCTTTGCTTTTCTTCGTTCCAGGACGTAGTGGTCGAATTGCCCGTGCAGAGCACCCCGGCAACCGGATAGCCACTAACCCCTGTACCGCGACCAAAAGGTGGTGCCTTATGACGGAGCACTCTGCGGCTGGTCTCTTCCCTGGTGGTGCAACGATCTTCAACTTTCCTTCGACGACGAGATCATCTCTTCTCTTGGCAAAGCCCCGACGTGCATCCATCACCAGGAACTACTGCCCCCGCCGGAGCTGTCTTTCCACAAACAAGGTACCTTGTCCGCCTGGCTTCCCTTGTGTCGGTTAGCGTGAGGTGTCTGAATCCTCGCCTCCCCATTGGGTCGCCTCCAAGCCTTCTTAACTTTCTGTTCTGAACTGGTCCAAACTTTCTATAACAATTTGCGACAAAGACTCGAAGTGCATTTCCACTGTGATACTTTGTGGGACATATCGCCTTGCCTCCCTCCGAGTGGGCCTGGCCTCTAAACTTTGCGATCTACAGTAGACGCTGCCTTACTTGCCTTGCATTTGTTCGTAAAAGTGTTGGTACCGAGTTGATTTCATACCCTGCCTTTTCTCTCCCGTCCTAACGAATACGAGAGTGCCATCTAGGTTAAAGCATTCACCTTTGTCTGCAAATAAGTGGTGCCGTTGAACCTAGACTTGTCGAACTATTGTTAGGGGGATTGATTTACTTATAGTAATTGTGATTGAAGTTGTTTGCCGTATTAGTGCCAGAGTGTTTTCCATAGATGTGTTTTTATAAATAAATAACTATATATCTTTACACCGAAGCCTTGTTCCGTGTTTGCTTGTTCTACTGTGTAAATTGCCCTATTTTGTATACTCCAAATACTGCCTAACTCTTCTTGAGGGAAGTCTGACTGATCAGCCACAGCTACCAAGTGAATCTCTGTGGTACAGAATGCTACCAAGTGGGCTTACTGCCAAACACCTGTAGTCCTAAATCTTTTGCAGTGGTCCCAGAGGGAACTGCACAGGTTTCCGCCTAACAATCATGGACAGTAAACATCCAGATTATTGGGCCAAAGAAGATGTATCATGTGTTCCAAATAAAAGAAAAAGAAAACCCACAACCACATCCCCCAAATAAATTTGTTTTCAACAAACAGTGTTTACATATTTATTTACCTTTTTCAAGTATGTACAGTTATATGTACTATTAATGAAAAAAAGTATTTCAAATGTTACAAAAAACATTTACAAACACTACATTCAATACATTACATTTTTTCCCCAAAATTGTCCATAACTGCAGCTACATTAGGTTGGGTCTGGTATAGCCATGAACAAACGATCATAAATATTCCAATGCCGCTCCATTTGTGGTAGCCGCGGCTATAAGATTGTATGTTTTCTGTTTACTCCAAGTGGGCATAGAATATGAATGACAAAGGAGACAATAAAAAGAGTACATAGAAAGAGCTATGTAAAGTACATAACAACTCCTCACTCTTAGCCGCGTCTAGAGTTCATTGACTTTCTTTCTAGCTGTGGTTACAATATTAAACCTTTGCAGGGCAAGTCACATGGATTTTTTATAAATGTATACATAATTAATCAGTCCTAGAAAGGACTCTTTCGGGTACAAACAGCATACTTTTTTCCACACTGTGGCTTAAAGCTGCAGGTATGATATGATATGATAGGTTATTTATAACACGTTTAATACCCAGAGGTTTCTAAGCACTAGCCCATAATGGTTTGGTACTTCAGGGGGCATATATTTCATATTTTGCCTTTAATATGTTCAACGATAAAAGGCTATGCATGAAACTTGTGAGATTACAAACAATAACATCATTGTAGCATAATTGTTAAGTGCTGCATCTCAAACTCCTGCAGGCCCGGGTTCTTCGATGGCAGTGTTTAGCAGAAATGTGATTTTTATTAATATCATTTGTTCTGTTTTATAATGTTGCTGAGAGATGGTGTAGTCCTCTTTTTAAATATATGTAGAGTGTTAGGGGGAATGTGTGGTGTGAGGGTGTGCATGTCATCTGAAAGGGTGTGTATGCAATGTGTATGTGTTTGATGTGAACGTGTGTGTGTACATGGTGTGAAGGTGTGTGTGAGGGATTGTGCGTGCAGTGTACATTTGCTCCGTGAAGGCGAGTGTTAGTGTGTGCACACGCTCCCATGTGTGCATGTGAACATTGTGGCACGTTGAGTGTGAGTTTTCAGTATCAGTGTGAGCGTGCGTATGTCTCTGTGTAATTTGGAAGATGCCCATCCAGTTTCTTTTTTGTTGCATTTTGCGACTTGCAGTTTTGTTTTGTCCATCAAGTGTCCTGAAATACAAGTCCCAACATGCAAAGTAAAAGGGAAATCTAAATGATCATCTTCCAAAAAACAAGGGACATGTGGCATATAACAATATATACAAGAATGTAACTTGGCTATATTCATGATTTCACCTGGACCTCTATTTGTTTGGGTTGAATAGCAGTAGGGGGGTCTGTAGGTTATTGAGGGAGGAGATACGTAATGTAGAATCAGAGGAGGGGGAAAATGTAAAATATGTTTTTTGAGCTTTGGAAAGTTAGAATACTGGGCTAGAGAGGAGTAGTGTCTACGTGTCTCCTCCAGTTTCAAATTCTGAAAGTGGTCCAATATATTAAATGAATAATGGGACTGTGTGCAAGCCCCTCCCTTGAGCTGCAAAGAAAATCTTGTTTGGGCTGGCTCACGTGCAATGGAAGACGCTCAACTATTATTAACCCATTGGTTGTTTAGCTCAAAAGACCTTCTTAAAATCATGCAGTGATTGGGTGAACGTTTCCATGAAGTAGGCCACATGGATCAAAGGCATGCCTGTTAGGACAACATAGTCCAGAATATAGAGTTTTTATCAAAATATACTGTTTTACATTCTTTTTAAGCCTTGAACGCTGGTCTGCCAGATTTCAAGGACCAGCATTCAACCAAAATGGCTTGGTGCTTCATCGTATGGTGCATACATTTCATACTTAGCCTACAATTTAATATGTCGAGGTGTAAATGGCTAACTATGAAACTTGTGAGAATCCAGACCATAATATCATTGTAGCGTAATGGTTTAGTGATAACTCTCAAACTCCTGCAGACCAGGGTTCTCGAAGACAACATTCAGCACTAAAGCATTTTTTTTCTTTCAGTTTTATAATGTTGGCCAGAGATCATGCAATACATGCTCCATTCTGTTTTAAAGTGTTGCAGTAAATACATCTGTTTCATGTTCAATATATGTTCAATTCTGCAACAATGGTTAAAAAATGTCCCATCCTGTTTTATAATGTTGCAGTAAATAAATATTTTTCACGTTTAATCCATATTATAAAATGCAAAGTGCATGCAGGTCGATACCAATTGCGACCTCTCACGCCATAACATCCTTTCGCTGAAAGGTACAAAATTAAAACTTCCTGCAGGTTCATGCCGTGCCAATTGTAACCTCTTGTACCAAAACATCCTTGCGCCGAGAGGTCCCTGTGACCAACTGGCTGTGTCTAACTGGGCACACCCAAACGGGACCTACGGCAAAATGGTCACGCCATAATGGCATCCGCCTAACTGGCCATGCCAAAGTGTCATATCCTGTGCTTCAAGCCCGTTGTTTTAGGGCCGGTCTCTTGGTGACAGTTGTGATACAATGCACAACCCCAACTAAACACATTTAAGGAGCACGGAAACAGGAAAACAATGACCTGCTGCAAGAATAACATATGCCCAGGTACTTTCTGCACACATAATGAAAATCTAAAGGTGGCACCCATGAATATACGCACAGTGCTGCTGAGCTTCAAAGTGAGGAAGGGGACAGCCCCTCAGGCCACTTTGCTCTAATTGGTCTTTTAACATAGCCTTGCTTATTAGGCACCATGGCCTGAGGGGGCTAGTGTTTTCCTTGCTTTGAAGCTAAGCAGGGTTGGTCTTAGTTACTGCATGGATGGGAGAGCCAGGTCACCAGTGATTTTTCACCCCCAATATCACTGTAACTGTGAAAATGTCTTTTTGTATATTATATATAAAAGATTGCAGGGTGTGAGATCTCCCAATGTACTGTGCAACTAAATAATTTGCTGAGGATCACACACTTTCGTTAATCAGCGTGCTACGCACTCCCCTTGTTTTATGGCCGGTCCCTTGATGACCATTGTGATACATTGCACAACCCCATCAACCACATTTAAGCAGCACGTGAAAGGGAAAATAATTACCAGCTGCAAAAATAACATATGCCCAGGTATTTTTGACCCCATAAAGAAAATCAAAAGCTGGCATACATGAATATAAGCACAGTAAGTGAACATATAGCTAAAATAAAATATACAAATGTTGTTGAATAGACCAACCACTTAGAAGAAAGTATGCAAGACAAAATAGCATTAGAATTTAAAAGAAATAATGAACACCAGAAAAATAACCTGAGAGGAAATGTTCAAATAATTATGGTGGTAAAGTATAAAAGTGCTCACCTTTTAAACCCAGCAATCTGTCATGAAATATTCCCTGGAAAACTAAATCCCAATACAGAACAAGTGCTTGTGGTATTTTCAGTAAGTGTCTGCACTGGGAACATGACAGACTGAGTACAATCCTGGTAGCCAAATACTTGAGAAAACTTGATAACCTCAAAAAAAAACAAGGGGTTGCATCAGCCCTCTGAAAAAATGTTATGGTGTCCAACCACATGCCCTGAAAATCAGCCACAATCAGGGTCAAGAACGGCACCAGATCCAGGATTGCAACTTCTCTTTCCACATAGTTGGCAAATACTCACAACTTTCTTACCCTCTCATAATTCCCCCTCCTCACCCCCATATCTGACAATACTCAGTTTTACAAAGATAACTTGAAAAGTACACATACCATAGTTTCACTCAAATACATACATCAATAACAAGCTATGATAGGCAACAAGTGTACATTTGTGGCATTATTGCCAAAATCATGACTGGGAAACCACGAATACCGGAAGGCAATTGAGCAAAAGGCAAACAAATGGTCTCTAAGTGCAATACTTTCAAGGATTGACATTAGTACATGTTTGCCGTGTCTTTTCTCAGTCCTTTATGAGATATTTTGTTTTCTAGGGAACATTTCAAAACAGATTACTGGGTTTAAAAGGTGAGCACTTTTTATATTTTGAAAGCATATCTATTGGAACATTTCTTCTCTCATGATATTTTTCTGGTCTTCATAACTTTTATTTAAAGTGCAATGTTATTTTGTTCTAAGTGAAAGCTCAAATGAACGACATTTGTATACTTCACTTTAAGATATTTTTTCACTCACTGAGCGTATTTTCATGGGTGCCAGCTTATGCGGGCAAAGCTACCTGGGCCTATTTCTTTTCAAGCAGCCGATCATGTTTTTCACTTTTCCGTGTTGCTTAAATGGGGTTAGTTGGGGTTGTGCAGTGTATCACAACATTCACTAAGAGACTGACCATAAAACGAGGGGCTTGAGTACTCTGCTTAAACACAGTATGTGTTCGTTGGTAAATAATTTAATCACAAATCACATTAACTAAAAGCAGTGTAAATTTTCAAAGCCTGCAATCTTTGATACATAGTAAAATAAAATAGTTTTACAGCGACATTGACACCAGGGGTGAAAAATCACTGATAAGATGACCGGGGTTTCCCATCCATGCACCAATCAAGACAGACCCAGCTTATCTTCAAAGCAAGGAAAAAAGGCCAGCTCCCTCAGACCGTGTTGCCTAATAACTGAGCCCCACATACAAGACCACTTCATAAAAAATGGCCTGAGGGGGCCGGCGCCTTCTTCACTTTGTAGCTAAGCAGGGATGGTCCAATTTACTGTAGGGATGGGAGACAGTCCACTGTCTGGTGATGTGTGTTTTCTTTATTTTAAATATCTCATAACACACTGAGAAAATTCACAGCATCCACATTATTTATTTGTAAAGGTGTTACTGTCAGTCCTTGAAAGTATTGCACTCAAGGCCTATTTGTTTGTCTTTTGCTGAATTGCATTCTGGTATTTGAAGTCTCCCATTCAAGATGTGGGTAATAATGCCACAATTGTACACGTTTTGCCTAACATAGTTCAATAAGGATTTATTTATTTGAGTGACAGTATGGAATGTGAACTTTTCAAGTTATATTTATAAAATAGAATATTGTTGAAAGCCAGACATGGGGTTGCGAAGGGGAAATGATGAGAGAACAAGTAAGTCATGAGTATTTGCCCATAAAGTGGCCAAAGTGTTTGCAATCCTGGACACTGGTGCAGTTATTTTCCCCTGATTTTGGCTGCTTTTCAGGGCACAACTAAAGGACACATGTGGGTGAAGAATGTAACTTTTTTTCCGAGTTTGGATGCAACCTCTTTGTTTGTTTCTTATGCATTTGGCTGCCATGATTTTACTCAGGTTGTCATGTTCCCAGTGCAGATGCTTACCCACAAGACCACAAGCACTTGTTTCGTATTGGGATTTTGTTGACCAGGGACTATTTCACGACAGATTACTGAGTTTAAAAGGTGAGCAACTTTTATATTTTGCCAGCATATTTATTGGAACATTTCCTTTCTCAGGTTATTTTTCTGGTGTTCCTTACTGTTTTTAAAAGTCCAATGCTATTTAGTCTTCCACACTTTCTTCTAAGGGAAATGTCAAATGGACTACATTTGTATATTTCACTTTAAGATATATATTCACTTACTGAATAGGTGGAATAGATGATATGGATGAAATAGATAGAGTGGACAAAGTAGAACAAATGGACGGAGCGGACAAAATGAATGGGGCAGAATGGAATGAGCGGAATTTGATGGAATTCACCCCACACAATGTATCACTGTGCACGCTGCCCCCTGCTCCCCATGCTGTTGCTATATATCTGTATACCCCCTATATATGCTATGTATCTGTATCCCCCTATATAAACCTATCACCCCCTATCTCTGAGTGTCTGTCTGTCACTGTGTTCCCACCATCCTGTTCTTGTGCCTGGTCTCGAGGGCTCTAAAGATAACCACCACATCACATCACTACTCTTACTACTTACTATACACCATCACTTAACTAGAACACAGCTATACCCCTGATTCATTCTATCTAGCTGTCCACATACAAATACAACCTTATCAACACCTCATCACCCTAATAAATGCAGCTAGCCGAGCACATTCCGGCTTAGATGCTCACATATGTGTCCTTCAGGCCTAACGTAGCCAGAGCCCAGTCTGTCTGTCTACCCGCCAGACTGGACACATCCAACTGACATCTCCAGCACCACAGCTAAACGCTAGGACGCCGCTACCACCCGGCAATTACACCAGCTGCACACTTATCACCCACGCACCCTATGACACTATGGGCCTCATTACGACCCAGGCGGTAAGTTACCGCCTGGGCCGTGACTTTACCACCATGGCGTAAACTACGTTTACGCCATGGTGGTTGGCGGACTTACCGCCCCATTCCGAGGTCGGCGGGGCGGTAAGTCCCCAATCCCCATTTACCCTTCCCCATTCCCATTTTTGCCCCATAGGGCATAATGGGAGTGGGGAAGGCGTTAATTACGCCACCGTAAATTACGGTGGCGTAATTAACACCAAGTTCCCTTACCGCCATGGTTTTTAACACCCGCTAGAAGCAGGTGTAAAATCCGCCATGGCGGAAAGGGAACTCGTGATTGGCGGTAAGGGGTCGGCGCAGCTAACGATGGCGCTAACCCCTTACCGCCAGGGTCGTAATGAGGCCCTATCTCTTTCTACTGACCAGAACTACGGTTCCTGAGGAAGTTCAACCTAGCAGCACTTTGAGGCCATACCAAAGATATATAGAATACTATATGAATGCCAAATAACATAACTGTGTGTACATTCATGGGTGCCAGCTTTTGATTTTCGCTATGGGAAAAAAAGTACCTGCCCAGGTACATTCAGTATCCAGGTGTTCAGTGTATTTATATGTGAAACAACCACCATCTTATTTTTACTCTATGCGAGAGCTGTTGTTAGATCTCAGGATATAGCCAAGGGTATTGGAAAAATAAAACATTGATAAATGCCATTTGCATGTCAAAAATCATTCAAATGACATCAGGCTAGAGGTGGGAGGTAGGCAAGAGAATGGCAAGTGAAGGGACAAACTCTGGAACATGAGGCTCAAATATTTGTCAGATATCCTCGGCTATACCCTGGGGTATTATGGTACCTACCTGACATTCCAACTGAAAATGCATCACAGAACCAACAAGTGTTATGGGGGGAATGGGAGAGGGCACGGCAGGTGAGTAGGCCATCAGGGGAGTGGAGGGAGCAGGTATGCAGGAGGGGTGGCACTTGGTGAGGATCTGGGAGGGCAGAGAAGCATTTCCTGCAGTTTTTGCCCATAACCAAAGATAAAATGATCACAGAGATCCAGTCTCATTGGCTGCTGGTGTACATGCAGGTATTAAGTATCACACCAGGGCACAGCCGCGTCATCATACTGCACCACCAGATTGGTTGCTTCTGTTGCTACGGTTATGTGTATTTTGGGTATTGTGTCATAGCTTTGGCTATGCAAAGTTTAAAAACTGGGAATCACTAGTTTAGAGGGGTGGGCTAGCTAGAATGACATCAGGCTAGAAGTGGGGAGGGAGAAAACATACATTATGTGAAATAGTAGAGCATAAAATGATATTTTCAAAATTATGACATTTGCCGATAATCGTGGCTTTACCCATGGGTGCATATTTGTGGCTACAATGACAGCCAATAGGCAAATTGTTAGTGCTAAGTGCATCACAGAAAAATATACTGTGCTTGTGCAGGTAGGGTAGTGGGCATTATGGGGAGGGGCAGCATTGTATTCGGTTATGAGGTGGTAGAGGGGTACACATAGGATATTGGATGTATGTCGAGGGAAAACAGGACACACTTTTGTAACTTTTAAATTATACCCACATCTACATGGTAGGGTGCCTTTCATAACCACAGTTATGATTTTTTTAAAGGCTGTATAAAATGGACAATATAAGGGTTATTGATGGGGGCGTGGCTTGGCGCCGATGGCGAGCGGTAGCTGATCTGCCGAGCTCCGGCCGAGACACCGTTTCCTGATCCTTTTTCTCCGGCTCATGTGCGGCCCCAGCCCTTGCAGAGGAATGTGCGGTTGGGGGAGGCGGTTCTGCATCTGAATAACCATTGGGCCGAATCGGACCCCCCCAGACGCAGCTGCGGCCCTAAAACGGCTCTCCCCCCCTGCCGCCCTGATCGGATCCAAGATGGCGCCTCGCATCGCATAGCGGAGCCTACGAGGGGTATCCCTCCCTCAACGGACTTCCAGGTCGGGTGGGGAGAAGCGGAAGCACGAGAAAGGAAAACGACTTCCCCGGGTGCCGCCCGCCTGACAGAGGACTGGCCTGGCTCGGGTCACTCTGCCGATCCAGCCCCACAAGATAGGGTGCGCGGGATCCCGCTTCACCCGCGAGGGGGGCCTCCCGCCTACCCTTACTCTCCTGATACCCGACTCTGCGGGTCGCACAACCAGACACAGCTCACGGCCCGAAATCTCGGCTAAGAAGAGGGCCTCACTAGCAACCCTGCAAGCGATCTATCCTTTGAGGCCTAGGACATCCGCAATCATCACCTCAAGATGGCCGCCAAGAATAAGACCAGAGCCGCCACCATGGACTCCTTTGTTTCCACCAAGGTGAAGACCCTCACTCAAGCCGGGGCCGGCTCCTCTGAAGTCGCCCGGACGGGCGAGGGGGTGGCCGCCGATAACCACTCTCAGATACTTGATGCCATAGCCTCCCTAAAAACGCATATAGACTCTAAGATTGACGAATTCAAAATTGATATCCAACTGATCCGCCAAGACGCTCGCAACTTGGCGGAGAGGGTCACGACCGTCGAACAGTCGACGGAGGAAACATCCACAGTCACTACAGCCATGAAGTCAGAAGTTGCCCTCCTGAAGAAGAAAGTTGCCTTCCTGGAGGAAAGGGCGGAGGAGGCCGAAGGTCGGGCCAGACGGAGCAACATCAGGATCCTGGGCGTCCCAGAGGGGAACGAGGGGGCAAATACCACATCCTTCGTCGAAACCCTTCTGCTGCAAGAAATAGGGGCCGGCAAACTGACCCAGGGATTCTCGGTCGAGAGGGCCCACAGATCCCTCCAGAGGCGCCCTCCCCCTGGATCGCACCCCAGACCTATAAACGCTCTGAGATACTGAACTTTCAGGACAGAGAAACTATCTTACGGCGATCCAGGGAGGGGGGCCCCATCGAAATAGGGGACTCCAAAATCTCCATCTATCCAGACTACACGCAGAAGGTTCAGAGAGAGCGGAACTCATTTGTCCCGATAAAAGCTAGGCTCCGACAACTGAACCTAAATTATAGATTGTTATATCCGTCACGCCTCAGGGTCGTCTACAAAGAGAGAGCGGTATTCCTCGATACTCCAGAGGCAGCCAACATGTGGCTAGAGGATAATAACCTGGCGGATGGCAAGGACAACTCACGGAATGAGGCCTAACCCCCCCTGATCCCACAAGCGACCCCCGAGTAACAGTAAGAACTATCGTACATGACGCTGGAACACAGAAGGTAATCCAACTTCAGTTTTTTCACTTGGAAACGGCCTCGCTCGGCTCCGCCGCCAGACCCTCACCCCACCCCCAGCGTAGAATTCACCCGGTCTGGGCACCTGCCGGACCCAGCTCGCGCCCGACTCCCGGATGGGCTCTGACGGCTCGAGAGCGCCTGAGCACCGCAACAACGTTGTAGTCGCTGGGCGCATCAGTTTGAGTTTTGTTATTAGTTTTATTAGTTATACAGTCTTCATGCTTCTTTCGCCAACAAAGACCGAGATGGGCCCAGGACGCGACCCCGACGACCGGAATTCAGTGATATTCCCCCCGCAGCCCACCTACGGAGGACTAAAGCAGAGCCGGACTCCGGAGACCGAGTCCCGCATCAAATCCGAAACTCAGACCCGATGGCGGCACGGTTCACTGTGATGACATGGAATGTGAGGGGTATGGGCTCATACCTCAGACGCAATCGTATACAATCCTATCTCAGAAGGAAGAAAGTCTCGATTGCACTCCTTCAAGAGACTCACCTCACGACGGAGGCCATGTCCAAGATTGCAGACCGATGGGCTGGGACTGTGAGAGGGTCCCCCTACTCCAAATACGCTAGAGGGGTGCTAATATGGATAAGTCCGGATGTGCCATTCCAGATGGAGGGGAGTGAACAAGACAAGGAAGGGAGATACGTAGTGATTTGGGGCACAATGGAACAGACCCCAGTCTGCTTGGTCAACTCCTACTTCCCACACCACGGAACACCAGCGTACTTCTCCACAATGATTACAAAACTGATTTGGCACCGGGACCGCACTTTCATATGGGGAGGGGACTTCAATTGTGTTGCTGACGCAAGCGCGGACAGATCGCTGCCCCCCCCACATCCGAGCAACCCTGCATCCCGTGCCCTGAGGGAAACTCTGGAGCAGCTCAATCTGGTCGACATCTGGAGGGAACACCATCCGGTCGACAGGATTTACTCCCACTACTCAGCCCCACACGGAGTCCACACAAGAATTGACTACCTGTTTATCAACAAGGAGCTCGCCCCATGCGCTGCATCTACAGAGTACCTGGGGCGAACGATCTCCGATCACTCCCCACTGACCATGCTATGGCGATTGAGGGGCCCCAGACCCCCGATCCCCATGTGGAGGATGCCGACTGCAGCACTTGGAGATCCCGAGTTCAGGGAAGACCTTGCCGAAAAATTGGAAGAATACCTGGAAATCAACATGGGGTCGGTATCCTCCTGGGGCACATTATGGGAAGCTATGAAGGTGGTGACCAGAGGGGAAATTATATCGAGAGCCGGCGGTACTCGCAGGCAGTTGCAGAGAACGCTCGAAGCACAGGAGGTAGAGATCTCCCGATTAGAGTCTGCTCACGACAACTCCACAGAGGCCGAGAATAAATTGAAGGAAGCCCATGCAGAATGCCAACAAGCATGGGAAAGACTGGAGAAATTCGATTTTATCACGCATACCACCCGATCCCACAAAGAATCGGACAAACCAGGGAGATTACTGGCTTGGCTCTGCAAGCGGGAACACCCCAAACACCTCCCAGTGGAGATACGGGACGCCGATGGGACATCCCATACGACCCAGCTGGGGATCAATGAAGCCTTTGCCAAATTCTACACCGAACTGTATGCCCACAAGACGCAAATTCCTACTGAAGACATTACAGACACACTTGAGGAGATAGAACTTCCCCGCATCTCACTCGAGCAGAGAGAGGAACTAGAGATGGAGATCACTCTTGAGGACGTACAAGGGGCGATCAGATCCCTCTCTAACAACAAAGCCCCTGGCAGCGACGGCCTCCCACCTGAGTTTTACAAGACGTATGAGCCCATCCTTACCCCAGTTCTCCACGAGGTCTACCAGGAGGCATACACGAATGGGATTCTCCCCAACACCATGAAAGAAACCATAATCGTCCCTATGCTCAAGCCACACAAATCGCCCACCGACTGTGAGTCCTATCGCCCTCTGGCCATGCTAAACTACGATGCCAAGATCCTCACATCCATATTAGCTCGCAAGCTGGCCAGAGTGGTGGGATCCATCGTCCATGAAGACCAGAACGGATTTGTACCTGGGCGCAACACCACTGCTAACCTCAGGAGGCTACAGCATGTAATGGCTGAAACATACGAGAGGGACGAGGACCTAGCGGTGTTGTCGCTCGACGCTATTAAGGCCTTCGACTCCATATACTGGGAGTGGATCAGGGAGGTCCTGAGAAGATTTGGCTTCGGAGGGGGCTTCATCAGGTGGATCGAGGTCCTCTACAATTCCCCAATGGCGAGAGTGAAAACGGGAAGAATGGTATCAGCAGCCTGGGAAATACAAAGGGGAACGAGACAGGGGTGTCCGCTATCGCCCATGCTGTACATACTGGGCCTGGAGCCGATTGCACTATACTTCAGGCAGCAGTTTTTCGACGCTGGTATCAAGGTGGGCACTGTACACCACATAATATCTCTATACGCAGACGACGTCCTCCTTTACCTAAGCACTCCCGAAGTTAATGCACCGACAGCACTGGAGGTACTAGATAATTACGCGAAGTACTCGGGGATCCGATTCAGCAGGAGCAAGTCCTCCGCCTTCCCCCTGGCGGGCCTTCGCAACATTCCAGAAAGCAACCTACCAGTGATAGGAATAGGTTGGCAACTGGACAAGTTCCGTTATCTGGGGATCAACGTAAGCCATAACCCGCTACTCACGCATGAACACAACACTGAGGTCGCCATCATGAGTCTTCGACGCTCTATAAAATTCTGGTCCAAGCTCCCATTGGCCATGGTGGGCAGGGCATCGATAGTCAAGATGATCGTACTCCCCCGATTTCTATATTTCTTCGTGAACATTTGCCATTACGTTCGACCGCCCTTTTTCAAGAAGCTGGAGGCTATTATCAGGGACTTCCTTTGGGGCCCCCACAGGCACAAACTGTCGCTATCTGTTCTCTCCCTGCCACACAAAGAAGGTGGAATAAAGCTACCGGATCTCCAGTTATACTATCTGGCTGCCCAGTTGAGCCACATAACGAAATGGCTCTCGGACGAACCTTCGGCTGAGACAGAACTACTGAGGCAATCCCCGAACAATGTGATCCCCAAGGAAACCCTGTGGCACCCCACACGACAATCCCTGGTCACCTCACAAGTGATTGACCTGGGAAGGAAGATATGGGCCAGGTCCTGCTACATCAGGCGAGTACAACACCCATAATCTCCGGATAATCCCATTTTAGCAGACACCTGCCGAACGGAAGCAGACCTCTCCACAGCAAGGAGGTGGGAAGAAGCCGGCATATACACATGGGGCGACATGTACGAGGAAGGAGAATTCAGGGACTTCGAATCTCTAAAGGCCGCCGAAGGAATACCCCCGGGCCAGTTCCTCTGGTACCACCGCCTTAAACAGACTGCCAAGAAACAATGGACCGGCTGGCCGGAGGAACCCTCCCCTGATCCTCTACTTCAAGAAATGCATGACCTCTCGGATGGCTGGAGACCAGTCTCCAGGCTCTACAGCAGACTATGCGACAAACCTAACCCTAAAGGCGAAGATCTGAGGGCGAAATGGGAAGCGGACCTTGAGACCCCGATCACGGATAAAGAATGGGAGAGAGCGCTAATATTTCCAAAAAAAGTGTCCAGGAACACCAGATTCGGCCAGATTCAACTGAACGTCCTGTATAGGACATACATGACCCCACATAGGGTCGCCTCCTTCAATAAGACATCCTCCCCTGCATGCCCATGGTGTGGGAATGATAAGGCGGACATGATCCACATGTTCTGGACTTGCACTAAGGCGATGACACTATGGTCCAAAGCCAAACAGACTTGCATGGACGCCGGAATGACGAGGTACGAATGGACCCCCGGAGAGTGCCTCCTGGGGAATTACCCCAGACCTAGCAAGTCCAAGAATACTGTCAGACTAATGGACATCTCATGCATCCTGGCCAAGAGAACAATTGCGATGGCCTGGAAGACGCCGTCGGGCCCCAGGCATGAACGATGGCTCAAAGAACTCGAGAGATGGACAGTAGCTGAAACCAGGGCCTGGCAAGAAGGAATCATGTCAAGCGGCGAAACCGAGTGCGGCACCCTGGAATCATGGAAGGCCCTCCTCAGAGACATACGCTTCAGCGCCGACCACAAACCCCCCTGAAATCTCGTAGCATCACACTGGCGCTATCCCCTGATGCCAGCACTGGAAGGACGGCCCTTGTATGCAACCCCTCCTGCTTCCTGAAACTCTGGGTCGCAGGCCCTAACCCATCCGTCCACTGTAAGTTCGCTGCAACATGAAGACTGTTGTTGATTTGTTTGGCCCTTCCCCTCCCTTGTCCCCCTTGCACCGTCCCCTCCCCTGTTTGAACCACTGTTTGATTTCTCGTTGTATTGCACGTTTTTCTTTTTCTTACCAAAATCAATAAAATACGTTTAAAAAAAAAATAAGGGTTATTGATCTATTTATACTGTCTGTTTGTTATTGTCTATTTTTATAACTGAAAAGTTGGCCCTGAAAAGGGCCATTTTGGGAGAGAAGGAACAAGGAGGGTTAACTGGGAGACGTCTACTCTTCTAGAGGAAGTTTGATATGATATGAAAGGTTATAACATCAAATAACAGAACTAAGCACATATGTTAAAAATCATGTCACTTGAACTATTGATTTTCTTTGCCTTGCCTATACCTGTGACCCTTCACCTTAACCATTGCAAGAAGATATTAGTGATGAACTGTTTAATGAAATTTCTATACCTAAATCACCCAATCATGAGCATATATCACTCACAAATTCCCCTATTTGTATTTCCCACATTGGTTTTCTCTCCCTATCATATTGTATATTAATGTAATGTAGGTATGTGTTTTTAATACCTCAATTTGAAGTCCACAGACTATAGACATGTTCATGTCCACCCCATTGCATGCAATGTAGTTACGTGGTGTGCCGACATTTGCAAACAGTCTGCCATGTCTGCAGCAACACTGATGCACTTTTAATTTAATTGTGAATATCAGAGTGCGATCGTGGTCCCAATAGGGCACCCAAATGACATCACCCGGCTGAGCAGATATTGTCAACAACAAATGTGTCACAAATTACACACATTTAATCAGTTTGCGAATTTGAGAGCAAGGTCGCGGTCTTTGCAGCACAACCTCTGACATCACCTGGGTGCATTAAAGTTCACGAACACCATGACATGATCACAGACAGCTTTGAAAGTCATGAGGTAACCCCGCCCATGCCATCATGATTTGTCTGCAATAGATATGCGTGCGTCACAGACATCTTAAAATCCAATTTGAGCCCACCCTACCAACTCTCAAATTGAAGGTTGACACTTCCACAACTCGTATGTATGTGCTTTGTTGTTTTCCAAACTTTTTACACTTTTTAACACCCTTTTTTGGCCTCTGACATTCATGGACAGGAGGAAAGACCACAATTAGTTCTTCCAAGGGGACCTATATATTTCAGTCGTTCTTAATCTGGAAGAGGACTTATTTTGGGTGCTGCAGTTCAGGAGCTGAAGACCATAACAAATGGCATCAGTCACGGACATATTTCCCCACCAAGGGCCACCAACACCACAACAACCACCTGCACAACCTGGCGAAGGGAACAGGCAGTGCCAAAGACTCAGGCTGTCCGTGTGTGCTGGACCTAGTATGAAGTCATGCTCAGTCATGGCCAGAAGGTGCAGAATTCCTTAAGTAGCACCTCAATCTGCCACCATACCTAGACTTTCCATCGGACTGTCCTCAGAATGGCAGGTCCTTCCACAGGACATGAGGCACCTCATCTACTGCACCCTCATCTTTCACTTCTGCCACCAATCATTCCACCTCAGTGGGGCATAGGATTCCTCCTGCTGCATCCCTGGCTATTCAGGAGGCAGTTGATCTGTACCTTCAATGGACAATTGTCTTATGTGTGTGCTGTGATGCATTCATCTGCAGAGGGGAGCAATTCCGCAGAGCCTTTGAGGCTGCTGTGAAGGCCCATGGGAGGAATTTCCCCATGCTTAGTGCTCAACATCTTTCCTACTCCACATGTCCCTCAGTTATAGGGGTAGGCGCCCCTCCCCACAATGCCCTCCTTCCTTCCCTTCCTTTTTCTGCCCAATAAATTGAGAGAAAAAAAATTAAAATTAAAAATAAATACTACGTTCCATCAGGAACCACCTTTCAAAGTCTAAAAATAGAATACAAAAATATGTATGATATATCCTTACTGTGTCCATTTCCTTTATATTGATGCATAACACTGGTGGACTGTATAAGAATCTCTAGCATTTCCTTCAACATTAAAATCCATGCAGGTGCAAATACTGGAGCATTTCTATAGCACAAAGGAAATAGGTGACAGAAATGAAGTTCTGTTTCACCCCTCCTCTCTGCCATACAAACAATAAAAAATGCAGTGTGATGTGAATAGAAAGCATTAGAGCTGTACTCTTTTATTCCTTCCATTCACATGACACCATCAAAGAATATTAGCTTCCTTCTGTGATTCTTCACCCTTGATGTTCGTGGACGGGAGAAAATGTCCACTGACGAAATTATCAAAAAACAGAGAATGGAAGCTGAACATAATAATATTCTTCCAATTTAATTTCTTTCACAAAAAATGCTTCACTGCATTTCCAATATTTCCAATATTGCAAGATGTGGTCATTTCTGAAAAAATGTCAATCCATCATTCCGTATATTATCAATTTCAAAAGATGATTTTCCAAAATCTTGCAGAAATGCATACATAACTTTATTGACATTGCGCTGTGCTTTATCTATATGTGGACAAAACAACTTTGATCTTTTCCACACTTGTCTCGGACTAATTTGTGAAAAAATAAACATTGTTTGTGGAAACAGTTTCATCAAACTTTTGAAAGTGCCTTTTATGGTAAACTGCAAAGATACACCAATGACATACCCTACACCAAGTACATACCCTACGCCATTACATGCACAATGTACTACAGTCATTTCTGGATGTTTCAAATGCATCATATCTTCACACATGAGTAAAGTTGACTCCATGACATGCCAGGAACGCCATACCATACACACTTCCAATTTTTCAAATCCAAGATTATGTGATGTTCCAAGCTGCTCTGCAAATATCTGCAGACAATTAACACATTCATCTACAGTAGTCCAAACAGTTTTGCACCATGATATCATGAATTCACTTGCTGCCCTGTCACCTTCTGCATTTCCACGAATAGAATGCGTGATTGGTGGACCCTCCGGATGTCCATGAATATCCACGGGGTCCACAGTCTCTGCACTCCTCTTTCCCTGCAGGGCATAGTAAAAGAGCCTGTATGTCATGTATGGTCCGTCCACGAACAGTTGTGTATGTCTTTGGACATCAAGGCATAGCCCAATATTAACGCCCAATCAAATGTTGGAGAGCTGTTTAAGATTATGGCAGAATTTCAAGACCAGCCTCCACCATCTAACAACATAACAAAGGATTCAGAATGGTGCCAAGACATCCATGATGGCTTTTTGTCTAAAATCAATTCTCATAAGAAAAAAAGAAAAAAATCCCTTAACAACGCGGCCCCGTCGATTACCACAAAAACTATTACACATTCAAGCAATGCTGAGAGCAATAAATCACAATTCTCCTCTCATTACTCGGAAAAGGATGTGCTCAAAGTGATACATGATTTAAAAGCCACCTCTTGTCCCAGAGACGACTGGCCCACCAATATTTTCAAGGAATCGACAGATCTACTGGTCCCTTGGATTATTAAATTAATAAACTTATCTTTTGATGAAGGCACGGTACCTGTTAATTTTGTATCTGCCTGGATAACCCCCTTGTTGAAAAAAGAGAATTTAGATCCCACCAATAACGACAATTACAGACCAATAACTAATGTACCCTTCATATTGAAGATTCCCGACAAACTTGCATACATTCAACTTCAGGCCCATGTCGAAGAGCACAACATTTTAGGCACTCGACAGTCAGGTTACAGTGCTCATCACGGAACAGAAACCACGATGCTCGACTTAAAGTCCACTCTATCTGGCATAGCGGATAAAAATCAAGCTGCATTTTTGATGCTACTCGACCTCTCCGCAGCCTTCGATCTTGTTGATCACAGCTTGCTAGTGACTAGACTCAGAAAGGTTGCGAATTGCTCCAGACTGGCAACCAAATGGATAGTGTCCTTCTGTGTGGGTAATAATCACTCCATCCCCATCTCTCAAACCTGCAGTGTTCCACAGGGCTCTTGCCTGTCGCCTCTTTTCATTTTGTATATACGACCACTACTTGATCTCCTAAATGAATTAAGTGTTCAATATACAGATTACGCGGACGACACTCAGATTGTCATCCAGCTGAGTGTCACTATAAAAATGATGCTGAAACCATCAATGCCATCTATAAAGCAATCCAGGACTGGTTGGCCTACAACTCCTTGGCTCTGAATAACAATAAAACTGAGCTCATGATAATATCCTCTAAGAACACCCAAAACAAGCTAGCCACAGACTATGCCTACTTCACTATCTCAGACAATGTCATCACGATGCAAAGGAAAGTAAAAACATTAGGCATCGTTCTAGATGAAGAACTATCTATGAAGCCTCACGTCTCCAGCATTCGATCTAGCTGTGGACTGATTAAAAAGCAAATAAACTATATTTGCCCATTTATAACACTGAAAACTGTGCACTTCTGTCCACCGTGTTGATAAACTCTAGATTGGATTATTGTAACAGCCGTCTGTCCGGCACCACCGCTGCCAAAATACAATCTTTGCAGGTGGCTCAGAATAATGCTGTGCGCACCATCTTTAACCAATCGCGCCACACTCACATTTCCACCAACTGAAAGAAGCTACATTGGCTTCCGGTAAAACACAGAATAACACATAAAGCTGCCGATTCATGGAATTAATGTGCGCCGAAAATTCCGGCGCAGAGGTGCCAAAACGTGCGAATCGCAGTGCAAGTGCGAAAATCGCAGGGAAACCAGCGCACATCGATTCATGGAAGTCTGTGCGCGAGAAAAATATTGGATGTGCGCTGAAAAAGTGCGCAGTGCACGCCGGCGCACAGGTCATCCAACGGCGTGCGCCACGGCCACAGCGAAATCGCACATAGCGCAGCGCACATAATAAAAGTAGGCAGAACACGGGGCGTAACACTCGGAATGGGGAACAACGCGTGAAAATATGGGCGTCACGGGGGAAGTACAGGAGGCAAGTGCGCCGAACACCCACACGCTCGCCTACAACTCGTATTCATGGAATCGAATAGGGCAAACCAGCGCACGGTCAAAGATGCGCACTGGGCCAAACAAGTACGCCACAAGAAAGCAGGCGGTAGCGTCCCTGCACCTGAAATAAATGTGCGCCAACATGTGTGCTTACAAAAAGCACCTATATACAGCTATGATGAATGATCCATACTGTGGCCCTCTAGGACAAATGAGGTGCAAAGCGGTACCGACAAACACGGACACCCGCTGTGTGAAAAATAGCGTGTGCGTGTATTTCAGGGTGCGCGGGAAGTTTCACACGCAAATTTGCAGGGTACGTGTATTTCGGTGTGCGCGTGAAGTTCCACATGCGATTTCAGCAGGGTACGTGTACTCCGGATGCGCGGGAAATTCCAAACGCGAATCCAGCAGCCTATGTGTATTTCGGGGGTGCCGGGGAGTCCTACACGTGAATTGGCCGTGTGGGTCCTCCCAGCTGTTCCCTCTACACCCTCCACGACCCCTGCAGGTGGCCCACACCACAGGGGACTACCCTGCACCCCTGCACATGTCCCGCAGGCAGCCCATCCACCTTGGCCATGCCCCCCAGCCAACCCACATGTTACCTTGCACTACTGCCCACCAACGCATGTCTCCCAGCACCCCCACCCCCCAGCATCCAGGGGCACCCTCCACCAGGCCCCCACTCATGTCTCCCAGCAACCCCACCCCCCAGCAGTCAGGGGCACCCTCCATCAGGCCCCCACTCATGTCTCCCAGCACCCCCACCCCCAGCAGTCAGGGGCACCCTCCACCAGGCCCCCACTCATGTCTCCCTGCACCCCCACACCCCAGCAGTCAGGGGCACCGTCCACCAGGCCCCCACTCTTGTCTCCCAGCACCCCCACCCCCCAGCAGTGCAGGGCACCATCCACCATGCCCCCACACATGTCTCCCAGCACCCCCACCCACAGCATCCAGGGGCACCCTCCACCAGGCCCCCACTCATGTCTCCCAGCACCCCCACCCCCCAGCAGTCAGGGGCACCCTCCACCAGGCCCCAACTCATGTCTCCCTGCACCCCCACACCCCAGCATCCAGGGGCACGCTCCAACAGGCCCCACTCATGTCCAACTCATGTCCCCTTGCACCCCCACCCCCCAGCAGTCAGGGGCACCCTCCAACAGGCCCCCACTCATGTCTCCCACCCCCCCATCCCCCAGCAGTCAGGGGCACCCACCACCAGGCCCCCATTCATGTCTCCCAGCACCCCCACCCCCCAGCATCCAGGGGCACCCTCCACCAGGCCCCCACTCATGTCTCCCCGCACCCCCACCCCCCGGCATCCAGGGGCACCCTCCACCAGGCCCCACTCATGTACAACTCATGTCCCCCTGCACCCCCAACCCCCAGCAGTCAGGGGCACCCTCCACCAGGCCCCCACTCATGTCTCTCAGAACCCCCACCCCCCAGCATCCAGGGGCACCCTCCACCAGGCCCCCACTCATGTCTCCCTGCACCCCCATCCCCCAGCATCCAGGGGCACCCTCCACCAGGCCCCTACTCATGCCTCCCTGCACCCCCACCCCACAGCATCCAGGGGCACCCTCCACCAGGCCCCACTCATGTCCAACTCATGTCCCCCTGCACCCCCACCCCCCAGCAGTCAGGGGTACCCTCCACCAGGCCCCCACTCATGTCTCCCAGCACCCCCACCCCCAGCATCCAGGGGCACCCTCCACCAGGCCCCACTCATGTCCAACTCATGTCCCCCTGCACCCCCACCCCCCAGCAGTCAGGGGCATCCTCCACCAGGCCCCCACTCATGTCTCCCTGCACCCCCACCCCCCAGCTTCCAGGGGCACCCTCCACCAGGCCCCCACTCATGTCTCCCTGCACCCCCACCCCCCAGCATCCAGGGGTACCCTCCACCAGGCCCCCACTCATGTCTCCCAGCACCCCCACCCCCCAACATCCAGGGGCACCCTCCACCAGGCCCCCACTCATGTCTCCCAGCACCCCCCAGCATCCAGGGGCACCCTCCACCAGGCCCAAACTCATGCCTCCCTGCACCCCCCCCAGCATCCAGGGGCACCCTCCACCAGGCCCCACTCATGTCCATCTCATGTCCCCCTGCACCCCCACCCCCCAGCAGTCAGGGGCACCCTCTGCCAGGCCCACACTCATGTCTCCCTGCACCCCCACCCCCCAGCATCCCGGGGCACCCTCCACCAGGACCCCACTCATGTCTCCCAGCACCCCCACCCCGCAGCATCCAGGGGCACCCTCCACCAGGCCCCCACTCATGTCTCCCAGCACCCCCACCCCCCAGCATCCAGGGGCACCCTCCACCAGGCCCCCACTCACGTCTCCCTGCACCCCCACACCCCAGCATCCAGGGGCACCCTCCACCAGGCCCCCACTCATGTCCAACTCATGTGCCCCTGCACCCCCACCCCCCAGCAGTCAGAGGCACCCTCCACCAGGCCCCCACTCATGTCTCCCTGCACCCCCAACCCCCAGCATCCAGGGGCACCCTCCACCAGGCCCCCACTCATGTCTCCCTGCACCCCCACCCCCCAGCATCCAGGGGCACCCTCCACCAGGCCCCCACTCATGTCTCCCTGCACCCCCACCCCCCAGCATCCAGGGGCACCCTCCACCAGGCCCCACTCATGTCCAACTCATGTCCCCCTGCACCCGCATCCCCAAGCAGTCAGGGGCACCCTCCACCAGGCCTCCACTCATGTCTCCCCGCACCCCCAGCCCCCAGCATCCAGTAGGCACCCTCCACCAGGACCCCACTCATGTCTCCCAGCACCCCCACCCCCCAGCATCCAGGGGCACCCTCCACCAGGCCCCCACTCATGTCTCCCAGCACCCCCACCCCCCTGCATCCAGGGGCATCCTCCACCTGGCCCCACTCATGTCCAACTCATGTCCCCCTGCACCCCCACTCCCCAGCAGTCAGAAGCACCCTCCACCAGGCCCCCACTCATGTCTCCCTGCACCCCCAACCCCCAGCATCCAGGGGCACCCTCCACCAGGCCCCCACTCATGTCTCCCTGTACCCCCACCCCCCCAGCATCCAGGGGCACCTTCCACCAGGACCCCACTCATGTCTCCCAGCACCCCCACTCCCCAGCATCCAGGGGCACCCTCCACCAGGCCCCCACTCATGTCTCCCAGCACCCCCACCCCCCAGCATCCAGGGGCACCCTCCACCAGGCCAACACTCATGTCTCCCTGCACCCCCACCCCCCAGCATCCAGGGGCACCATAGCCCATAGAAGACATTGACATTCAAAGGAATTACACGCATTCATGTCCAAGAGTGGGAGAAAAAGAGTCTCACTCTTGGCAGGATGGAAAAAAACAAACTCGCGAAATCCAGCAAAGCTGCTGGGGGACTCACTAGGTTAGGAAATGCAGCCTAAACAGAGAATTCTCCCTAACACTCGTCCCCCCCAGACTAAGGGACAGGAGGATTTAATCCACTCCTGGATGAATCTCATACCTCTAGTCGATGACATACATCCTAGAGAGACCATCAGCATATTGGTGGTGAGACCCTGACCTGTGCTCAATGGTGAAATCAAACCCTTGCAGGCAGATCGACCATCTCAATAGTTTTGGGTTTTCCCCTTTCATTTGCATTAACCATCTCAAGGGTTGGTGGTCAGTCTGAATGACAAAAGTAGAACCATACAAGTACGGCCTAAACTTCTTCAGAGCCCACACAATAGCAAAGCACTCTCTTTCGATTGTTGCCCACCTTGTTTCAGGATCCTTCAGCTTGCGGCTGATGAAGCATACGGGGTGCTCCCTACCTTTCCCATCCAGTTGACTGAGTACGGCACCTATTCCTACATTGGAAGCATCTGTCTGCACAATTAAGTGTTGGCGGTAATCAGGAGCTCTGAGTACTGGGGCTTGGCAAAGAGCCTTTTTCAGGTTTTCAAAAGCCTGATTGCACTCCTCGTTCCATTAAACTTTTTAGGAAATTTGGGCGAGGAGATGACATTCATTGGAGAAGCTATGGTCCCATAGTTCTCTATGAAATTCCTGTAATACCCAGTGAGGCCTAGGAAGGCTGTCCAACTCATGTCCCCCTGCAAACCAACCCCGCACTCATGTCTCCCTGCACCCCCACCCCCCAGCATCCAGGGGCACCCTCCACCAGGCCCCCACTCATGTCTCCCTGCACCCCACCCCCCAGCATCCAGGGGCACCCTCCACCAGGCCCCACTCATGTCCAACTCATGTCCCCCTGCACCCTCATACCCCAGCAGTCAGGGGCACCCTCCACCAGCCCCCCACTCATGTCTCCCTGCACCCCCACCCCCCAGCATCCAGGGGCACCCACCACCAGGACCCCACCCATATCTCCCAGCACCCCCACCCCCCAGCATCCAGGGGCACCCTCCACCAGGCCCCCACTCATGTCTCACAGCACTGACACCCACCAGCATCCAGGGGCACCCTCCACCAGGCCCCCACTCATGTCCAACTCATGTCCCCCTGCACCACCACCCCCCCAGCAGTCAGAGGCACCCTCCACCAGGCCCCCACTCATGTCTCCCTGCACCCCCACCCCCCAGCATCCAGGGGCACCCTCCACCAGGCCCCCACTCATGTCTCCCTGCAGCCCCACCCCCCAGCATCCAGGGGCACCCTCCACCAGGCCCCCACTCATGTCTCCCTACACCCCCACCCCCCAGCATCCACGGGCACCCTCCACCAGGCCCCACTCATGTCCCCCTGCACCCCCACCCCCCAGCAGTCAGGGGCACCCTCCACCAGGCCCCCACTCATGTCTCCCTGCACCCCCACCCCCCAGCATCCAGGGGCACCCTCCACCAGGCCCCCACTCATGTCTCCCAGCACCCCACCCCCCAGCATCCAGAGGCACCCTCCACCAGGCCCCCAGTCATGTCTCACAGCACCCCCACCCCCCAGCATCCAGGGGCACCCTCCACCAGGCCCCCACTCATGTCTCCCTGCACCCCCACCCCCCAGCATCCAGGCGCACCCTCCACCAGGCCCCACTCATGTCCAACTCATGTCCCCCTGCACCCCCACCCCCCAGCAGTCAGGGGCACCCTCCACCAGGCCCCCACTCATGTCTCCCTGCACCCCCCCAGCATCCTGGGGCACCCTCCACCAGGCCCCCACTCATGTCTCCCAGTACCCCCACCCCCCAGCATTCAGCGGCACGCTCCACCAGGCCCCCACTCATGTCTCCCAGCACCCCCAACCACAGCATCCAGGGGCACCCTGCACCAGGCCCCACTCATGTCCAACTCATGTCCCCCTGCACCCCCACCCCCCAGCAGGCAGGGGCACCCTCCACCAGGCCCCACTCATGTCTCCCTGCACCCCCACCCCCGAGCATCCAGGGACACCCTCCACCAGGCCCCCACTTATGTCTCCCTGCACCCCTGTTAGGGAGAATTCTGTTTAGGCTGAATTTCCTAACCTAGTGAGTCCCCCAGCAGCTTTGCTGGATTTCTGGAGTTTGTTTTTTTCCATCCTGCCAAGAGTGGGACTCTTTTCTCCTGCTCTTGGACATGTATGTGTGTAATTCCTTTGAATGTCAATGGGCCTCATTACGACCCTGGCGGAAATCGTGGCGCCAAATGCACCATGGAGCACGGTGGAAAGCTGCCGATAGCGCCATGGGGGTTGGCGGATTTACCGCCCCATTCCGACCTTGGCGGGGCGGTAAATCCCCATTCCCCATTTTACCCTTCCCCATTCCCATTTTTGCCCCATAGGGTATAATGGGAGTGGGGAAGGCGTTAATTACGCCACCGTAAAATACGGTGGCGTAATTAACAACAAGGTCCCGTAGCGCCATGGATTTCTCCGCCCGGAAAAACCAGGCGGAAAACGCTCCATGGCGCTACGGGAACTCGTAGTAGGGCGGACGGGTCCGCCGCGAATACCGCTGGCGTAAACCCACTCCGCCAGGGTCGTAAGGAGGCCCAATGTGTTCTATGGGCTATGGGGTCTTTTACTCCATAGGGTCTCATATGTTTTTCTATGTGTGTTACACCGCACCCTACGTGCCGTAGCACTGGGGCGTCCTAGCGGACACCCACCATAGACTCCATACCCGGGGACTGACTACTGTCTCCCCGGGCATGTAAAGTCACCATTGGCTTTACTAGACCTAAATTTACTAACAGAACTAGTACAAACCATCTTATTGTGGACGTACTAGTAGGGGTAATTCGATTACTCCTGGATCTGTTACTCGAGGGGGCCCTGTCCCGTCCCCCCTCGTTGAGTTTTGGCTGGTGGCAGTGGAAACTACTTGTTATGTTCGACCCCGAACATAACCCTATGGGATTCGTCCCATTGTTGGAGATTGATACTTTTCCTCGTTAATCTCTAACGTACCACTGGTCTACTTATCGTAAATAAGTTTATCAGATGGTATTTTCTGCCAGAACTCGGTTTTTAAAATGGCGTCTTTGTTCGTCTCTGTGACTCCTAAACCGAAGGTTGAGCCCTTTGTTCCACTTTTGGCGGGCTCTGTACAGAGACCCTCCAAAGTGGTGCCATTCTGTCTGGGTTACCACAGGGGTGTGGGAGAGGGATTAGGCACCCTGGACCGAGTTGCCTTGCCAACTCCGGTCGCACTCTGGAGTGATTGGCCCAAGTGGTGAGCCTCCCCGCTCACCACTAAGCATGTGTTGATTAACAGCTAGGCTGAATGAATGGGGGTTTTCTGCATAAAAGCAGGGCTTTTGGGACTGGATCTTCAGAAGTCACCACAGGACCTAAGAATCCGACGAGGTAACTCTGAGCCGACCTCCACGACGACACCTCCGGTGGAGCCCTGCGGAACCGACTCACCACTTCCCGATGACAGAGGAGATCTCCCTGCCGGAGAGTCTCTTCCCCTGACTGGTGGGAACAACCAGTCCCCTTTGCTTTTTATTCGCCTCAGGACGCAGTGGTCGAATTGCCCATGCAGAGCACCTCGGCAACCGGATAGCCACTACCCCTGTACCGCTGTTAGGTAAGATTTCCACAGGGCTGGTAAATCTTCCTTGCCTGGTTCAACTCCATACCTTTTTGCTTTTCTAGTGAGAGATTTTTCATTAATACCTCAGTGAGTGGGAACCTTTTTCCACACTCACCTGTCTTTAACTCTTTTTATGGGTGTCATTTTTAAGACTCTCCATAGTGTCTTTTTAAAGTTATCATGTCTAACAACTTATTGGCAATAAGTGCCTGTTGTTGCTGGGTTGCCCTAGGGGCTCCCCCTTTAACTTTCTTGTGCTAACCTTGAGTGAACTACAGTTCCCAAGGGTAGAAAGGATCTTTGGATCCCTTTTACATTTTATTCTGTGAAACCAGCACACCCCACCTTATGTGGAGTGCTGGGGAGATACAATGTATCCCCTTTCACATTTAAACTGTAACAATTCTGTTACAGTGACAAGCTTACCATTAATGGCTGTTGGCAGTGATACCTTTTACTAATTTGGTGCACCTTTACCGTGTGCTGTAATCACAGCTGCAGTAAAGGCACCTAAGGGTGCTCATTTTTACCAAAATGGCCCCTGTCTTCTTTTTCTGCCATTTTAGTGTTTCTTGTCGGTTCTTGTTCCTTCCCCTGACATCCAGGGTGGGAAAATCCTTTGTTTGAGTTTTGTCTTTGGCGGGAGTCCCCTGGACACCCCGCCCAGGCTCCAGTCAGTCTGTAAGCACAGGAAGTGGGGGAGGGGTCCCAAACTTCCCCCACCTTTGTTTTAGGTCTTCCTTCAACTGGGCCAAATAACAGTGGGGGGTTGGCTGTCCTGATTGGACAGCCAAACGCCCCTTTCTTGTAAAATGCGGGGAGAGAATGCATAGGTTGTGTTGCAGTTCCTGATAAATACTGGAAACCTGGAAGCTGAAGTGATGTCGACCACTGGATCTGAAAACCGAAGAGGATGACGAAGGAAAAGCGGCGGGAATGATTTCCAGCGGCCTGAGAGCCTGCTTTGTAACCGGAGCCTGCTGCAGCCCTTCCTTCCGATTGACCTGATTGAGACCCACTAGACTCAAGACGACCTGCATTTTGAGCCATCCCATGGGTTGCTGCAACCTTGCGTTCTTGCAATACCCCAATACCCTGGGACCTCCAGCCACTGTGCGGTGCACGGTCTTCCTAATTCCGAATCTCGCTGAATCTTCATGGGCATCCTGGTATATCTCCAGAGACACAAATCGAGTCCAAAAAGTCCCCTCACAAGAGTGCTGGACCTTTTAAATGACGAGAATTCAACCGCGATTTTCTGTCTTCTTCTGTGCTCCTTGAAAAGGTGCCAAACCCGCAGAACCGCATTCAGCCGCGAGAGAAATCTTGCCTAGAGCCTTCTTCATCGATCCCTGCTGCAAAGTCCCTTCTGAGGTCTTGTGTTCAGTCTCCAGAACAAGGAATCCAGTGACCGGGTATTTGGCTGCAGTCCCTGAAGTTCTCCTGCTGCAATCTCTTCTTCATTGCTGAGGTACTGTGTTGGCTTGGGTATATACTTACCTTAAGCCTGTTGGAATTTCTGTGTAGTCCTGGGGTGTTTTCTGTGATTGGGAGGTCCCTCGTCCAGTACACCCAGTCCCACTGCTAGAATCCTGCTGGGGTGTCTTCTGTGAAGCCTTTGGACCCTCTTCTAACCCTAGAAGTAAAAGTACTCACTTGTTTGCCAGTTTTCCTCAGGGAACTCTGACTTTTGCTACTAAAGAACTTATTCTAACACTGCCTGTTGGTCACTAGTCCTAGTGACCCCCCTTCTGCCACTGAGAACACTCATGCTCTAAGGGAAAATACTTTGAAGGGATTGGGACTTCTGCCTAGAAAAGAAATCAAGTGTTTTTACTTACTTGTAAAGAGTTGGTTGGTAACTGTAATTCTAAGAGTGAACAGTTACAAAAGTTCTTACTGATCTTGGATGTGTGATGCACTATTCTTAAAAGTATGGTTAACATCTTTCCTTCCTTAGCCACTGTTTTGCCAGTCTAAAAGAACTTAGATGTGAAGGTATTTTACTCTCCTGTGATTAGGTTGTGCCTCTTTACAAAAGTAATGTGTTGGTTTCACCAGATTATTCCTGAAGGGTAATTGTATGAGTGTCCTCCAACTGTTGGTATCACCAGGTTAGTCCTGTTAGGATAACTGTATGAGTGTCCCCCAACTGGGTCTTGCTTCCCCTGACTTGCTGCTAGCCTGTCTTTAATTAGTCTACATTAGGTTGTTGCCTACATAGAATATCTATTCAGTAAAGTGTGACATTGGGTTTTACTTTCCCCTTCATTGTGAAGTTAACGTAAGTGGGTTTTACTTACCTTGTGTTAGCTGTGTGCCATCCAAAACAAGTTACAAGAGTTATTGCTTACCTCAATCTGGGGTTCCCTGATTTCCAAAGCATCTGTAATTGTACATTACATCCATAGGTATTACTCACCTGGTATAACTGTGTGTTATGACAAAAGTAGTTATAGGTTTTTACTGCACCTAGAATAAGTGTTTCACTATTCACCAAAAGCATATTGTCCAGTTGACTGTTTATGTGATTTGTTCCAAGAGTCACTGTACAACTGGAAGGGCCTACTGTCCTTGTATTACCAAAAGTAATCTAAAAGTAACCATTGGTCTTTTACTCCCAAAGAATAGGCTTGGCCTATACTAAATGTGCATAACAAGGTTTGGACTTCCCTAGAACTACTGTTAGGTGTTCCAAATAAGGTCTATACTTGGGTCTGTGTACTTTCAAGTATAGTGTTGTGTTTTATATTGTGATTTCATATAATGTTTCAGTATTTACTTAACCCCTAGATTTATCTGGGCCTACTTGTATTTAAATAAATCCTTTATTTTTATAATACATAGTGTTTCAGTGTTTCTTTGGATCATTTGTATTACAATTTTCACTTGTACTGTATCTACTGCCCTCTCTCCCTCCTAAGATAAGCCTGGCTGCTCTGCCTACGCTACCATGTACTCAGGTGGTACAGTCTTATGCTAAGAGTGGAGTCTTGTACTGCCTCAGTTGAATGGTTTTGAAGAAGTGGGTAGTACTTCAGAAAAACTGTCCTAACAACCGTGACCAAAAGGTGGTGCCTTGTGACGGAGCACTCCGCGGCTGGTTTCTTCCCTGGTGGTGCACTGGACTTCACTTTTCTTCGACGACGAGAACATCTCTACTCTTGGCAAAGACCCGACGTGCATCCACCACCAGGAACAACTGCCCCCGCCGGAGCTGCCCCCCACAACAAGGTACCGTGTCCGCCTGGCTTCCCTTTCGATAGGTTCGAGTGAGGTGTCTTAATCCTCTCCTTTCCGTTGGGTCGCCTCCAAGCTTTCTCACGTATTGTTCTGAACTGGTTCAATCTGCCGATAACAATTTGCCACAAAGACTCGAACGCATTTCCACTAGAGACTTTTGGGACATATCGCCTTGCCTCTCTCCGAGTGGGCCTGGACTCTGAACTTTATGATCTATTGTGATTCTTGCCTTCTTGCCTTGCATTTTTCCCGTGAAGTATTGAACTGTGTTGCTTTCCTAACCTGCCTATTTTTCTCTCCCGTCCTAACTAATATTAGAGTGCCATCTAGGTTGAGGCATACACCTCTGTCTGTAAATAAGTGGTGCCGGTAAAACCTAGACTTGTCGAAATATTGCTAGGGGGATTGATCGTTTCTTCTTCGTAGAGTAATTATATTTGATTTGCTTGCCGTGATAGTGCCATAGTGTTTTTGATAAGATGTTTCGTTATAAATAAATACCTTAATATCTTTACACTGAAGCCTCGTTGCGTGTTTGCTTGTCTTACTGTGAAGGATTGCCCTATCTTGTATACTCCACATACTGCTTAACTCTTCTTGAGGGAAGTCTGACTGCTCAGCCACAGCTACCAACAGTGAATCTGTGTGGTGCAGACTGCTACCAAGTGGGTTTACTGCCAAAAACCTTTGGTCCTAAATCTTTTGCAGTGGTTCCAGAGGGAACTGCACAGGTTTTCGCTTAACACTGGTGTACAGCGGTGGGATTTGTATCGAGTATACAGTTTAGAGTGCTTTTCGACACTTTAGGATAACTAACCACAAAACTTAGCACAAAAAGCAACTTTAAAAAAAAAAAAAAAAACATGTCTACGATGGAAACTTACAGTCAAGAGTCCTTGTTAGGTGAAAATACTGAGAGTTTGTGAGCTCTCTGTAGGCAAGAGAATCTTCCTGTAAGAGGCAAGAAGTTAGAACTAATAGAGAGATTGCTGGCGAACCAAAGTCTGGGTACTGGTTCAGAGGAATCAATTACGCCAGCAAATGTAGATAATAGTGATGGTGTTGATCAAAATCATAATTCTGATGATAGCGATGAAGAGGCTGAAGAGGAAGTAGAGGCTAACGAAACTGTCTCCCCTGCTCCTCTACCTGCCTTACCAGCTGTGCCTACGGGGCCCATACCAGGTCCCACAAGTAACCCTGCTTATTTTGAACTTGAAAAAATGAAGCTTGAATTAGAATACAAACGGTTCTTGGCTCAATCTGAACGAAACCAAGAGCTCGAGTTCAGACGGATGAATGCCCAGGCTGAGCAGAAGCAAGCTGAGTTAAGACTCAGGGAAATAGAACTTAATCACGAGTTAGAGATGAAAAAGTTGTCTATGGAAGATGCTTCTCTCTCCTCTGGTTCCTCTAGGAGCTCCAGTCCCAAAAGACCCCGGATGCCGAAGGAATTAGTGGGTATGTATGAACCGAGATTGGATGTGTAGGATTGGTTGAAACTGTTTGAGTACAATCATGGGCTCCAGGACATCACCGGGAATGATTTACTTCCCTGGTTGTTCTCTAGGCTCCCTCCTGTTGCGACTGATGTGGTAATGGAGTTGGGGGAGGCGGATAAGACGGATTACGAAAGTGTGAAACTGGCTTTGATAGCTAGATTCGGGAAGACCCCTTCCCAGTATCTTAAGAGGTTTAGAACCCTCAAAAAGCATGATGGTACCCCTTGGGCTACCTGGGTGAGTGAAGGGTTGAAAAATTAGAGGGATGGATTAAGGGTTACAAAGTGAACACTTATGAGGGTATGAGGAATCTTTTTATGTTGGAGTCTATTTATGATGCCTGTTCTCCTGAGCTCAGACAGCACTTGGCTGATTCGAAGGAATTGGATTCCCTGAAGCTAGCTAAGGCTGCTGACTTATGGGTTGCCATCCGGGCTACTCATAAGGATTCTGGGGCAACTCAGAAAAAGGATGAGGGAAAACAGCCTAAAAAAGACTCAAAAGAGAATTCTAATAACTCAAATTCCAAAGAAGGCCCCAAACAAAACCAGAAGGGTAAGCTGTTAGGGAGAATTCTCTGTTTAGGCTGAATTTCCTAACCTAGTGAGTCCCCCAGCAGCTTTGCTGGATTTCTGGAGTTTTTTTCCATCCTGCCAAGAGTGAGACTCTTTTTTCCCCACTCTTGGACATGAATGTTTTTTTTTTTTTTTGTTTATTTATTCTTGGTTCAGTTATGACATAACAGAACCTTTACAAAGTATAAGAAAACATTGAGTCATAGGGCCTCATCACGACCCAGGCGGTAAGTTACCGCCTGGGCCGTGACTTTACCACCATGGCGTAAACTACGTTTACGCCATGGTGGTTGGCGGACTTACCGCCCCATTCGGACCTTGGCGGGGCGGTAAGTCCCCAATCCCCATTTACATTTCCCCATTCCCATTTTTGCCCCATAGGGCATAATGGGAGTGGGGAAGGCGTTAATTACGCCACCGTAAATTACGGTGGCGTAATTAACTCCATGGTCCCTTAGCGCCATGGATTTTAACACCTGCTAAAAGCAGGTGTTAAATTCGCCATGGCGCTAAGGGACCTCGTACTCAGGCGGTAAGGGTCGGCGCTGTTTACGGCGCCGTAAACCCCTTACCGCCTGGGTCGTAATGAGGCCCATATTCCTAAAAGTGCAACACTAATATCAACTTAGAAAAATAAGAACATTATTTCAATAAAACTTAATAAAAGTTCTTAGGTCACATACGATGTTATGCCAAAATTATACAAAATTATACAATTGCTTATCATCGTGATTAAGAACGTAAATAGATAAAAATATCAGTGTTGCACATAGCTCCTTGAATTTGTTTAAGCATATTCTTTAGTATTTACAACTTGAAAAATTTTTAAGGTTTTTTAGAAGAGTAATCAGCAATGCAAATTCGAAATTAGGTAAGCATGACAATGATATATCTCATTTGACATTTCAGTTATTTAGAATACAGCGCAAGTTCTTTAGCTATTAATTTACATAGTCTCACTACTGCGTAAATTAAGGGTTTGTGGGTGCCTTGCATCATTCTGGCCCATAGGAATATTAGACAATCGCCATAATTGATATTTACAAATTCCATAAGAAGTGTAGATCTCAGGTGCTTAAAGTGTGGACAATATAGAACTAGATGCTTCAGAGTTTCAGTAGATTCTGTGCACGAAGGGAATCTACAATTCTTATTGGCTATTCCATTGGATCTCACAGCCCAGTGCGATGTCCTTTCTCTTGTATAATAGAGATTTAGTTTAAACCATAAGTAGGCCTTCCGTGTATGATTGCAGGGAAATAGCGTTATATGGTCATATCTGGGCAAACGCTTCTTGGTATACAGATAATATTCTTTGTGCAATTTATAATGCCCTATTTGTTCAATGGTCTTACACCAATCCATTTCAAATAGCTTATTTTTTGCATAAGCTGGTCTAATGTGTACATCATCCACCGAAATGTTGGCGTCAATTAAAATAGCCTCCAATTTAGCTCGATATTGATTAAAGGGTGGTGAGGGCATTACTTCAATGCTTGTCCTCATATCCATTAGTAATGAGTTAGGCAGCGGATACATTATTTTTACATAATTAGTAAGAAGCCTCCATTTCCAACGAGTGGATAATGCTATTAGACCTAGTTCATGTCTTAACAGAGCATTCGGGAGGGACATTGGAAAGCACATTACGCTTTTCAAGACAAAACCTTGAAGTTGGTCTAAAGTCGGTCCCATTTCACAAAGACATATATCCAGCGAATATAATAACACACTTTCAATTTTCAAAGTTAGGAACTCGATGACAGGAGTTTGCAATATTTCGCATGGATTATTTTTAATTGAGATAGAAGTGGTCTAATTTTATCTTTCAGTAGCTCCGTCCATGTTTTTATAGAGTAATTCCCTGTTAAATAATAGCCTAAATAGATGGTATCCTCAATGCAAGGAATTGGGGTTCCAATGATTTGCCATTGGAATTTGCTAGTACTTTTTTTAACTCCAAATTTCATAACTGCCGTTTTAGTAGGATTGGGTGTTAAGTTGTGGCTTAGTGCAAATTCTTCAAATAGCCTTAGTTTTGTTTGAAGACCTGCCGGCGTAGGATCGAATATGATAATATCGTCGGCAAAGGCGATCCATTTAAGTTGAATGGTACCAATTTTGACAGAGAACAGGTTTTTTTCATGCCAGTTCTTATCGAGGTCTGCAAGGTACAAGTTAAAGAAGGTTGCTGCAAGGTTACAACCTTGTTTCAAACCCAAGTTGGTACTAATCGGTTTTGTCGTACTGCCCTTGGTTGTAAGTTTGATTTTGTAGGAGGTGTTAGAGTGTAATGCTATGAACCAGTAGATTAAGGTTTTTGGAATTCCCATATCCATGAGTTTAATCCACAGTAGGTTGCGGACGACATTGTCAAAGGCTGATGACATATCGATAAGTGCGATATAAACAGGATTAGCCGATGTTTTTTTAGATCCTGCAATGACAAATGCCATCATTGTAGCATTCACGGTAGTGCTAATCCCCTTGCGGAACCCTGTTTGATATTTGGAATATAAAGCATGTCTTTCAATATGCATTTCTAGATCGTAGAGCAGAAGTTTCGCAAAGATTTTAGCCTCTGTATCTATTAGGGCAATGGGTCGGTAATTCTGCGGGAGAGATGGATCGCCCTTTTTGTATATTGGAATAATATTAGCAGATAGCCAGGACATTGGGACGGCACCTTGGTTGATGATAGCTTGAAATTTAGTTTGTAGTATCATGGCCCAAAAATCAGGGTCTGCTTTATACAGGCAAGGAGGAAATCCGTCAGGCCCAGCTGATTTTGAAGAATGAAGTTTGGAGATGGCCCACTTGATGTCTAATTCTGACCATTTTAAACGAGGAATTTCATTATATGACAGAGAGATCGGAAAAAGGTCCAGAAATTTAAGAGGAAGCTTGTATTTCTCTGTGATATAAGTGGTCCACACAGCTTCTGGTATAGAATTTGGTGTCGATGACAGTATTTGTTTTTGATTGTTTTTGATGGTGCGCCATATGGTACGGGTGTCATGTCGCACTATGGCTCTGATGAGTTTGCAGTTGGCTTCATTATATCTTTATATTCTAGCGTGTTTCATACTTTGTTTGTATGAAGCCATAATGCGATTCTGCTGAGTGCGGTGCATCTCATGCGATAGGCCAATTGTCCGCAACTGCCTTAATGCTTTATTTTTTGCACGTTTCAGTTCTTTACATAGAGGGTCAAAAGGATGTAAATGAGTCGAGTTCACGCTTTGTTTGCTGAAAAATATTAACGCTGCGTGGATGAGGTCAGAGTATATTTTCTCCCTTTCATCTGTCGAGATTTCCTTATAAGTAGTACACTTGGCAGTGCTTCGGGCTACATATTTCACAAATTGCTTGCATAAGCCTTGACTCCATCTGAGCGAGGTCTGCGGGCGGTCTAGTTCTACCAATGAGGTAGATTGATCGACCGGCAAATGAGAGCAAAGAAGACTCATCTTACAAACCATTTGTGCATGGTCCCCGTACGGCATCTGATTAATTATTAACGGGGCTGAGATTAAGAGCAGGTTGTGTGTGGCAAATATAAAGTCTATCGTAGAAGACTTTGTGTCCCTTGACCAAGTGGACCATTGGGAGGATTGGTCAGCTGTGATGATATCCAAATCCCAGTCATGGAAGAAATTCCTCCATATCGATCCTCTATGCTTAGATAGGACATTTCTTTTTGAGCCTCTTAATTCATCGTTTTTCCTGCAATCACAGTTGAAATCTCCTCCAACAATTATATCAGTATTTTGGTATTCATGAGTTATGAATTCGAGACAGTTGTTGACTGCATCAATCATGTCTTCTATTAGAATATGCACTGGATTCCAATAAATCGTTATTATAATAAGATGACGATGTTTCTTAGTGTTGGTATTCACTAATGTCCCTAGTAGGTTGTCGGCCTTCCAAATGATTCTTGAGTCCAACATCAAGGCATTATCTATTGCTATCATCAGTCCTCCAGATGGACGTCCAAGAGCGGCTCGAGAGGCTGGAGTCGAATGTGTGGTGTAGTCGGGCAACGTAAATGTTGTGGTTTTCATAGTTTCTTGAATCATCAAGATAGATGGCCGATTGTGATTTTGTAAAAGTGAATGCCATTTCATGAGATTAGAGTGACCACACAAATTCTATGATAAGAGAGTTAGGTGCGTTTTTGTGGGTGGCTACGTGCTAGGTCCAGATTCGTTAGTTTTTAGGATGGCATTGAGCATTGGAGCTAGCCAAGGTAGACTCTTGTAATTGCCCATTTTGGTCAATAGCTCGTTGATAGCACTGTTTTCATCAATATGAGAGTTGTTTGCCGAGGATAATCGCAGCGGTAAAGTGACAGCATGTGGGCATTTATATTGGATGAAATTCTTTGCTTCCAACTCATTTGCAATAGAGTTTAAAGTGAGACCTTCATCTTTGATTCCATTTCTGTTGAACCATAGGAATTTCTTGGCAGCTTCCGAGTTCATGTAGCACACTGCGCGATAATTATTTTCTGTAGATAGTGAAACTCTAAGAAGGTCTTCTGTTCTAAACATTCGTAATTGAGGAATACGTGTGAATAATTCTAGGAGAAAAGCTCGATTAATTCTGTTCTGTCCAAGGAATTCATAGTTGCCTTCAAATCCTAATAAGTGAAGTTTATCAGTTTTATTTTCTTGTGTTATTTCAGAAGATTGATCTGTGACATTGGTAGAATATTCATCCGTTGTTGGTTTGGGCTGAGTTTGATTTTCAAAGTATGTCAGGGTTGGAGTCGTTCGGTTGTTAACTCCTTCAACTTTCAAAAGACCTTCGTGCAGTTCTTTCCGCAGTAGGTCTAGTATCTCATGATAATTTGTTACAGATGCATTCCGGTCTGCTGGAATAGATTTAGACAGCGCGAGACCATGTACCGAAATCCGATTATTAGTTGAAGGGGATGGAATATTAAAAATATTGGGAACTTGGCTCTGCGGTTGTGGGGCTGTATCTATGGGAGAAGGATGTGACATTATGGTTAGTTCTTTCCCTTGGCCATTCACCACTATCCTCAGATGTATTGCTGTCGGAGGATCTGTGGGTTGTGTCTGGATAGGCGAGCCATTTAATGCGTTGGTGCAAGCTTCGCTATAGGTTTTCTTCTTTAAACAAATTGCTGGTTCCTGCGAAGATGCTTAGTCGAGTCGAGTAGTCCGACTTCTACCGCATGCTGGAAAATAACTTGTCAAATTGGTTTTCATTCCCGTCAATTGAATGGGTGAATCAGTTTGCAGTGGCTTTGAGGACATGGTCAAAATGCGTCCTGACATCGGGATTATTTGGCTTTCTGCATTTGTTGTTGTAGGCATTTCAGCAACTTGGGATGCGATCATTTCTATATTGTTGGTGTTAGAATTGTTATATTGATTGACATTGCCCGTGTTTGCCATATTGGTTGAGTTGGCATTTTTTTTCTTTTTGGTTGTTTTTTGGTTGTTTTTGGGCAAGGATTTTTTAACTGGGATTAAAGCTTCTTGACTTTCTTTAGAAAGTTGTTGGAGATCAATGTGATCGTCATCAGCTGTTGTGTCAGGGGACAGGGCTGTCGAAAGGGTGCCTAGTGAGGCATGTGATGTAGAATCCTTTAAAAGTCTGTCCTTGCGTCGTTTCGCGTATCTCTTTACTGCTCTGAGATGTAGTTTTTTTGCTCTCCTGGACATGAAGCAAACATTTTCTTCTGGTAGAGGCTCATCGCTAGGTTCAGTTTTTATATGTTCCAGCAGTTTGAGCAATTCAGTTGGGCTGTCAGGACAAATATTTGATTGAATCGGTTGTGGAAAGTGGAACATGATCATGTTGTTCATTGCTTCGATCATTGCTTTGAGTTCTTTCACCTCCTTCTGGCAGTTACAGGTAGTTGAAGACGTAGGCAGCTCTTGCAATATTAATCCGGGTGTTGGAGTTTGATCAAGGCTGCATTGGATAATTTTGTCTCTTACACTCGGATGAATTATAGGGTTTAATTTAGAGCTTGGCTCCCCACTCAGATTTTTTAGTGTCTCTGCGGCCATGATGAACCCCTCAATGCGATCCATTTTAGAAGTCATTAACGAAAGCATTACTTTGGTCTCCTTCAGTTCCAAATGGGTTAAATCGTGGCCCTTGTCAAGGAGATCTAAAATACGAATAATGACCGGAAAGGTGTTTGGAGAATGGGGCGTAACATCTTCAATTCCATTCGAAGTTACATTCAATACTGCTGTAGTCTTAATGGGGGATGCTTCATCCTGCACTTCGTCAGTTTCAGGAGAATAAGTGAACTGGGATGGAGGCACTTCTTTAGTTATATCGTCAGCAATGTCAATACTCGTGTCCAACATATTTTGGGAATGTCTGGACAGGTGTGGATGAAATGACATCTGCTTTTTGACAGAATTGAAAACCACAGGAGTAAGGGTACCAATGGAACGACATACAGCTTGGTCCAATGCGTTCATTTTTTCTATAGTTAAATCAAATTGCCTTTTGCTGCTTTCCGAAGACAGCGGGGATTCAGAGCAGCTTCTGAAATCCTCGATGGTTTTCCGGACTTCAGGGCTGATAGTGTTAGTAATTTCAGTAGTTACAGTCGATGTTAGCGGAGGTGTACAATTATAGACCTCAGAGTTTCCTTGCTTATGAATTTGTGCAGCATGGGAGCCTAATCGAGGCATATGCGTTTCTTCTTCTAGAAAACACACCGCAAGCGGTGCATTGGCACCCGAATCCGTATATGAGGGGTTGCCATTGCAGATCAAAGAATCAATGGTCATTGCAGACAGTGGAGGCGCGGGTGTCAGGTTTCCCTTCGCGCTCCTCAATCCCGCAGCTATGTGTTTTTTTTTTTTTTTTTTACAGAAACGTAAGAACCGTGAGGCTCATGCACAAGGTTAGTAGAGCTTAGATACCGTTAAGCTAAACGTGTTTGAGATGACACGTAAGAGCATGAAAGATAGAGGAGAAGAAAAAGCAGTAGATGATCACATAAAAATATATACTTGCCCTAGATTCACACTTTATGGGGAGAGTTATGAAGACAACCCACAACCAGCTAGCCAGCTAACAGCCAACAGTGTACGTTCGCGTACTTCCGTGTGCGCGCGCATGTGCGCTGTACACACAGTATTTGAAGAGGTTGTGGGCGTGGAAAAAGGCGGGCTTGATGGAACTAGCCCAATGAGTAAAAAGTTCAAAGGATAGAGGGTCAGGCAACTTCCGTGTTCTTGAAAATGACGTCCGCTTCGGAGTAGACCCACTGCACGGCAAGGAATAACATTGCAAGGGTGAAGCGGTGGACGAGCAGGCAGGTCCAAGTCAAACGTTCACACCAGCCAACAGTGTACTTTTGCGTACTTCAGTGTGTGTAATTCCTTTGAAAGTCAATGTGTTCTATGGGCTATGGGGTCTTTTGCTCCATAGGGTCGCATATGTTTTTCTATGTGTGTTACACCGCACCCTCCGTGCCGTAACACTGGTGCGTCCTAGCGGACCTCCATCTTAGACTCCATACCCGTGGACTGACTACTGTCTCCCCGGGCTTGTAAAGCCACCATTGGCTTTACTAGACCTAAATTTACTAACAGAACTAGTACAAACCATCTTATTGTGGACGTACTAGTAGGGGTAATTTGATTACTCCTGGATCTGTTTTTCGAGGGGGCACTGTCCCGTCCCCCCTCGTCGAGTTTTGGCTGGTGGCAGTGGAAACTACTTGTTATGTTCGACCCTGAACATAACCCTATGGGATTCGTCCCATTGTTAGAGATTGATACTTTTTCTCGTTAATCTCTAACGTACCACCGGTCTACTTATCTTAAATAAGTTTATCGGATGGTATTTTCTGCCAGAACTCGGTTTTTAAAATGGCGTCTGTGTTCGTCTCTGTGACTCCTAAACCAAAGGTCGAGCCCTTTGTTCCACTTTTGGCGGGCTCTGTACAGAGACACTCCAAAGTGGTGGCATTCTGTCTGGGTTACCACAGGGGTGTGGGGGGGGTTTAGGCATCCTGGACCGAGTTGCCTTGACAACTCCGGTCGCACTCTGGTGTGATTGGCCCAAGTGGTGAGCCTCCCCGCTCACCACTTAGCATGTGTTGTTGACAGCTAGGCTGAATGAATGGGGGTTTTCTGCATAAAAGCAGGGCTTTTGGGACTGGATCTTCAGAAGTCGCCACAGGACCTAAGAATCCGAAGAGGGTAAAGCTGAGCCGACCTGCACGACGACACCTCCGGTGGAGCCCTGCTGAACCGACTCACCACTTCCCGACGACAGAGGAGATCTCCCTGCCGGAAAGTCTCTTCCCCTGACTGGTGGGAACAACCAGTCCCTTTTGCTTTTTCTTCGCCTCAGGACACAGTGATCGAATTGCCCGTGCAGAGCACCTTGGCAACCGGATAGCCACTACCCCTGTACCGCGACCAAAAGGTGGTGCCTTGTGACGGAGCAAACCGCGGCTGCTCTCTTCCCTGGTGGTGCAATGGACTTCACTTTTCTTCGACGACGAGATCATCTCTACTCTTGGCAAAGACCCGACGTGCATCCACCACCAGGAACAACTGCCCCCGCCGGAGCTGTCTCTCCACAAACAAGGTACCGTGTCCGCCTGGCTTCCCTTTCGATCGGTTCGAGTGAGGTGTCTTAATCCTCTCCTTTCCGTTGGGTCGCCCCCAAGCTTTCTCAAGTATTGTTCTGAACTAGTTCAATCTGCTGATAACAAATTGCTACAAAGAACTCTAACGCATCTCCACTAGAGACTTTTTGGGACATATCGCCTTGCCTCTCTCCGAGTGGTCCTGGCCTCTGAACTTTATGATCTATTGTGGTTCTTGCCTTCTTGCCTTGCATTTTGTTCCCGTGAAGTATTGAACCGTGTTGATTTCTTAACCGACTGATTTTTCTCTCCCGTCCTAACTAATATTAGAGTGCCATCTAGGTTGAGGCATACACCTCTGTCTGCAAATAAGTGGTGCCGGTAGAACCTAGACTTGTCGACATATTGTTAGGGGGATTGATTGTTTCTTCTTCGTAGAGTAATTGTATTTGATTTGTTTGCCGTGATAGTGCCATAGTGTTTTTGATAAGATGTTTTGTTATAAATAAATACCTTAATATCTTTACACTGAAGCCTCGTTGCGTGTTTGCTTGTCTTACTGTGAAGGATTGCCCTATCTTGTATACTCCACATACTGCTTAACTCTTCTTGAGGGAAGTCTGACTGCTCAGCCACAGCTACCAACAGTGAATCTGTGTGGTGCAGACTACTACCAAGTGGGTTTACTGCCAAACACCTGTAGTCCTAAATCTTTTGCAGTGGTCCCAGAGGGAACTGCACAGGTTTCCGCCTAACAACCCCCACCCCCCAGCATCCAGGTGCACCCTCCACCAGGCCCCCACTCATGTCTCCCAGCACCCCCCCCCAGCATCCAGGGGCAACCTCCACCAGGCCCCCACTCATGTCTCCCAGCACCCCCCAGCATCCAGGGGCACCCTCCACCAGGACCCCATTCATGTCCAACTCATGTCCCCCTGCACCCCCACCCCCCAGCAGTCAGGGGCACCCTCCACCAGGCCCTCACTCATGTCTCCCTGCACCCCCACCCCCCAGCATCCAGGGGCACCCTCCACCAGGCCCTCACTCATGTCTCCCTGCACCCCCACCCTCCAGCATCCAGGGGCACCCTCCACCAGGCCAAATTCATGTCCAACTCATGTCCCCCTGCACCCCCCACCCCCCAGCAGCCAGGGGCACCCTCCACCAGGCCCCCACTCATGTCTCCTTGCACCCCCACCACCCAGCATCCAGGGGCACCCTCCACCAGGCCCCCACTCATGTCTCCCAGCACCCCCATCCCCCAGCATCCAGGGGCACCCTCCACCAGGCCCCCACTCATGTCTCCCAGCACCCCCATCCCCCAGCATCCAGGGGCACCCTCCACCAGGCCCCCACTCATGTCTCCCTGCACCCCCACCCCCAAGCATCTAGGAGCACCCTCCACCAAGCCCCACTCATTTCCAACTCATGTCCCCCTGCAACCCCACCCCCCAGCAGTCAGGGGCACCCTCTACCAGGCCCCCACTCATGTCTCCCTGTACCCCCACCCCCCAGCATCCAGAGGCACCCTCCACCAGGCTCCCACTCATGTCTCCCAGTACCCCCACCCCCCAGCATCCAGGGGCACCCTCCACCAGGCCCCCACTCATGTCTCCCTGCACCCCCACCCCCCAGAATCCAGGGACACCCTCCACCAGGCCCCACTCATGTCCAACTCATGTCCCCCTGTACCCCCACCCCCCAGCAGTCAGGGGCACCCTCCACCAGGCCCCCACTCATGTCTCCCTGCACCCCCACCCCCCAGCATCCAGGGGCACCCTCCACCAGGCCCCCACTCATGTCTCCCTGCACCCCCACCCCCCAGCATCCAGGGGCACCCTCCACCAGGCCCACACTCATGTCTCCCAGCACCCCACCCCCCAGCATCCAGGGGCACCCTCCACCAGGCCACCACTCATGTCTCCCAGCACCCCCACCCCCCAGCATCCAGGGGCACCCTCCACCAGGCCCCCACTCATGTCTCCCTGCACCCCCACCCCCCCAGCATCCAGGGGCACCCTCCACCAGGCCCCACTCTTGTCCAACTCATGTCCCACTGCACCCCCACCCCCCATCAGTCAGGGGCACCCTCCGCCAGGCCCCCACTCATGTATCCCTGCACCCCCACCCCCCAGCATCCAGGGGCACCCTCCACCAGGCCACCACTCATGTCTCCCAGTACCCACACCCCCCAGCATCCAGGGGCACCCTCCACCAGGCCCCCACTCATTTCTACCAGCACCCCCACCCCCCAGCATCCAGGGTCACCCCCCACCAGGCCCCCACTCATGTCTCCCTGCACCCCCACCCCCCAGCATCCAGGGGCACCCTCCACCAGGCCCCCACTCATGTCTCCCAGCACCCCCATCCCCCAGCATCAAGGGGCACCCTCCACCAGGCCCCCACTCATGTCTCCCTGCACCCCCACCCCCAGCATCCAGGGGCACCCTCCACTAGGCCCTCACTCATGTCTCCCTGCACCCCCACTCCCCAGCATCCAGGGGCACCCTCCACCAGGCCCCCACTCATGTCTCCCTGCACCCCCACCCCCCAGCATCCAGGGGCACCCTCCACCAGGCCCCACTCATGTCCAACTCATGTCCCCCTGCACCCCCACCCCCCAGCAGTCAGGGGCACCCTCCACCAGGCCCCCACTCATGTCTCCCTGCACCCCCAGCCCCTATCATCCAGGGGCACCCTCCACCAGGCCCCCACTTATGTCTACCTGCACCCCACCCCCCAGCATCCAGGGGCACCCTCCACCAGTCACCCACTCATGTCTCCCTGCACCCCTACCCCCAGCATCCAGGGGCACCCTCCACCAGGCCCCCACTCATGTCTCCCTGCACCCCCACCCCCCAGCATCCAGGGGCACCCTCCACCAGGCCCCCACTCATGTCTCCCAGTACCCCCACCCCCAAGCACCCAGGGGCACCCTCCACCAGGCCCTCACTCATGTCTCCCTGCACCCCCACCCTCCAGCATCCAGGGGCACCCTCCATCAGGCCAAACTCATGTCCAACTCATGTCCCCCTGCACCCCCCACCCCCCAGCAGCCAGGGGCACCCTCCACCAGGCCCCCACTCATGTCTCCATGCACCCCCACCCCCCCAGCATCCAGGGGCACCCTCCACCAGGCCCACACTCATGTCTCCCTGCACCCCCACCGCCCAGCATCCAGGGGCACCCTCCACCAGGCCCCCACTCATGTCTCCCAGCACCCCCATCCCCCAGCATCCAGGGGCCCCCTCCACCAGGCCCCCACTCATGTCTCCCTGCACCCCCACCCCCCCAGCATCCAGGAGCACCCTCCACCAAGCACCACTCATGTCCAACTCATGTCGCCCTGCACCCCCACCCCCCAGCAGTCAGGGGCACCCTCTACCAGGCCCCCACTCATGTCTCCCTGCACCCCCACCCCCAGCATCCAGAGGCACCCTCCACCAGGCTCCCACTCATGTCTCCCAGTACCCCCACCCACCAGCACCCAGGGGCACCCTCCACCAGGCCCCCACTCATGTCTCCCTGCACCCCCACCCCCCAGCATCCAGTGGCACCCTCCACCAGGCCCCCACTCATGTCTCCCTGCACCCCCACCCCCCAGAATCCAGGGACACCCTCCACCAGGCCCCACTCATGTCCAACTCATGTCCCCCTGTACCCCCACCCCCCATCAGTCAGGGGCACCCTCCACCAGGCCCCCACTCATGTCTCCCTGCACCCCCACCCCCCAGCATCCAGGGGCACCCTCCACAAGGCCCCCACTCATGTCTCCCTGCACCCCCACCCCCCAGCATCCAGGGGCACCCTCCACCAGGCCACCACTCATGTCTCCCAGCACCCCACCCCCCAGCATCCAGGGGCACCCTCCACCAGGCCACCACTCATGTCTCCCAGCACCCCCACCCCCCAGCATCCAGGGGCACCCTCCACCAGGCCCCCACTCATGTCTCCCTGCACCCCCACCCCCCAGCATCCAGGGGCACCCTCCACCAGGCCCCACTCTTGTCCAACTCATGTCCCCCTGCACCCCCACCCCCCAGCAGTCAGGGGCACCCTCCACCAGGCCCCCACTCATGTCTCCCTGCACCCCCACCCCCCCAGCATCCAGGGGCACCCTCCACCAGGCCACCACTCATGTCTCCCAGTACCCCCACCCCCAAGCATCCAGGGGCACCCTCCACCAGGCCCCCACTCATGTCTACCAGCACCCCCACCCCCCAGCATCCAGGGTCACCCCCCAACAGGCCCCCACTCATGTCTCCCTGCACCCCCACCCCCCAGCATCCAGGGGCACCCTCCACCAGGCCCCCACTCATGTCTCCCAGCACCCCCATCCCCCAGCATCAAGGGGCACCCTCCACCAGGCCCCCACTCATGTCTCCCTGCACCCCCACCCCCAGCATCCAGGGGCACCCTCCACTAGGCCCTCACTCATGTCTCCCTGCACCCCCACCCCCCAGCATCCAGGGGCACCCTCCACCAGGCCCCCACTCATGTCTCCCTGCACCCCCACCCCCCAGCATCCAGGGGCACCCTCCACCAGGCCCCACTCATGTCCAACTCATGTCCCCCTGCACCCCCACCCCCAGCAGTCAGGGGCACCCTCCACCAGGCCCCCACTCATGTCTCCCTGCACCCCCAGCCCCCATCATCCAGGGACACCCTCCACCAGGCCCCCACTTATGTCTACCTGCACCCCACCCCCCAGCATCCAGGGGCACCCTCCACCAGGCCCCCACTCATGTCTCCCAGCACCCCCACCCCCCAGCATCCAGGGGCACCCTCCACCAGGCCCCCACTCATGTCTCCCAGCACCCCCACCCCCAGCATCCAGGGGCACCCTCCACCAGGCCCCCACTCATGTCCAACTCATGTCCCCCTGCACCTCCACCCCCCAGCAGTCAGGGGCACCCTCCACCAGGCCCCCACTTATGTCTCCCTGCACCCCCACCCCCCAGCATCCAGGGGCACCCTCCACCAGGCCCCCACTCATGTCTCCCTGCACCCCTACCCTCCAGCATCCAGGGGCACCCTTCACCAGGCCCCACGCATGTCCAACTCATGTCCCCCTGCACCCCCACCCCCCAGCAGTCATGGGAACCCTCCACCAGGCCCCCACTCATGTCTCCCTGCACCCACACCCCCCAGCATCCAGGGGCACCCTCCACCAGGCCCCCACTCATGTCTCCCAGCACCCCACCCCCCAGCATCCAGGGGCACCCTCCACCAGGCCCCCACTCATGTCTCCCAGCACCCCCAACCCCCAGCATCCAGGGGCACCCTCCACCAGGCCACCACTCATGTCTCCCTGCACCCCCACCCCCCAGCATCCAGGGGCACCCTCCATCAGGCCCCCACTCATGTCTCCCTACACCCCCACCCTCCAGCATCCAGGGGCACCCTCCACCAGGCCCCCACTCATGTCTCCCAGTACCCCCACCCCCAAGCACCCAGGGGCACCCTCCACCAGGCCCTCACTCATGTCTCCCTGCACCCCCACCCTCCAGCATCCAGGGGCACCCTCCATCAGGCCAAACTCATGTCCAACTCATGTCCCCCTGCACCCCCCACCCCCCAGCAGCCAGGGGCACCCTCCACCAGGCCCCCACTCATGTCTCCATGCACCCCCACCCCCCCAGCATCCAGGGGCACCCTCCACCAGGCCCCCACTCATGTCTCCCAGCACCCCCAACCCCCAGCATCCAGGGGCACCCTCCACCAGGCCCCCACTCATGTCTCCCTGCACCCCTACCCCCAGCATCCAGGGGCACCCTCCACCAGGCCCCCACTCATGTCTCCCTGCACCCCCACCCCCCAGCATCCAGGGGCACCCTCCACCAGGCCCCCACTCATGTCTCCCAGTACCCCCACCCCCAAGCACCCAGGGGCACCCTCCACCAGGCCCTCACTCATGTCTCCCTGCACCCCCACCCTCCAGCATCCAGGGGCACCCTCCATCAGGCCAAACTCATGTCCAACTCATGTCCCCCTGCACCCCCCACCCCCCAGCAGCCAGGGGCACCCTCCACCAGGCCCCCACTCATGTCTCCATGCACCCCCACCCCCCCAGCATCCAGGGGCACCCTCCACCAGGCCCACACTCATGTCTCCCTGCACCCCCACCGCCCAGCATCCAGGGGCACCCTCCACCAGGCCCCCACTCATGTCTCCCAGCACCCCCATCCCCCAGCATCCAGGGGCCCCCTCCACCAGGCCCCCACTCATGTCTCCCTGCACCCCCACCCCCCAGCATCCAGGAGCACCCTCCACCAAGCACCACTCATGTCCAACTCATGTCGCCCTGCACCCCCACCCCCCAGCAGTCAGGGGCACCCTCTACCAGGCCCCCACTCATGTCTCCCTGCACCCCCACCCCCAGCATCCAGAGGCACCCTCCACCAGGCTCCCACTCATGTCTCCCAGTACCCCCACCCACCAGCACCCAGGGGCACCCTCCACCAGGCCCCCACTCATGTCTCCCTGCACCCCCACCCCCCAGCATCCAGTGGCACCCTCCACCAGGCCCCCACTCATGTCTCCCTGCACCCCCACCCCCCAGAATCCAGGGACACCCTCCACCAGGCCCCACTCATGTCCAACTCATGTCCCCCTGTACCCCCACCCCCCATCAGTCAGGGGCACCCTCCACCAGGCCCCCACTCATGTCTCCCTGCACCCCCACCCCCCAGCATCCAGGGGCACCCTCCACAAGGCCCCCACTCATGTCTCCCTGCACCCCCACCCCCCAGCATCCAGGGGCACCCTCCACCAGGCCACCACTCATGTCTCCCAGCACCCCACCCCCCAGCATCCAGGGGCACCCTCCACCAGGCCACCACTCATGTCTCCCAGCACCCCCACCCCCCAGCATCCAGGGGCACCCTCCACCAGGCCCCCACTCATGTCTCCCTGCACCCCCACCCCCCAGCATCCAGGGGCACCCTCCACCAGGCCCCACTCTTGTCCAACTCATGTCCCCCTGCACCCCCACCCCCCAGCAGTCAGGGGCACCCTCCACCAGGCCCCCACTCATGTCTCCCTGCACCCCCACCCCCCCAGCATCCAGGGGCACCCTCCACCAGGCCACCACTCATGTCTCCCAGTACCCCCACCCCCAAGCATCCAGGGGCACCCTCCACCAGGCCCCCACTCATGTCTACCAGCACCCCCACCCCCCAGCATCCAGGGTCACCCCCCAACAGGCCCCCACTCATGTCTCCCTGCACCCCCACCCCCCAGCATCCAGGGGCACCCTCCACCAGGCCCCCACTCATGTCTCCCAGCACCCCCATCCCCCAGCATCAAGGGGCACCCTCCACCAGGCCCCCACTCATGTCTCCCTGCACCCCCACCCCCAGCATCCAGGGGCACCCTCCACTAGGCCCTCACTCATGTCTCCCTGCACCCCCACCCCCCAGCATCCAGGGGCACCCTCCACCAGGCCCCCACTCATGTCTCCCTGCACCCCCACCCCCCAGCATCCAGGGGCACCCTCCACCAGGCCCCACTCATGTCCAACTCATGTCCCCCTGCACCCCCACCCCCAGCAGTCAGGGGCACCCTCCACCAGGCCCCCACTCATGTCTCCCTGCACCCCCAGCCCCCATCATCCAGGGGCACCCTCCACCAGGCCCCCACTTATGTCTACCTGCACCCCACCCCCCAGCATCCAGGGGCACCCTCCACCAGGCCCCCACTCATGTCTCCCAGCACCCCCACCCCCCAGCATCCAGGGGCACCCTCCACCAGGCCCCCACTCATGTCTCCCAGCACCCCCACCCCCAGCATCCAGGGGCACCCTCCACCAGGCCCCCACTCATGTCCAACTCATGTCCCCCTGCACCTCCACCCCCCAGCAGTCAGGGGCACCCTCCACCAGGCCCCCACTTATGTCTCCCTGCACCCCCACCCCCCAGCATCCAGGGGCACCCTCCACCAGGCCCCCACTCATGTCTCCCTGCACCCCTACCCTCCAGCATCCAGGGGCACCCTTCACCAGGCCCCACGCATGTCCAACTCATGTCCCCCTGCACCCCCACCCCCCAGCAGTCATGGGAACCCTCCACCAGGCCCCACTCATGTCTCCCTGCACCCACACCCCCCAGCATCCAGGGGCACCCTCCACCAGGCCCCCACTCATGTCTCCCTGCACCCCCACCCCCCAGCATCCAGGGGCACCCTCCACCAGTCACCCACTCATGTCTCCCAGCACCCCACCCCCCAGCATCCAGGGGCACCCTCCACCAGGCCCCCACTCATGTCTCCCAGCACCCCCAACCCCCAGCATCCAGGGGCACCCTCCACCAGGCCACCACTCATGTCTCCCTGCACCCCCACCCCCCAGCATCCAGGGGCACCCTCCATCAGGCCCCCACTCATGTCTCCCTACACCCCCACCCTCCAGCATCCAGGGGCACCCTCCACCAGGCCCCCACTCATGTCTCCCAGTACCCCCACCCCCAAGCACCCAGGGGCACCCTCCACCAGGCCCTCACTCATGTCTCCCTGCACCCCCACCCTCCAGCATCCAGGGGCACCCTCCATCAGGCCAAACTCATGTCCAACTCATGTCCCCCTGCACCCCCCACCCCCCAGCAGCCAGGGGCACCCTCCACCAGGCCCCCACTCATGTCTCCATGCACCCCCACCCCCCCAGCATCCAGGGGCACCCTCCACCAGGCCCCCACTCATGTCTCCCTGCACCCCCACCGCCCAGCATCCAGGGGCACCCTCCACCAGGCCCCCACTCATGTCTCCCAGCACCCCCATCCCCCAGCATCCAGGGGCCCCCTCCACCAGGCCCCCACTCATGTCTCCCTGCACCCCCACCCCCCCAGCATCCAGGAGCACCCTCCACCAAGCACCACTCATGTCCAACTCATGTCGCCCTGCACCCCCACCCCCCAGCAGTCAGGGGCACCCTCTACCAGGCCCCCACTCATGTCTCCCTGCACCCCCACCCCCAGCATCCAGAGGCACCCTCCACCAGGCTCCCACTCATGTCTCCCAGTACCCCCACCCACCAGCACCCAGGGGCACCCTCCACCAGGCCCCCACTCATGTCTCCCTGCACCCCCACCCCCCAGCATCCAGTGGCACCCTCCACCAGGCCCCCACTCATGTCTCCCTGCACCCCCACCCCCCAGAATCCAGGGACACCCTCCACCAGGCCCCACTCATGTCCAACTCATGTCCCCCTGTACCCCCACCCCCCATCAGTCAGGGGCACCCTCCACCAGGCCCCCACTCATGTCTCCCTGCACCCCCACCCCCCAGCATCCAGGGGCACCCTCCACAAGGCCCCCACTCATGTCTCCCTGCACCCCCACCCCCCAGCATCCAGGGGCACCCTCCACCAGGCCACCACTCATGTCTCCCAGCACCCCACCCCCCAGCATCCAGGGGCACCCTCCACCAGGCCACCACTCATGTCTCCCAGCACCCCCACCCCCCAGCATCCAGGGGCACCCTCCACCAGGCCCCCACTCATGTCTCCCTGCACCCCCACCCCCCAGCATCCAGGGGCACCCTCCACCAGGCCGCACTCTTGTCCAACTCATGTCCCCCTGCACCCCCACCCCCCAGCAGTCAGGGGCACCCTCCACCAGGCCCCCACTCATGTCTCCCTGCACCCCCACCCCCCCAGCATCCAGGGGCACCCTCCACCAGGCCACCACTCATGTCTCCCAGTACCCCCACCCCCAAGCATCCAGGGGCACCCTCCACCAGGCCCCCACTCATGTCTACCAGCACCCCCACCCCCCAGCATCCAGGGTCACCCCCCAACAGGCCCCCACTCATGTCTCCCTGCACCCCCACCCCCCAGCATCCAGGGGCACCCTCCACCAGGCCCCCACTCATGTCTCCCAGCACCCCCATCCCCCAGCATCAAGGGGCACCCTCCACCAGGCCCCCACTCATGTCTCCCTGCACCCCCACCCCCAGCATCCATTGGCACCCTCCACTAGGCCCTCACTCATGTCTCCCTGCACCCCCACCCCCCAGCATCCAGGGGCACCCTCCACCAGGCCCCCACTCATGTCTCCCTGCACCCCCACCCCCCAGCATCCAGGGGCACCCTCCACCAGGCCCCACTCATGTCCAACTCATGTCCCCCTGCACCCCCACCCCCAGCAGTCAGGGGCACCCTCCACCAGGCCCCCACTCATGTCTCCCTGCACCCCCAGCCCCCATCATCCAGGGGCACCCTCCACCAGGCCCCCACTTATGTCTACCTGCACCCCACCCCCCAGCATCCAGGGGCACCCTCCACCAGGCCCCCACTCATGTCTCCCAGCACCCCCACCCCCCAGCATCCAGGGGCACCCTCCACCAGGCCCCCACTCATGTCTCCCAGCACCCCCACCCCCAGCATCCAGGGGCACCCTCCACCAGGCCCCCACTCATGTCCAACTCATGTCCCCCTGCACCTCCACCCCCCAGCAGTCAGGGGCACCCTCCACCAGGCCCCCACTTATGTCTCCCTGCACCCCCACCCCCCAGCATCCAGGGGCACCCTCCACCAGGCCCCCACTCATGTCTCCCTGCACCCCTACCCTCCAGCATCCAGGGGCACCCTTCACCAGGCCCCACGCATGTCCAACTCATGTCCCCCTGCACCCCCACCCCCCAGCAGTCATGGGAACCCTCCACCAGGCCCCCACTCATGTCTCCCTGCACCCACACCCCCCAGCATCCAGGGGCACCCTCCACCAGGCCCCCACTCATGTCTCCCTGCACCCCCACCCCCCAGCATCCAGGGGCACCCTCCACCAGTCACCCACTCATGTCTCCCAGCACCCCACCCCCCAGCATCCAGGGGCACCCTCCACCAGGACCCCACTCATGTCTCCCAGCACCCCCAACCCCCAGCATCCAGGGGCACCCTCCACCAGGCCACCACTCATGTCTCCCTGCACCCCCACCCCCCAGCATCCAGGGGCACCCTCCATCAGGCCCCCACTCATGTCTCCCTACACCCCCACCCTCCAGCATCCAGGGGCACCCTCCACCAGGCCCCACTCATGTCCAACTCATGTCCCCCTGCACCCCCACCCCCCAGCAGTCAGGGGCACCCTCCACCAGGCCCCCACTCATGCTCCCTGCACCCCTACCCCCAGCATCCAGGGGCACCCTCCACCAGGCCCCCACTCATGTCTCCCTGCACCCTCACCCCCCAGCATCCAGGGGCACCCTCCACCAGGCCCCCACTCATGTCTCCCAGTACCCCCACCCCCCAGCATCCAGGGGCACCCTCCACCAGGCCCCCGCTCATGTCTACCAGCACCCCCACCCCCCAGCATCCAGGGGCACCGTCCACCAGGCCCCCACTCATGTCTCCCTGCACCCCCACCCCCCAGCATCCAGGGGCACCCTCCACCAGGCCCCCACCCATGTCCAACTCATGTCCCCCTGCACCCCCAACCCCCAGCAATCAGGGGCACCCTCCACCAGGCCCCCACTCATGTCTCCCTGCACCCCCACCCCCCAGCATCCAGGGGCACCCTCCACCAGGCCCCCACTCATGTCTCCCTGCACCCCCACCCCCCAGCATCCAGGGGCACCCTCCACCAGGCCCCCACTCATGTCTCCCGGCACCCCCACCCCCAGCATCCAGGGGCACCCTCCACCAGGCCCCACTCATGTCCAACTCATGTCCCCCTGCACCCCCACCCTGCAGCAGTCAGGGGCACCCTCCACCAGGCCCCCACTCATGTCTCCCTGCACCCCCACCCCCCATCATCCAGGGGCACCCTCCACCAGGCCCCCACTTATGTCTCCCTGCACCCCCACCCCCCAGCATCCAGGGGCACCCTCCACCAGGCCCCCACTCATGTCTCCCAGCACCCCCACCATCCAGCATCCAGGGGCACCCTCCACCAGGCCCCCACTCATGTCTCCCAGCACCCCCACCCCCCAGCGTCCAGGGGCACCCTCGACCAGGCCCCCACTCATGTCCAACTCATGTCCCCCTGCACCCCCACCCCGCAGCATCCAGGGGCACCCTCCACCAGGCCCCCACTCATGTCTCCCTGCACCCCCACCCCCCAGCATCCAGGGGCACCCTCCACCAGGCCCCCATTCATGTCTCCATGGACCCCCACCCTCCAGCCTCCAGGGGCACCCTCCACCAGGCCCCCACTCATGTCTCCCTGCACCCCCACCCCCCAGCATCCAGGGGCACCCTCCACCAGGCCCCCACTCATGTCTGCCTGCACCCCCACCCCCAGCAGTCAGGGGCACCCTCCTCCAGGCCCCCACTCATGTCTCCCTGCACCCCCACCCCCCAGCATCCAGGGGCACCCTCCACCAGGCCCCCACTCATGTCTCCCTGCACCCCTACCCTCCAGCATCCAGGGGCACCCTTCACCAGGCCCCACGCATGTCCAACTCATGTCCCCCTGCACCCCCACCCCCCAGCAGTCATGGGAACCCTCCACCAGGCCCCCACTCATGTCTCCCTGCACCCACACCCCCCAGCATCCAGGGGCACCCTCCACCAGGCCCCCACTCATGTCTCCCTGCACCCCCACCCCCCAGCATCCAGGGGCACCCTCCACCAGTCACCAACTCATGTCTCCCAGCACCCCACCCCCCAGCATCCAGGGGCACCCTCCACCAGGCCCCCACTCATGTCTCCCAGCACCCCCAACCCCCAGCATCCAGGGGCACCCTCCACCAGGCCGCCACTCATGTCTCCCTGCACCCCCAGCCCCCAGCATCCAGGGGCACCCTCCATCAGGCCCCCACTCATGTCTCCCTACACCCCCACCCTCCAGCATCCAGGGGCACCCTCCACCAGGCCCCACTCATGTCCAACTCATGTCCCCCTGCACCCCCACCCCCCAGCAGTCAGGGGCACCCTCCACCAGGCCCCCACTCATGTCTCCCTGCACCCCTACCCCCAGCATCCAGGGGCACCCTCCACCAGGCCCCCACTCATGTCTCCCTGCACCCTCACCCCCCAGCATCCAGGGGCACCCTCCACCAGGCCCCCACTCATGTCTCCCAGTACCCCCACCCCCCAGCATCCAGGGGCACCCTCCACCAGGCCCCCGCTCATGTCTACCAGCACCCCCACCCCCCAGCATCCAGGGGCACCGTCCACCAGGCCCCTACTCATGTCTCCCTGCACCCCCACCCCCCAGCATCCAGGGGCACCCTCCACCAGGCCCCCACCCATGTCCAACTCATGTCCCCCTGCACCCCCAACCCCCAGCACTCAGGGGCACCCTCCACCAGGCCCCCACTCATGTCTCCCTGCACCCCCACCCCCCAGCATCCAGGGGCACCCTCCACCAGGCCCCCACTCATGTCTCCCTGCACCCCCACCCCCCAGCATCCACGGGCACCCTCCACCAGGCCCCCACTCATGTCTCCCGGCACCCCCACCCCCAGCATCCAGGGGCACCCTCCACCAGGCCCCACTCATGTCCAACTCATGTCCCCCTGCACCCCCACCCTGCAGCAGTCAGGGGCACCCTCCACCAGGCCCCCACTCATGTCTCCCTGCACCCCCACCCCCCATCATCCAGGGGCACCCTCCACCAGGCCCCCACTTATGTCTCCCTGCACCCCCACCCCCCAGCATCCAGGGGCACCCTCCACCAGGCCCCCACTCATGTCTCCCAGCACCCCCACCCCCCAGCATCCAGGGGCACCCTCCACCAGGCCCCCACTCATGTCTCCCAGCACCCCCACCCCCCAGCATCCAGGGGCACCCTCCACCAGGCCCCCACTCATGTCTCCCAGCACCCCCACCCCCCAGCATCCAGGGGCACCCTCGACCAGGCCCCCACTCATGTCCAACTCATGTCCCCCTGCACCCCCACCCCCCAGCATCCAGGGGCACCCTCCACCAGGCCCCCACTCATGTCTCCCTGCACCCCCACCCCCCAGCATCCAGGGGCACCCTCCACCAGGCCCCCATTCATGTCTCCATGCACCCCCACCCTCCAGCATCCAGGGGCACCCTCCACCAGGCCCCCACTCATGTCTCCCTGCACCCCCACCCCCCAGCATCCAGGGGCACCCTCCACCAGGCCCCCACTCATGTCTCCCTGCACCCCCACCCCCAGCAGTCAGGGGCACCCTCCTCCAGGCCCCCACTCATGTCTCCCTGCACCCCCACCCCCCAGCATCCAGGGGCACCCTCCACCAGGCCCCCACTCATGTCTCCCTGCACCCCCACCCCCCAGCATCCAGGAGCACCCTCCACCAGGCCCCCACTCATTTCTCCCAACACCCCCACCCCCCAGCATCCAGGGGCACCCTCCACCAGGCCCCCACTCATGTCTCCCTGCACCCCTACCCCCCAGCATCCAGGGGCACCCTCCACCAGGTCCCACTCATGTCCAACTCATGTCCCCCTGCACCCCCACCCCCCAGCAGTCAGGGGCACCCTCTACCAGGCCCCCACTCTTGTCTCCCTGCACCCCAACCCCCCAGCCTCCAGGGGCACCCTCCACCAGGCCCCCACTCATGTCTCCAATGTCTACCAGCACCCCCACCCCCCAGCATCCAGGGGCACCCTCCACCAGGCCCCCACTCATGTCTCCCTGCAGCCCCACCCCCCAGCATCCAGGGGCACCCTCCACCAGGCCCCCACTCATGTCTCCCTGCTCCCCCACTCCCCAGCATCCAGGGGCACCCTCCACCAGGCCCTCACTCATGTCTCCTTGCACCCCCACCCCTCAGCATCCAGGGGCACCCTCCACCAGGCCCCCACTCATGTCTCCCTGCACCCCCACCCCCCAGCATCCAGGGGCACCCTCCACCAGGCCCCACCCATGTCCAACTCATGTCCCCCTGCACCCCCACCCCCCAGCAGTCAGGGGCACCCTCCACCAGGCCCCCACTCATGTCTCCCTGCACCCCCACTCCCCAGCATCCAGGGGCACCCTCCACCAGGCCCCCACTCATGTCTCCTTGCACCCCCACCCCTCAGCATCCAGGGGCACCCTCCACCAGGCTCCCACTCATGTCTCCATGCACCCCCACCCCCCAGCATCCAGGGGCCCCCTCCACCAGGCCCCCACTCATGTCTCCCTGCACCCCCACCCCCCAGCATGCAGGGGCACCCTCCACCAGGCCCCCACACATGTCCAACTCTTGTCCCCCTGCACCCCCACCCCCCAGCATCAGGGGCACCCTCCACCAGGCCCCCACTCATGCCTCCCTGCACCCCCACCCCCCAGCATCCAGGGGCACACTCCACCAGGCCCCCACTCATGTCTCCCTGCACCCCCACCCCCCAGAATCCAGGGGCACCCTCCACCAGGCCCCCACTCATGTCTCCCTGCACCCCCACCCCCCAGCATCCAGGGGCACCCTCCACCAGGCCCACTCATGTCCAACTCATGTCCCCCTGCACCCCCACCCCCCAGCAGTCAGGGGCACCCTCCACCAGGCCCCCACTCATGTCTCCCTGCACCCCCACCTCCCAGCATCCAGGGGCACCCTCCACCAGGCCCCACTCATGTCCAACTCATGTCCCCCTGCACCCCCTCCCCCCAGCAGTCAGGGGCACCCTCCACCAGGCCCCCACTCATGTCTCCCTGCACCCCCACCCCCCAGCATCCAGGGGCACCCTCCACCAAGCCCCCACTCATGTCTCCCTGCACCCCCACTCCCCACCATCCAGGGGCACCCTCCACCAGGCCCCCACTCATGTCTCCCAGCACCCCCACCCCCCAGCATCCAGGGGCACCCTCCACCATGCCCCCACTCATGTCTCCCTGCACCCCCACCCCCCGGCATCCAGGGGCTCACTCCACCAGGCCCCACTCATGTCCAACTCATGTCCCCCTGCACCCCCACCCCCCAGCAGTCAGGGGCACCCTCCACCGGGCCCCCACTCATGTCTCCCTGCACCCCTACCCCCCAGCATCCAGGGGCACCCTCCACCAGGCCCCCACTCATGTCTCCCTGCACCCCCACCCCCCAGCATCCAGGGGCACCCTCCACCAGGCCCCCACTCATGTCTCCCAGCACCCCACCCCCCAGCATCCAGGGGCACCCTCCACCAGGCCCCCACTCATGTCTCCCTGCACCCCCACCCCCCAGCATCCAGGGGCATCCTCCACCAGGCCCCAGGCGTACAATTCTTCTTTTGGCGGGGGTGTTGCCAACGCACACACGCGCGTATTTTTCACGCATTTTTTCCTGGCAGACGGTGAGTCGCGCATGTATTTAACATCTGTGCTTGCCCCGTGTGTCGCGTACCCTTTCAGAGGTCAGTCTAGGCTGCGTGTGACACGCATACATTCATTTTTGTGTTTCTGGGTGCTACAGCGTAGTGCAGGTTTATTTTTCACGCACGTGGTCTAGGACGGGTTGCGTGCACATTATCTCCCTTTTTTTTGGTGCCTGTGCGTTGCGTGACCCGTCATCTTCCCCCAGGGGTCACATACAGCCTTGCTAGAGCACTAGGGTACAAATTCCATCTAGTACCCTACCCTTTAGACCCCCAATTGCCCAAGACAATAGTTTGTTGCAACTCCCATACGCACAACAACATCAGTGACATGGTTGGGAGGCGAGCACGCGGTAAGGGTGGCAAAGGTGGCCGAGCCTAAAGAGGTGGCCGTGGTGGATACGGTAGGGGACGTGGCCGGGACTTGCAGGGTGCCCCTAGCCCCCCATGTGTGGGTGACCAGTCAGGAACACCCATGCCCCCCTGGTTGAGGGTAACGTGGCTGACACCATCCCTGCTCAGCCCTTGTTGGACCAGCCCATTGTGGCACCAGACCTGGCACAGGGTGACTCCATGGCTGACTTCCGGGTCAGCAGGTCTAGGCCACGTGTGGCGGTGCACGTTGGTGTCACCAGGCCACGTGGATCAGGGGCAGCTATGTCATCTGCTGCCCCGAGTAGGCAGGGTGGGGAGGCTGCAGGGGCAGCTGCGGCTCCATCCACCCCAGCTCTGAGTCTCCCAGCCAGGACAGTGTCAGTCCCAGTCCAACCTGCTGACATTCTCCCTGACTACATCACACTTCAGCTAATGCCTGCACCAAGTCCCATGGTGAGTGTTCATTCCCACACTCCTAGTCCACAGTCCACCGGGGCTCCTGCCCCTAGTGTCCAGAGCGGCGTAGGACACTCAGGATCCCCACCATCTTCCAAGCGGAAGAGGAAGAGTGCTCGTCCAGTACAGGCTGATGCCCCAGACACGGCTACACAGTCCGGCCCACCAAGGAAGCCCAGCTTCAATCAGGCCGAACTTGATGCACTTGTGGAGTATGTGTCCGCACATGACAGCAAAATGGTGATTACTGCAGGATGCAAGACTACACCAGCACAACGTCAGGCACACTGCCAGACCATCGCGGACATCATAAGTGCCCTTGGATTCGTGAGGCGCACAGCTAATGATTGCTACAAGCGCTGGAATGACCTGAAGCGCAGGGCAAAGAAAAAGCTGGCCTCAAGTCATGCCGCAACTCTAGTGACTGGAGGTGGGTCTCCAGCAGAGGACATTGAACTCACTCCACATGAGTATGTTGCTGGGACCTACGTCACGGAGGAACAGATCCAAGGTGTGGGAGACCTGACATTTTACGAGGCATTGTCCGGTGAGTGCACATGCATGTGTGTGTCATACATGTGCATGATGTGTGTGTGAGGGCTTCTGATTGAGTGCCATGTGAGGGTGTGTGTGCCTGAGTGGTTTGGGTCACCCATGTGCTTCATGCAATACATTCTGCACACCAGGATTTGGGTATTGCAGTATCCCTACTGGCAATAGTAGACATTCAGCCCAACCTCACGCCAGTTGCCCTTGAAGTGTCATCTTGCCACAACATAGTTGCGTATTATTCTGTGTTGATTCAGGCTGATTGTTTGCATTCCACCACTTTCACTAGGCATTTCTCAATCCTATTGTCACATGTGTGACATGGCTATGGTACATGCCATCTGTGTGATGGCATGTGTCATGTATGTGTATTGGACATGCCAATCACAGGCCAATGTGTGATGGCACTGCTAGCCAGCATGCAGCAAATGTGTTGGTCTTCCATCTTGGTGTCATCAATGTGTGCCATTTGCCTCCCCTTCATACGCAGTGACGGTGAATGCATGGGAGGGTTATAGTCATGTGGGACATGTGTCAATGAAGTACTGTTTCTGTTGCTTCTCAGCCCTAATTGTGTGCCATGGTGCTAATGCCTGTTCCCATTTCTTTTCTTTCATGTCTTTGCAGGGGATGACGCACTTAATACTGCTGGGGTTGTGGAGATGGTGCAGACCCAGGAGGGGTCTCAGGCCCGACCGGGCACCAGTGAGGGACGTGGTGTGGTGGTGGGTCAGAACCCACACTTGCTGCAGACCATTATCTCAAGGGGTGTCTCTGGGTACACCTCCCCCGAGTTCGATTCAGGTGTCTATTTGGATGATGAGACCTATGTGTGGTCGCAGGTAAGTGTTTCTGGGTGGGATTCTGTACTGTCCAACCCACCTGCACCAGGGGTAGAACCCTCAATGGGGATGTCAGTGTTGGTAGGTCCGCCTTTGGTGGTTACGGATGCAGGGTCACACTCCGCAACATCTGATCCTGTTCCTGGGCCAGCAGATCAGAGGGGGAATGCAGTCCTGCAGCCTCAGGCAGTGCCGGCACAGCAAGGCGCAGTTCGCCTTGCCCCAGACAGGAGTGGGGCCCGCCGACGCGGTGGCCGTACGCCACCTGGCAATACCGCATGGGGGCAATCCATATACGGTATGGCAAACCAACAGGCAGCATCATCTGAGATGATGGCTCAGGCCATGGATAGGGTGGCCACTTCCATTGTCCCCCAAGAAAGGCTGATGGAACAACTATAGCAGACAACAGACTCCATTTGCCAGTCACACAGGGAGGACATGTTGGCGTCCAACAGGGACAGACAGGCGGCACTGGAGACTCTGCGGGATGCCATTTCTATTGAGTCCCAGGGCCACAGGGAAGCCCTGAGGGTGGAACTCCGTCAGTTCAGGGTGACTCTTGTTGAGCTTGAGGCTTCAACTGACACGAGGACAGAACAGCAGCTGGAGCGGCTCACACGTACGCTCTCAGCTGAGATGCAGGCAACTAGGGAGGAGGTCTGGGCATCCCGTGAGTTGTTGCATGGGGACCTCCGCACGATTATCCTCCAGAACCAGACCTTCCACACCCGCATGCTTGCTGCCATGCAGGACCAGACTAGGGCTTTGCGTGGGCTGCCTCCCATAGTGCCACTACCTCCTGATGCAGCTGCAGAGGGTGAGGAGAGCAACAGCAGCAAATCTCTCACAATAGGGTAGCCGTGCAGGCCATGAGCCCATGGAGGTGTTTTTTTTTGCAAGATCCACACAGGTGGGTTTTGGTGTGCACCCTGTCCTCGGACCTCCTGGGTGGCCTCCCCCACCCCCCTGGCCCATTCATGGCCATTTTTGATTTTTGATTTTTGATTTTTGATTTTTTCGACAGTGTGTTGCCTTGTGTGACTCCCGTGGGCATACGCTGTATTGTGGGTGGGCACATGCCTAGTGCATATTGTTGTTGTATTGTACACTGCATGGTGTATTGATATGTGCCTCTGCATCCATCTCATCCTCCTAATTTGCAGGTCCATTTCTCATGTCTTCACAAGGCGGTCTACTTTGGAAATGGAGTCCATGTTGTAAGCAGTGCACCTAGACGTTTGCGTGGTGCTAACACTGTACAGTTGGAAGTGTTCGAAGTGCTGGCATTATCAGGTAGTGAGACTACCAATTTTAAAAATCCGTACTGGCATGTTTATGGTAGGTTGGAGGTTGTGTAGGTGATTAGTATTATTGCTAAATATTTGGTAATGTGTGTTGTTGGTCCTACATTACTGTGAGCATTTAATGTGTGGCCAGTTTCCATTAGGGACACTGCAGTTTGTGACACTAGTGTCATGTTGTGGGGATTCATTTGTTTGCTCTCACATAGCATGACATGCCATGGTGTGTTGTGTGGCGGTGCCGGGGAGGGGTTGGGTGACATGGCACTGTTCTCATGTTGTATTTTGCAAGTGGGTATTCATTTTTGCAGCATAGAAGTGTGTCTTTTGATGACACTGCATTGGTGGTGTTTGTGTAGGTAGGCATGCACACATTGTGACACTTCCAGGTGAACAATCTCAGGCTGCTATGGTCCTGACAGTTGACTGTCCCTTAATTCATCAGAATTTTCAGATTGAGTCATCATTGATTGTCAGATGGTATGTGCTAAGGCTGTGTGCACTCCACATGGGTGTGATTTCTAAGTGAAGTAATTAGCCACCAGCTGCGTATGGGCTGTCTCACCCCGTGCCCTTTCCCCTCCCATGCGTAGCGGGCGTGCATGTGCTTGGGGATGTGGGGGCACCACCATGCCCATAGCCAGGCCCCGGCAGGTTGCAACATTGTGCAGCACACATGCTGCCACTATGATCCTGCACACTACTGGGGGAGCGTATAACAGCTGCCCGCCAGAACGGTCAAGGGAGCAAAAGCGTGACTTGAGCACTCCGAATGTGCGCTCCACTATGCCCCGGGTTGCAACATGGGCTGTGTTGTATCTTACCTCGGGAGGCGTGATGGGGTTCTGAATTGGCGTCATCATGTGGGTGCTCAGAGGGTAGGCACTGTCCCCTGGGGAGGTGGTGATGGGTATCATTAGTGGGGTAGTGAAATTACTTTGTATCTGTCATACATGCATGTGCTGTGGCATTTATTCTCACCAAGCAGCCATGCATCGCCATGCCGCCCAGCTTCCATGTCCCGGTTTAGGGTTGACATCCTGTAAATGAAGCTGTCGTGGGTGGACCCTGGATAGTTGGCATATACTGAGGTGATGATTCCCTTGGCATCACATACTACCTGGATGTTGATGGAATGCCAGTGCTTGCGGTTTCTATAGATGTGCTCAGATGCCCTGGGGGAACGTAGAGCCACATGGGTGCAATCAATGGCACCTAGCACTTTGGGGAATTGTGCCACCCTGTAGAAATCCTGGCTGACAGCCTGCCTTTCTGCAGGTGTTCTGGGCAGGTATATCTGCCTGCGGACTGATGGGCGTGCATTGATGATGGCCAACACCTGGTGTAGGCACCGTGACTGCGTGGCCTGTGATCCCCCCCCCACTATGGCACTTGTCCGCTGAAATGATCCGGTAGCCAAGAAGTGCAGTACATTGAGGACCTTCTCCAGGGGGCTCAGTGCTTGGGAGAACAGGGTGCGTGATGTGAGGTCATCCTCCCACTCACTGACCAGGTCACTGACCAGGTCGAGTATTATGTGAGGTGGAAACCTGTACCTCCCATAGACCTGGTCATCAGGCATACCAAAAAGGCTGGTTCTGGGTGTGAAGATTCTGGCCCTGACTATCCTCCTCCTCCTGCGGTATCCCACGGCCACTGCTGCTAGGAACGGTATATTCATCCTGGCGTCTGAGCTTGTTTGTTGTTTGCGCACACTTTTATGCTGCGTGGGACGTGCGCCTGCTTCATGCTGGCGTACGTGTTTCCGGATTGGACCTTTTTTTTGGCGCGTTGTAGGCGACCGTGTACATCTTCCCGCCCACCCCAGGAATACACGTAACACGCTCTCCCAGGCCCAGTCGCGAGTGAATATTCCTGCCCACCCCAGGAATACATGTAACACGCTCTCCCAGGCCCAGTCGCGTGTGGTTCACGTGAACCCGTCTTACACGTACCCTGCTGATATCGCGTGTGGAAGTTCACGCGAACCCCGTAATACACGTACCATGCTGATATCGCATGTGGAAGTTAACGCGAACCCCGTAATACACGTACCCTGCTGATATCGCATGTGGAAGTTGACGCGAACCCCGTAATACACGTACCCTGCTGATATCGCGTGTGGAAGTTCACACGGACCCATAATACACATACCCAGGCAAATCGCACTGCTGGGGGGTGGGGGTGCAGGGAGACATGAGTGTTTGCCTGGTGGAGGGTGCCCCTGACTGCTGGGGGGTGGGGGTGCTGGGAGACATGAGTTGGACATGAGTGGGGCCTGGTGGAGGGTGCCCCTGGATGCTGGGGTGAGGGGGTGCTGGGAGACATGAGTGGGGGCCTGGTGGAGGGTGCCCCTGGATGCTGGGGGGTGGGGGTGCAGGGAGACATGAGTGGGGGCCTGGTGGAGGGTGCCTCTGACTGCTGGGGGCTGGGGATGCAGGGAGACATGAGTGGGGGCCTAGTGGAGGGTGCCCCTGGATGCTGGGGTGTGGGGGTGCAGGGAGACATGAGTGGGGGCCTGGTGGAGGGTGCCCCTGGATGCTGGGGGGTGGGGGTGCTGGGAGACATGAGTGGGGGCCTAGTGGAGGGTGCCCCTGGATGCTGGGGGGTGGGGGTGCTGGGAGACATGAGTGGGGGCCTGGTGGAGGGTGCCCCTGGATGCTGGGGGGTGGGGGTGCTGGGAGACATGAGTGGGGGCCTAGTGGAGGGTGCCCCTGGATGCTGGGGGGTGGGGGTGCTGGGAGACATGAGTGGGGGCCTGGTGGAGGGTGCCCCTGGATGCTGGGGGGTGGGGGTGCAGGGAGACATGAGTGGGGGCCTGGTGGAGGGTGCCCCTGGATGCTGGGGGGTGGGGGTGCAGGGAGATATGAGTGGGGGCCTGGTGGAGGGTGCCCCTGACTGCTGGGGGGTGGGGGTTCAGGGGGACATGAGTTGGACATGAGTGGGGCCTGGTGGATGGTCCCCCTGGATGCTTGGGGCTGGGGGTGCAGGGAGACATGATTGGGGGCCTGGTGGAGTGTACCCCTGGATGCTGGGGGGTGGGGGTGCAGGGAGACATGAGTGGGGGCCTGGTGGAGGGTGCCCCTGACTGCTGGGGGGTGGGGGTGCAGGGGGACAGGACAACAGAAGAAATGAACGCTGTTTGAGGAAACAGGCCCAGGAAAAAGACAAAAAGAGAAAAAGCTGTCAGAGGTAACAGAGAGTACGAACTTGGAACGCCGTGAAGTAAATTGCGTGTGAACCGACAAGAAGTACAGATTTCACCCACTCGCTCTCCACAAAAAGCAAGTACAAGGAAATGGCGTTCTACACGTACCTTTTAAACATGACCACACGTCCAGCATCACTTCCGCGTGTACGCGCTAAAGCCCTATCCTCCAATTACACGAGCTGACACTCTGACGTGCAGTCGTTGGACGTGTAACATGCACCCGTGTATAGGGAAACGCCTGCGCACGCATGTCACAGACGCGCATACGCGCTGAGGCCCTTTCCATCAATTGCACGCTATGACAATCTGACGTGCTTATTTTTTCTACGCGCCATGGAAAACGCACGTGCACGTAATGTCATAGACGCGCCTACACGCTGGGGGCCTTTGGGCCAATTAATTCGCGTACGTGTGCTGACGCGCTTACGCGCTAAGGCCCTTTCCTCGAATTACACGCAGACGTGCTGGATTTTCACGTGCCAAATCACTCCGTATCAAGCTGGCCACGCGTAACACACGGAAGACCACGCTCCTGTCCAGAAGGCCGAATTACTGCCCCCCTGAGCCCCGAGCACGCTCCCACCTGCCATCTGCTGCTGCCTGATTGCCTACTGCCCATGTGCCCTGCCATTTGCTGCCTGCACATCAGCCAGGGGTGCTGTTGCTGTGACCACCCCTGCTGGAACCGAAGACTCCCGACTGGGATTACATCGCTCCACAGACCAGCCCCAGGACCCTGTTGCCCACCCACTCCTGCCTCTGGGGTTGTCATGTCGGGCACTGCAACATCTGGCACCACTGGCAACCCCCAGCCAGAGAGGCAGAGGGGCACCAGCTTCACTGCCACCAAAGTTGGTGTCCTGGTGGAGCAAGTCCTGGGGCAGTATGATGCCCTCTTCGGAAGTTTGCGCGCCAACAAGGAAGGACGGACTCGGATCTGGACGGACATTGTGACTGCCATCAATGCGGAGGGGGTGGCAGTCCGACTATTCCATCATCTCAAGAAGCGCTGGGAGGACTTCAGGTCCAGGACCCTCAACAAGGCCCGGCGCCTCTTGAAGGCAGCGGATGCTAAGGGGCGCCGGGGCCACTTGTCGGACGATCAGATGAGGGTCCTGGAACGCATATCCCCAGCGCTCCACGTCCATGTCCTTGAGAGGCAGACCCGTCTGGAGTCGAGTGGTAAGTGTACATGCATCATGATTGTAAGCTGTGCATGTGGTGGTGTGCCAGTAGTGTGCAGGTTGCACATGTGTTTTAATGGGGCCAAGTATGGGGGGGGTGTACATGGCCGTGAGGCCAACACATGCGAGGGCTCTCATTTGTGAGACATGGATGGTGCTTCTGTGTGTAGGCTTGCATGCCAAATGCAGATGTGTGGCCACACATGTTTGGATGAATGTGTATGTAAGTAGGCATGTTCGTGATGTCACACATGGATGTTGGTTTCAGCTGCATGTATCAGCACTGTGTAAATGTGCATGTGTGTGTATTTGACAAGGGTGTAACAGTGATGCAACATGGATGCATGTGACAGCGGGATGTGGAAACCTGATTGGCATATGTGACATGGATGCCAATCTGAACACTGCGACAGTTGGCAGAGGTGTACACATGCATGCAAGTGTGGTGGTGTGTGTGCATGTGTAGTGTACTCCCTGTGTTGCATGTGATGTCTGGCTCACCTTTGCCTGCTCATGCTGTTGTATGTGTATGGATGGTGCTGGCTGTTGCAATATGGCTGTGTATGGCTCATGTGTGCGAGTTGAAATGACATGTGTGTTGGCGATTGTGATGCCATGTCTGAGGTTTCCAAATGCCACTCATGTACAACTGTCATGTGTGTATGTGTCCATTGTACAGTGCCCTGATGCCTGTGTTTTCTTTCTCCCTGTCTGCAGCGTCAACTGATGAAGAGGGCGGAGAAGGTGCTGTGGAGCACAGCGGCAGGGATTGCACCGCCAGCCGGAGACGCAAGGCCCGGCTCCCCTCCCAGGTTGTCATCTCGTCGGGGAGTGAGGAGTCCGGTGCCACGTCCCAGGCCGCAGCTGCCGGGGGGAGGTCCAAGAGGCGGAGGTCGGAGTTGGACTCCTCGGCAGCAGAAGGGGCAGCTGGGAGCCCACAGGGCCCAACGGGGGAAGATGGCACGGAGTCATCCAGGTTGGTGGGGTTTGGTGGAGGAGGAGGCCGTGCAAGCGACAGAGACGGGGTCTGGAGGTGGGGATTCCACTGGTGCTAGTGGTGCAGTGCAGGACCATGGACAGGAGGCAGCACAGGCTGCCGCGGAGGTGCCTGTGTGCAATCCTGTCCCTGATCCTGTTACTGCATCATCTTGCACCAGCAGGGATGCCTACGTCCAGACCCGTTTTCAGGCAGGGGATGAGCTTACAACAACTGGCCTTTCTCTGCCTGCGGACGTGGCTATCCAGGTACGGGTTGAGCCTGTCCTGACTGGTGTGGCGTTGCGTCAACGGGCCATGCAAGGTGACCTGCAGTCTTTTCATAAGGAGACTGCACGTCATCTCGAATGGCTCGTTGACCGCGTCAGCCTACAGGGACAGGTCACCCAGGCCGGATTCCTCCGTTTGCTGGAGCTTGTTCCGACCCCCTCCTCAACTGAACACCCTATGCGCCAGTCGTCCTCCGTGCCATCTTTCCACCCATTTGTCACCTGGGTGCCCTGTGGAGCTGCCTCTGACGGTGCGGCTAGGCTGGTGGAGGACACATCGCTGCCACAGTCGGGAGTCGGACGTCCAGCAGGGGTGGCCACATCAACGACTGTACCCCGGCCGGTGGAGGATGTGCAGGCAGCAGGAGCCAGGGCACGGTCACAGGCACAGCAGCAGCAGCAACGAGGTGGGAGCCATGATGGCTCAGGGCCTTCGACATCGGAGGGGCAGGCATCAGCCGGAGGGCAGGAGGACCCAGGACGGGAAGTGTCTTCCATGTGGCAGCGGTTGGGCCACGCCATAGATGCGGAGCGGCAGCGGGCGGAAGAGGCACGGCTCACGATGGTCAGGGCGGAGAACTCCATGCGGAGGGCCCTGAGGCGGGCCGAGTGCCTCAAGGCAATCCGCAGGGAGTTGGAGGAGAACATGTCGTCGGCCCTGCGGACTCTCGGGGCCATGGAGGAGGACCGCCTGCGGGACATTGAGCAGGAGTTCGATGATGCCCTGGCCCGGAACATCCAGAAGTGAGCCGTCGGACTAGCCCGCTGCCCTTGTAAATAGTTCTTTAGTGCTAATTTTCCTTTCGGTTTTGTTTTGTTTTGGGGCGCTTGGACAATGCCCCAACTTCTTGTATATAGTTCTTCATTAGGTAGTATTTTATTTTATAGGTTTCATTTAAAGGATTGGGCACATGGACCCTGGATGTTCACCTTGTACATAGTTTGACAATGGATTTGGATTTTTTTTTTTTTTTTCACATGGATCAATGGTTTTTTTCTTGTTTTGGAACCTTGGATTTATTTTCTCAGACTGACACTTTGGAGACTTGCTTTTGGATTGCCTTTAATTTGGATTTCATGCATCTTTTTCATTTATTGGACATGCTGGATTTCATTTATTATTTCCATTTTTTTCTGTTCCATTTCATTGCCTTGCTTTTCTGTTTAATACATTATAATTTGGTACTTCAATGTGTGGTATTCTCTCTTTGGTTTCATGCATATCACAATGTGTGTTCTATCATTCACATGCTGTCATTGTGTGGGTTTGACGGATATGTGTTGATGTGTAGACTAGCCATTTGGGATGCATCATGTGCTGGTGATTTCTTTGTCGGGTGGATGTCATACCTGGTGGTGTGTTCGGACTGGGGTGGCGTAGGCAGTGTATTGAGTGGGCATGGGGGCCATGATTATGGATCGTCATGAGGTGTTGGGGGGACATGTATGGGGGCCTGCTGGCAGGTGCCCTGCACTGCAGGGGGTTTGGGGTGCTGAGAGACATGAGTGGGGGCCTGCTGGCAGGTGCCCTGCACTGCTGGGGGTGGGGGTGCTGGGAGACATGAGTGGGGGCCTGGTGGAGGGTGCCCCACAGTGCTGGTGGGTGGAGGTGCTGGGAGACATGAGTGGGGGCCTGGTGGAGGGTGCCCCACAGTGCTGGGGGGTGGGGGTGCAGGGGGACATGAGTGGGGGCCTGGTGGAGGGTGCCCCACAGTGCTGGGGGGTGGGGGTGCAGGGGGACATGAGTGGGGGCCTGCTGGCAGGTGTCCCACAGTGCTGGGGGTGGTGGTGCAGGGGGACATGAGTGGGGGCCTGCTGGCAGGTGCCCTGCACTACTGGGGGGAGGGGGTGCTGGGAGACATGAGTGGGGGCCTGGTGGAGGGTGCCCCACAGTACTGGGGGGTGGGGGTGCAGGGGGACATGAGTGGGGGCCTGCTGGCAGGTGTCCCACAGTGCTGGGGGGTGGTGGTGCAGGGGGAAATGAATGGGGGCCTGCTGGCAGGTGCCCTGCACTGCTGGGGGGTGGGGGTGCTGGGAGACATGAGTGGGGGCCTGGTGGAGGGTGCCCCACAGTGCTGGGGGGTGGGGGTGCTGGGAGACATGAGTGGGGGCCTGGTGGAGGGTGCCCCACAGTGCTGGGGGTGGGGGTGCAGGGGGACATGAGTGGGGGCCTGGTGGAGGGTGCCCCTGGATGCTGGGGGGGTGGTGCAGGGGGACATGAGTGGGGGCCTGCTGGCAGGTGTCCCACAGTGCTGGGGTGTGGGGGTGCTGGGAGACATGAGTGGGGGCCTGCTGGCAGGTGCTCTGCACTGCTGGGGGGTGGGGGTGCTGGGAGACATGAGTGGGGGCCTGGTGGAGGGTGCCCCACAGTGCTGGTGGGTGGAGGTGCTGGGAGACATGCATGAGTGGGGGCCTGGTGGAGGGGGCCCCACAGTGCTGGGGGATGGGGGTGCAGGGGGACATGAGTGGGGGCCTGCTGGCAGGTGTCCCACAGTGCTGGGGGGTGGTGGTGCAGGGGGACATGAGTGGGGGCCTGCTGGCAGGTGCCCTGCACTGCTGGGGGGTGGGGGTGCTGGGAGACATGAGTGGGGGCCTGGTGGAGGGTGCCCCACAGTGCTGGTGGATGGAGGTGCTGGGAGACATGAGTGGGGACCTGGTGGAGGGTGCCCCACAGTGCTGGGGGGTGGGGGTGCAGGGGGACATGAGTGGGGGCCTGGTGGAGGGTGCCCCACAGTGCTGGGGGATGGGGGTGCAGGGGGACATGAGTGGGGGCCTGCTGGCAGGTGTCCCACAGTGCTGGGGGGTGGTGGTGCAGGGGGAAATGAATGGGGGCCTGCTGGCAGGTGCCCTGCACTGCTGGGGGGTGGGGGTGCTGGGAGACATGAGTGGGGGCCTGGTGGAGGGTGCCCCACAGTGCTGGGGGGTGGGGGTGCTGGGAGACATGAGTGGGGGCCTGGTGGAGGGTGCCCCACTGTGCTGGGGGTGGGGGTGCAGGGGGACATGAGTGGGGGCCTGGTGGAGGGTGCCCCTGGATGCTGGGGGGGTGGTGCAGGGGGACATGAGTGGGGGCCTGCTGGCAGGTGTCCCACAGTGCTGGGGTGTGGGGGTGCTGGGAGACATGCGTTGTTGATCAGTAGTGCAGGGTGACATGTGGCTTGGCTGGGGGGCATGCCCATGGTGGATGGTCTGCCTGCGGGACATGAGCAGGGGTACAGGGTAGTCCCCTGTGGTGTGGGCTGCCTGCAGGGGCCGTGGAGGGTGTAGAGGGAACACCTTGGAGGACCCACACGGCCAATTCATGTGTAGTACTCCCCGGAACCCCTGAAATACACGTACCCTGCTGAATTTGCGTGTGAAACTTCCCACGCACCCCTAAATGACGTGCAAAGAGGTACGCGACAAACACGGACACCCGCTGTGTGAATAATAGCATGTGTGTGTATTTCGTGGGTGCGCGGGATGTTTAACATGCGATCGGGCATGGGGGAGCGTGGTACGTGTATTTCAGGGGCTCGCGGGTTGTTTAAAACGCGATCGGGCCTGGGGGAGCAGGGTACCACTCACCGTCTGCCTTGCGTGTAGAAGAATGCGTAGCCAACACCCACCCGCTGTGAAGTAATAGCGTATGAACCCCAACGCCTGCAGAACACACGCACTGCACCCCACGAAAAGCACGTACTGAGCAATGGAAATCCACGTGGGATCTTCAAGCCCTGCCAGGGCAACGCCCGTGCGCGATACGTCACAGGCCCGCTTACACGCTAAGGGCCTTTGGTCCAATGGAATCGCGTATGCGTGCTGACGCGCTTACGCTCTAAGGGCCTTTCCTCGAATTACACGCTGACATGCAGAATTTTCACGTGCCAAATCACTCCGTATCAAGCTGGCCACGCCTAAGCACACGGAAGACCACGCTCCTGCCCAAAAGGCCAAATTACTACCCCCCAGAGCCCCGAACAGCCTCCCACGAGCCATCTGCTGCTGCCTGCCTGCCTGCCTGCCTGCTGCCACCGTGCCCTGTCATTTGGTGCCTGCACATCAGCCATCTGCAGGGGTCCAGTTGCCTTGTCCACCCCTGCTGGAACAGAAGACTCCCGACTGGGATACCATCGCTCCAGAGCCCAGCCCCAGGACCCAGTTGCCCACCTGCGCCTGCCTCGGGGGTCGCCATGTCGGGGCAAACACCATCCGAGACCACTGGTGACCCCCAGCCAGAGGGGCAGAGGGCCACCAGCTTCAGTCAGAAGGAAGTTGGTGTACTGGTGGAGCTTGTCCTGGGGCATTATGATGCCCTCTTCGGATCATCACACGCCGACAAGGAAGGACGGACTCGGATCTGGACGGACATCATGACTGCCATCAATGCGGAGGGGGTGGCAGTCCGACTATTCCATCATGTCAAGAAGCGCTGGGAGAACTTCAGGTCCAGGACCCTCAACAAGGCCCGGCGCCTCTTGAAGGCAGCGGATGCTAAGGGGCGCCGGGGCCACTTGTCGGAAGATCAGATGAGGGTCCTGGAACGCATATCCCCAGCGATCCACGTCCAGGTCCTTGAGAGGCAGACCCGTCTGGAGTCGAGCGGTAAGTGGCCAAGCATTGCTGTGTGAGACAGGGCATGTTGCAGTGTGCTGGTTGTCTGATACTTGCCTGTATGTGTGACATAGGCCATGTACGCGTGTGTGTGCAGGGACATCATGGTCATGCATTTGAGAAGAGTAATGTGTGAAGCACACGGTTGGTGTATGTGTTTAAATGCAACATGGGGAGCCCTATGCGGAATGGACACATGAGAGCATGCCAGTCTCTGTTCCTGGACATGGGTGGGGGTGAGGGATGGGTGCTGATGCCATGTGCATGTATGGTGTCCATGTCTGTGTGTCTGACCTGCGTGTCTGTGACTTGTGAATGCCATGGATGCATGACACATGTCTGTGACAATGTTCAGAATCACTGATGCAGCCTAGTTATCCTTGCATCCACTGTGTCTGGGGTGTACGAGTCCAGATGGATGAAGTGTGTGCATGTGATAGGCATGACCCATGATGCATGTGAGTTCAAAAACAACATTTCATGTTTCAAGAGTCCCTTGGACATGTTTGCTAATGTCCATAGCATGCGCCATGCCTGTTACTGCATGTGTTTTGCCTGCACTGACCCATGTGTTGTGGAGGGACATGATGGAAGGGATCTTTGACAGTGCCACTCATCTGCTATTGCTTCCTTTCTAGGGGACCATTGTACAGTACCCTGATGCTTGTGTTCTATGTCTCCCTCTACACAGCGCAAATTGAAGAAGAGGGCGGAGACGGCGCTGTGGAGCAAAGCGGCGGGGATGCCCCCACGGCTGCAGCGGAAGGGGTGGGTGAGCCCCCACAGGGGCCTGCAACGGCGGAAGACGGGGTGGAGCCATCCAGGTTGGTGTTTTCCACAGAGGAGGAGGAGGCCGCTACTGAGCCGCACATGGGGCCTGGTGGGGGCATCCCTGCTGGTGCAAATAGTGCAGTCCAGGGCCAGGGGCAGGAGGCAGCACAGGTCGCCGTGGAGGTGCCTGTGCATGTCACTGTCCCTAACACTGTGACTGCACCACCATGCACCAGCAGGGATGCCCCATCCCAGGCCCGTCCGCAGGTAGGGGGGATGTCCATGTCATCTGACTCCCCTCCACCTGCGGACGAGGGGACGGACCCCTGGCCGTATGGAGAAGGTCCTGATTGGTGTCGCCTTGCGCAGGGGTGTCATTCGTGATGAGGTGCGTGCTTCCCGGGGGGAGCACACACGTCATCACGAAGAGCACCGTGCCAACGTGGCCCAGTTGGGAGCAGCCATGGTCGGGGGTTTCGTACATGTGTCGGGCACTCTGGCGACCCTCTCCTCCTCTGTGGAGGCTATGCGCCAGTCGTTCTCCATGCCGTCTTCCGGCCCAGATGCCACCAGGGCCCCCTGCGGACCTGCCCTGACCAACGCAGCCAACTCGGTGGGGATCCCATCCCTGCCACAGTCGGGAGTCGGAGGTCCAGCAGGGGTGGACACACCAGCAACTGGACCCCAGCAGATGGAGGATGTGACGGCATCATCGGGCAGGGCACGTGCACAACGGCGTCGGCGGATTCCATCAGCCTGGATGCCGTCGTGCTGGCACAGGCGGTTGCGTTGGAGGCAGCGGCAGGCTCGACGTGGGAGGCATCATGGCTCGGGGCCATCAACATCAGGGGTGCAGGCATCGGCCGGAGGGCAGGAGAACCCTGGAATGGGAGTGTCTTCCGTGTAGGAGCGGTTGGGCCAGCAGATAGGTGCGGAGTGGCAGCGGGCAGAGGAGGAAACGGCTCACAATGGTCAGGGCGGAGAACTCCATGCAGAGGGCGCTGAGGCGGGCTGAGTGCCTCGAGGGTATTCGCAGGGAGTTGGAGCTGGACACTGCATTATCCCTGCGAGACCTCGGGCCAGGGAACATGCCCGCCTCCAAGCCATTAAACAGGAGTTCGATGATGCCCTGGCCCATGACAACAACCAGTGAGCCGTCTGACTAGCCCGCTGCCCTTGTAAATAGTTATGTAGTCAGTGTTAGGTTTCCTTTTCTTTTTCATTTTTTTTGGACCTGCTGGACAATGGACCACATTTTTGTATATAGTTTTTTTTATTAGGTAGTATTATTAGATAGTTTTCATTTCTTCTGTTGGGATCATGGACCCTGGATTGTTTATCTGTATATAGTTGAGTGTTGGATTTTATTTTTTTATTTGGAATTTACCCATGGAGCAATGGTTTTCGGTTTGGATTTTCCATTGGATTTACTTTTTTGAACTGTGACTTTGGACACCTTTCCTTTGGATTATGATTTGTGGTTTTACTTTATTTTACGGACATGCTGCTTTTGGTTTTTAATTCCCATTGTCGTTTGTTTATTTTTGATTCCATTTATGTTGCTTTTAATACATTTTCTTCATCAAACTTCAATGTGTAGTATCATCTAATTGGTTTCATGAATATCATGATATGGGTTTTGACATTCACTGACACCCATTGTGTGTATGTGAGGGACATGTGTTCATTTACATACTTGCCATTGGGGTTGTATCATGTAATTGCCATTTCTAAGTGGGTGGATGCAATACTTGGGTGGGTGTTTGGCATGTGGAGGCAGCCCATAAGGGCCAGGGATCTAGATTGTGATGACGTGTTGGCTGGGGCACATGAGTCGGGGCCTGGTGGAGGGTGCCCTGCACTGCTGGGGGGTGGGGGTGCTGGGAGACGTGTGGGGGCCTGGTGGAGGGTGCCCCTGGAGGCTGGGGGTTGTGGGTGCTGGGAGACATGTGTGGGGGCCTGGTGGAGTGTGCCCCTGGATGCTGGGGGGTGGGGGTGCTGGGAGACATGTGTGTGGGCATGGTGGAGGGTGCCCTGCACTGCTGGGGGGTGGGGGTGCTGGGAGACATGAGTGGGGGCCTGGCGGACGGTGCCCCTGACTGCTGGGGTGTGGGGGTGCAGGGGGACATGAGTTGGACATGAGTGGGAGCCTGGTGGAGGGTGCCCCTGGTTGCTGGGGGGTGGGGGTGCAGGGGGACATGTGTTGGACATGAGTGGGGGCCTGGTGGAGGGTACCCCTGGATGCTGGGGTGTGGGGGTGCTGGGAGACATGTGTGGGGGCATGGTGGAGGGTGCCCTGCACTGCTGGGGGGTGGGGGTGCTGGGAGACATGAGTTGGACATGAGTGGGGGCCTGGTGGAGGGTGCCCCACAGTGCTGGGGGGTGGGGGTGCAGGGGGACATGAGTTGGACATGAGTGGGGGCCTGGTGGAGGATGCCCTGGATGCTGGGGGGTGGGGGTGCAGGGAGACATGTGTGGGGGCCTGGTGGAGGGTGCCCCTGAATGCTGGGGGGTGGGGGTGCAGGGGGCCATGAGTTGGACATGAGTGGCTGCCTGCTGGCAGGTGCCCCACAGTGCTGGGGGGTGGGGGTGCTGGGAGACATGCGTTGTTGATCAGTAGTGCAAGGTGACATGTGGCTTGGCTGGGGGGCATGCCCATGGTGGATGGGCTGTCTGCGGGACATGAGCAGAGGTGCAGGGTAGTCCCCTGTGGTGTGGGCTGCCTGCAGGGGCCATGAAGGGTGTAGAGGGAACACCTGGGAGGACCCACACGGCCAAATCATGTGCAGTACTCCCCGCGCACCCTTGAAATACACGTACCCTGCTGAATTTACGTGTGAGACTTCCCGCGCATCCCTGGAACACACGTACCCAGGACAATCACGTGTGGAACTTCCCGCGCACCCCTGAAAGACACGTACCCTGCGGCATTCGCGTGTGAAACTTCACGCGCACCCCTGAAATACACGTGCCCTTATGGAATTGCGTGTGAAACTTCCCGCGCACCCATGAAATACACGTACGCTGCTGAATTTGTGTGTGATACTTCCTGCGCACCCCTGGAATACACGTACCCAGGACAATCGCGTGTGGAACTTCCCGCGCACCCCTGAAATACACATACCCTGCTGAATTCGCGGGTGAAACTTCCCGCGCACCCCAGTAATACACGTACCCCGCTCGCACAGGGCCAATCGCGTGTGAAACTTCCCGCGCACCCCAGTAATACATGTACCCAGCTGAAATCGCGTGTGAAACTTCCCGCGCACCCCAGTAATACACGTACCCCGCTCGCACAGGGCCAATCGCGTTTGAGACTTCCCACGCACCCAAGTAATACACGTGCCCCGCTCGCACAGGGCCAATTGCGTGTGAAACTTCCCGCGCACCCCAGTAATACACATACCCCGTTTGCACAGGGCCAATCGCGTGTGAAACTTCCCGCGCACCCCAGTAATACACGTACCCCGCTCGCACAGGGCCAATCGCGTGTGAAACTTCCCGCGCACCCCAGTAATACACGTACCCCGCTCGCACAGGGCCAATCGCGTGTAAAACTTCCCACGCACCACAGTAATACACGTACCCTGCTGAAATCACGTGTGAAACTTCCTGAGCACCCCAGTAATACACGTACCCTGCTGAAATCGCGTGTGAAACTTCCCGCGCTCCCCAGTTATACACGTACCCCGCTCGTACAGGGCCAATCGCGTGTGAAACTTCCTGCGCAGCCCAGTAATACACAGACCCCCCCTGGTCCAGGGTTAGCGCAGACATTTGCAATGAATTGGGGCTTTTGATGGATTTTCCCTGCGCGAGGGCGTTCTTGGGGGCGTAACTGGCGCTGCTGCAGGGTCGCTGCGCCACTCTGCACCACGGCTGGTTTTGGAGGCTAAAATCCATGAATACGCTGTGCGATGAAATGGATTTTATCGCACGCGGCTGGCGCACTGTATCGCACAGGGACACTGTGTGCCAGCCGCGTGCGCCACTTTTGTGCGAAATTCTATGAATTACCCTGAAAGTGTTAACAATGACACACAAGTGTGTGTCCTTAAGCAGTGCCTCATATTTGTCAGAACGCATCAAAGTCAAGACAACCAGTAGGAATCTTCGTTCCTCTACTGCTACAGTACTAGCTTCCCCCAGATTCAAAATCGCTAAATTTGGAGGTACCACTCTCGATTTCCAGGGTCCTCTCCTATGGAATGAACTTCCACCTGCAATACACCAGGTTCAAAACTATACTCTTTTCACAAGAGCTATACAGACTCACATTTAAACATAGAGTAATCCTATGACTTTTTCACACTTCCTCTGTCTCAGTCTTTTAATGTTTGTTTTGTCTTGTTTTCGTTTTCTGTGCTCCCTGGTGCCCACGGGCATGTGGTGCGTAACAATAATTAAAATAAATAAATAAATAAATAAAATAGGGCAGCCACTTCTCTTTCCATCATTCATTCTGAAACACTCCCTGGTTACATTCAAACAGTCACACACACATCCCCCAAACACACCCAAAACCTCTCCTTAGCTACAAGTGTTCAGATGTATCTTTCAACTCTGAGAGTGCATTTGTGCTGTGATTAAGAGCCTCCTCTATCTTAACCAGTGGTGCAAATTTGAACACATTTCTATTTCCACATCAACAGGATCTGCATTCCACTATCTACATGTAAGTATACATACTAGAGGTATTTCGAAATGTTACATTTAATACCACCTTTTTATAATATAACATGAAGAATAATTGATGTTCTGTGCTGCAAAACATACTTCACTGCAACACCTATCCAAATACTTTGTTGGTGCTTTTAAAAGTATTTGTGCATACATATTGACTTGCATAGTGGAATCTAAATAAAGTGCTTCCTTTGGCTCTAGAAGCTCCTTGGGACAATTCCAGCCCCTCAATTTTGACCATAGAAGCTCTCCATTCACGCTATTAAAAGCTTGCTACAGGTCCATAAAAGCAACATACAGCTTGTACTTGCCCTTAATGGACTGGAGTTTTAGCAAGTTCAATAGGAACAGATTCAGTCCTGTGCCAAAACTGTTTGCCTTGGATCTTGCTACTCCGAGTCAATAGCCCATTGTGGCAGGCACTTTAATAAGTTGGTTCCAAACATTTTCCCCAAACTATCAAGAAGGGCTATAGGCTGATAAGTAACTGGGTCAGTTCTTACCACCCTATTGAAAATAGGGACAATATTGGCCAAGATGAGGGTATTTTCTTTTTCCTGCAAGGTCTTACCAAAAAGAATGTAGTCAAATTCTGATCATTCATCGAGGGCCAGTTTCAACTTGTAATTTGAGAACCCATCCAGACCGGGTGCCCTGGATGTGGAAAGTTTCAAGATTGCCTCTCGAATTTTAGACTTTTGTAACTTCCATTCCCATTCCTGATTCCTTCCTATATGATGGGGAATGGATTTCATTGTCGTATCCCTAAGGTGTATGTGAAAATGTTCAATCCATTGTTGTTCATTATCAGAAACAATTGGTAGGGATGCCTGGGCTGTTCCCACCTTGTTGATCCATTCCCAGCTAAGTCTAGAATTTTTTGTATACTTAGGTTCGCCAGCATAATCGCCCCATCCTCTTGCATGCGTTCTACTCTAAAGCTCTGCTCTTCATTCAGTTTTTTTAATGTTGCTGGTGATTTTTTTTTTTCCTTAATGCCAGACTGATTAATGGGAGATTAATGGGAGATCTCTCAAGGCCTGATCTAGACCAAGATCCCTGAATCTGAACATATTTGCCGAGTAAGGGCACATAATTCAGAATTCCCTTGCTAGCCTCCACTCTTGATTGCAACAAAGAAGAAATATCTAACATATACTTTCTAAGGAGGCGGATTCGGTAATGGCATTGAGAGACCGCTATAGGTGGGATTAGATCAACACAGATTGATTTAAGGTAGCCCGATTCGGACATTTTAAGCAGGGAGTGATCACTGTTCTCCACAACCATTACTACACGATATCCTATCTCATGATAGATGTTACGGGAGACAAAACAATAATCTAATATCCCCTTTTCCAAGCCTCGGCCCCAGGTGAACCTGCCCGGGATATCGCCTTTGATGGTATTATTTAGCATAAGCAAGTGTCTGCTTCGCATAAACTGAAGCCCAAATTTAGCTCTCAAATCACCTGTGGGGTTATACTTTCCCCCATGTTTGGCACAAGCACCTTGGGGAAGACATCTTATGTTAAGAGTACCCACCAATATAATATGCGGGTTATCTCACTCCAGCCTTACTTCATCGATCTCTTTCATCACAACATCAGTAAAGACATCCAACATAAATTAATGAAAACTGTTGTCAGGGGAACCTCCTGGTCCACCAACAAGCCTTGTTTCTCACACAACCATGTTTCCAAAAGTATATCATTTTGAAGCCAGACCATCACATCATCTTTCATAGAGTGGACAAATCCCCTGGTGTTTTATGATGCAATTAAAAGTTGTCTCTTAGCATAACTGTTTTCACGCTAATGATCCATGGACAGAATCAGAGCAGTATGGATCCAGGACCAATCATCATCTATGGATATTTGCTCGGACAAAAAGTTATAAAATTCAACAGATCTTAGTTCCTTGGCCTTCCTAGAAAAGTTGATTTTCAGAGATTGATCAAGTTTATTTGCAGACAACACTGTATTGTTAGCAGATGTCGAGAGGTTTCCGGCCTTAACCTTCTCAGGGTTTTGGGGCTGTAGCTGCATGTGACAGTTATCCTTAAGTCTTCTGGTTCCATCCTTTTGTTTACACAAAGACTCACACCCCAGAAAAGCGGGAGCCTGAGCTTGAGTAAGATCAAAGTTTAGAGACCAGAATGAATGGGCTTCCGCCCATATCCTTTCCCTGATCGATTCTGACTTTACATTCAATCTCACTCAGTCTGATCTGGCCTCATCAGTGAACTCCACAACACAAATATCTTTTGATGAGATTGAGCGAAGTGCCAGTATATGGTGTAGAAGGATCATCACATTTGCTCTGTTCAATATCAGGCCATCATTTAGCCGAGTTAAGCGCTCTAGGGAGAGCATCAAGGTCTAATATTTTCCCCTTTACTTTGTCAGTGCCTCTTTAGCCAGCCGAGGCTTGTCAACATTGGACGTGATGAAAACTGGGGTCTTATTAACTTTTGATACAATTGAGACAGGAGGCTTAGCAGAGAACTGCATCTGTTGACTCCAAAGACGGAGATGTGCCAAAGTCATACATCTCCCCTTACCAAAATCGATCAAGAGGGGCTGTTTGGACTCTAGAGAAGACCGCAAAACAGAGGCATAGGGCTCAAACAGCTCTTCTTGTAATTGGAACTCAGATTCCTGCTAATTCCGATTAAGAGACTCCTCAGGAGATTCAATAGAATATGTAGAAAAGCCCATAATGGAGGCCACCTCACTGATATCTGTATCGGAGCCACAAACAGGCCTCACTTTACTTTTAGCATTGCCCAAGCTACCACTCATAGCTTTTAGAGCCTGAATAGGCTCAAGATCTTCGCTTTGAGGCTCCTCCCTCTTCACTTGCTGATTAATAATTATATGCTGCAGGGATTTCAAAATTGCAAAGAGTTATATTTAGCCTTCTTTCGTTGTGGCAGTTCTTTTTACCTGCTTTAATGTAGATGATCTCTTAAGTTTCGTCTTCTTTTCAAAGATGGAATATGTTGGTTCCAGAATGCCAGTGCTACCACACAGTGATGAAAGAATTGCAGTGGGCAAGACACCAGTCACAGTTTCAGGATCCTCCTGACCGACAAGGGGAGCCAAAGAAAAATCCTGTGCCTTAACAGGGGAGTGGAGGAGAGCTATTGTGTCCCTTGGAATTGATCCCTGGTCCATGGATTCATCCAGAGAGGCTACCCGATATCCCAGGGCTCATACATCTCTAGAGACAATGTCTACCGGAAGATGACTGGTAATCCTCTGGGCCATACTATTAGCTGAGGGATGTTTCTGCATTGGTTCAACCCAGTCACAATTACACTTCTTGCATCGTCTCTCCCAAGTGACCCCACAGCGCCTGGCCCATGTTTGTGAGTCTAGAATTGCTTCCCTCATTGCAGTCTTATTGGATTGTTCTGCTCTTGCCAGGTCACTCAACCTAGTTTTCCACTTATTAGATTGTTTCTCTTCATAGTCCAACCTAGGTTGAACCTTTGCCGCAGATGCATCCAGAAAAATCAATTTGGAGTGGACCATAGCCAGAAAAGTTACTTGTTCCTTAGAGTCCTCATTGATAGCTTCATACAATTTGATGAAGGGGCTCAATGATATTGATAAGGCTGACATGATCGTAGCTTGAATTTGTTGCATCGATAAGTTCCCCTTATGTGACCTTTGGGAGTGAATGTTGGGGTAGAAGGCAGAGTCATCAAGGTAGAGCCCCTGGAATGGATATTGAGTCCTCCAAGATAGCCGATACCGGCGGGGACCTCCTGATATCAGTAATGACTGGGACCTCGACATCCAAGGCCGAGGAGTTCACCCTATGGGCCCCCCCCACAGTCTGAATGATATTTTCATCATTGATTCCCTGGTTCCCCCACATTTTCCCAGGTTCCAACTGTGAAATACTTGATGGATCAAATACCCCCAGAAGGGTAGGAGAGGCCAGTTCTTTCAACAGTTCTGACATTTGAACTGGGTCGTTATGTGTTTTCCAGTTAGCCTTGTTGTTTAAAGAGGCCTCTCCAGCATTCATTAGATTTTTCTCTGTTACATTGTTCCTAGAATCAAATCTGGGCTCTGCGTGGAATGGGAATTCCTTTGCCGTTATCAAAGAATTTGGGCACGTCCCTGATGAAGCTTCCCCCCGCTCACATAAGCTCCTAACAGTATCAACCACAATCTCGGTGGCCAAAGGCGGAGATTCTGACCCATTTATGTCCATGCCGGCAGGCTGGTCAGGCAAGAGAAGTGTCAGGGCTCCCAGACATGTCCTTGAATTCTCATCTGCCGAGGGGGGGACACACCTCCCTCCACTCTGTAATGAACATTTTGTCATCCCTAATATCAAGTCTTAGCGGGGTGTGCCGGGAGGCCAGGTCGCAAATATGAGGTTTAGTACTTGTTCCCAGTAGAGTGGATTTACAGCATGCTGACAAACGAGAGGGCATCAGCATGAGCGGGGGCACAAGCGTGGGTGTAGCTGACATCTCGATGGAAGGGAGAGAACAGGACAGCTCGTCGAAGCAGGGGGTAACAAGCGGGAGGGCAAATGGGGGAGCAGTCTCACCTTTGGATCGTGTCTGCATTGGCACACAGCTATAGGGGGACGGAAGTTCTTCTCCGCCTCAGCCCTTCTCCTGCTGTAAATTGCAGTCAACTGCTTTACTCTGCTTACTCTGCTGCGCTCCGCTCTTCTCAGGGGTTTTTTACCCCTCCTTGTCCGGTAGTAGAAAGGAAAGACAGGCTATTGCACAAGTATGCAGCACAGCACACATGCCTCACAGTCCTTCAGTCAACTGCCTTACTCTGCTTACTCCATAGTATAAAGCTCAGACCATAGCACCCAGAAAGCCACATATAAAACAACACTGGATTATCACCTACAGACTGAAGTAGATGAGGTTGGCAACTATACAATTTTATAGTTTAAAGAACCTCAACCATAAACCTATAATAAACCAAATAATGGCATCTTTTTTTAAAACCTGCCTTCTGGCAAAATTATAGCACACCTTTATATTACACTGTATTACATATACAACCTGAGCTTTAACTTCACTTCAACTATATCTGTGTTTCTGTGTCCCAAAACATGCTTTGCTGCAGCACCCATCCCAATAGCTCATTACTGCTTTTAAAAGTACTTCTGCTTCCATAGAGACTGCTGCATGTGCTATTTCTTATAACAGTGCAAAATACCATAGTTAAATATACCTCAATTATCAAGCTAGAGTACAGCAAAAGACAACATCTTTTAAAAAGAAATAATGACCAGCCTTTTGTCAAAACTGTTGCAGACCTTCATATTACAATGTATTATACAACCTTGCCTTTAACTTCACTTCAATTGCAAGTGGTTTTCCTTGCTGCAAAATATGCTTCACAGCAGCAGCCATCACAATCATGTAATAGTGCTTTTAAAATGAGTTCTGCTTCCATAGTGAATGCCATCTCCTACTACTTATAAGAGTGTAACATGTTCAAATTTGCCAGCAAACCTTACAGAAAAAAAGAACATTGCCAAAGAAACCTACTTAAGGAAGAACACTCTCCCATTTCTACAAAGTAGGTTATCACACAAACCCCATCAACTACACATACTTCTTCCACCATACACTTTTCAATTACACTCCATATAATTTACCCAACACCCCACAGTTCAACAACCTCTCACTGTGCAAATCTCTTCTATCTAACCTCCAATAACCTATATATCTCTCTGCCTCATGTTACTTCCACAACAACCTTCTTCCTTATCCCACTACCCAACATTATACTATGCCTCTATGCTTACACCACTCTCCCTCATATCACTTCACTAACAACAATCCATTAATTGCAGTATTTCCCCCTTACTCATACCATTACTCAAATCACATTATTGTGCATTGTCCCCACATCCTTCTTTCTCATACCTCTACACCGGAGGCCTCCCATTATCTATTCATTCCTCTTCAATATCCTACTGTGTAATTATAATCTGAACTATTACTCCAACAACCCTCATACTCATCCCAGTACCCAACATTAATCAAGGATTGTGTTTTGAACTCTGCCGCCTTTGTAGAACAGCTGAGTCTTCGCCGAGCGGGCATTTTTTCCCGCGGCACGGGAAGCTGCCTGACTTCAACCTGTGAAACTATCTACTGATTGGGTCGTGGCTCTTGCCTTTTTTTTTAATTTTTTTAAAATTATTAATTAATTTATTAGTTAAAGTTGTTTTTATTTTTTTAAGTGGTTTTTGTGTATCAATCTTATTTAACTGTGTTGGGATTCTTGTGGCAAACTACGAAAAGAGAAAGTTAAAATCCTTTTGCGAATTGCACAAGTGAATTGCTAAGTGCTTTCCTGTCTCGCTGTGTCTCGCCGGGTTGCCAGAGGATTCTTGTCGGACAAACACATTGCTGGACACGCTTTCCTGCTTTTGAAGGACTGATCCTATTGGGTTTTACTTTATAATATACCTGTGTTCTTATTTGAAGAATTATACAATCTTTCTTTATGTCACGTCAAATCAACTCGCTAAAAGCGGGAATGCCTGAGTCTGTAGCTAATACGTATAACCTAGTGCCACCTTTACCTAAAAAGACCTTGATCACTAAAAGAATTAAAGAAAATAAAGAGAGGAAACGAGCGACTTCTCTTAATGTGGATATTCGTTCCTATTGCATCACAGATGTTGTAGGATCAGAAAAAACTTCAGCAATGCCCTTACAAATGGAAAAAACTCTGTCGTCAATAACTGTTTCCTCGGCGCCAGAGCTAGCTATGGCCAATCAGGTGATTTGCCCTAATGTGTTTGAGATGGCCATTATTCAGCACTTGGTCTGTTCTAACACTACAGTTCTGTGCGGAGTCTCGCCGCCCATAATTCCTGTCTCTAAAGAGTCTGTAATAAATTCAGTGCCCTTAAGTACTAACTTAGAGATGGATGTGATTGCCTCAAAAACATGTATTACTAGTGTTCAACTTCAACAAGCAAGAACAGAAGTAGCGGATGCCTCAATTGCATTAGCCTATACATCAGGTAAAATATGCACATCACAAGCAGTTACCACTGTAGCGGTTAAACCGTATACACCCCCCCCCTGTACCTTTATGCTCTGTTGAAGCTCAGCAGTTACTACGAACTGAATATGCTAAATTGACAGCGGTTGGTGAATTTGGAGATGATACATTAGCATCTATCTTAGCATCCAGTCCTCATGAATCCGCAACACCTGACATAATGTATATTTGCTCAAACACGGGTGATCTGATTCAATTGGCTGATCACTCACACATCCATACAAGTGAGTGTATAGATCATGCTCAAAAGCTAAATACCACCCCTCCAGTTGAGACTGAGAATCCTGATTTATACAAATCTCCGGTCTTATTCGACAAATCTCCATCATCAATCTCAAATACATCTTTTGTGGCCCCAACACCTAGACGTACCAGGTTCATAGAACTTGATACTAGTCATCCTTATTTTATTCGTGATAGTCAGATGCCATTTAAAGAAAATAGGTTCTCATTTCCTGAAGCACCAGCTTTAAACAACACGTTGAGTGCCATGAATACTGCCCTATTGACTTTGGCTAAGCTTTACGAATCATTAGATGAAAAGATGCATTGCCAGAATAGCGAACTACATGTGTTACACATGCTTCTTAAAAAAGAACAGAAGGCACGCGTTCTGACATCTCGCTCTACTATACTCAAGATGACAAATCAATCTATGCAAACAAATACAAGTGATGCACTAGATGTGATGGTAGGCTTGCCGTCAAATTCAATACCAAATATAAAGTCAGTCTCAAGTATCACCCTTGATGCTGGAGCTCATTTAGTGCCCATCAATCCTTCTGAGGTAATGACAAAAGAACAGAGTATTTTGCCTCCAATTCCACAAGTTTCTATCCAGTCAGCACCTCTTATGCCGATTGGGTTAATCCCAAAAGTACAAGGTGTATCATTTGCTCCAATAATCAGTACCTTGAAAGCTCTTCCTGTGTCCATCTTAGGTCAAACTCTACTTGAACCGGAACCAAAAAAGCATCTACCATTTGTCAATACAAGTTCTAAGTTAAAAGTAAAGAAAGCTGTTAGACTTGTGACATCAGTCAGGAAAAAACGAAAATTGAGCATAGACATTGAAAAACAGACTACACAAGATGCTTTACAATATCAACCACTTGATGATTTGCTTGATAGTGTAACAACATTATCTATAAATCCATTAGATCAGAGTATTCAGACTCAAAATGGGGCAACTATATCCCAGTCTGCAATTGTAGGGGGTCCTCAACCACCATCCATTGAAGAAAGGACTTTGGCTAAGAGCTTATGTGCTGATCGAGTTCAATCCTCTGCTGTTTTTGAAAATGCTTCAAGTACTACTGATGACATCTTACACGATTTACGAGCTGAACTACGAGCCTCTTTTGACAAACAGATTAAAGTCAATGAAGCTCTTGTACAGTGTTACATTGCACCAACTAATGAGAATAAGATTAAACAAACGAATATTACCCGCCTGCAAGATGATAAAATGCAAGCGCTTCGTGCTGATGGGATACTACAAGATTTGCGTGATGAGATACAAGCTTCTTTCGCAAGATATACTAGAGAAAATGAAGCATTTACACAAACTGTTAGGTCAGTTAACCAGGGCTCACTGGGTAATATTGATTTAACTGCCCAGGATTATCAAAGGGCTATACCCAGTACTGAACCCTTGTTAGTTGGACCTCCAAAACTTCAAAAAATAACAGCACAGGACACTGTGGATGTGGGAATTAGGGCTTCATCATCTTCTATCATGCTACCTATGAGCAAACAGAGTGAGCATATCCCAGGGTCATCTAGACTTGTCGGTAAATCGCAATTTAAAAATCACCATCGCCTTCTTATAAAATGTCGTGGTCACCCATTCCCCACTTATGACCTTAATCGAGCCAGCTTTTTGAATATCTGTGCTGATATCGCTGCTCTCGAAGATTTAACATCAGTTGATATTAGCTTGGTTGAATTTACTAGTGACCAATATCTAACAGAAGCACCTTTATATGTACAATCAAGAGTGGTTTTAAACACGCTCTGGCTGCCTCGGACTGCCTTTTATAATTTGGCTTTCTACTATCACAAGATGTGCTCCATAATGATCTGAAACAATCCAATAATCAACATCCTAAAAGTTGAATGTCTGGTGACAATATAGCCTCCACGAGATCGGGGGCAGGAGCTGCACATAATGTATGGACCCGTGACAGTGACAATTTGAGATCGTAACCATCCCAGAAGATGGAATCTGTTAGTCTACTCTCTTGAAACACTAGAGGTCATAGACACTTTATTAATAATGGAAACAACAACCTCTTCCAGTTTTATATACTAGTGTTTCAGGAGACATCGCTTCGCGATACACCAACATGGGATCAATATAATATCTTTGTGGTACCAGCCATAGAGCCGGTAAAGGGACGACCTATGGTCGGGCTCCTCATGGCCTTCCGAAAGAATAAGAACATTGAAATTATTTGGCACAGATCACTGTCACCCTGCTTTCAGTATGTAAAGCTTCATATTGAAGAAAGCTTTTATGCCATGATAAACATCTATTGGGGGAAAAAACATACATCCTCGAAGGTTTTCTTTGAAACTTTGATCATGATCCTTGATCAATTATTATTAGATGTTACCATTACCAACACGTTTATAATGGGGGATCTGAATCTTCACCTCTTAGCTCCTAATCTCTCGAGTCCCATGTCTGATGAACGTCGCTGGTTAACTCTAATGGCTGATCGCAATTTTGTAATGGTTAATGGATCTATACCTGGGGATGTACCTCCTAAACCTACATGGCACAATGTTAATAACCATGTAACGTTGGATTACATCTTTGTTAATACTCTTTTTTTGAATAATATAACTATGTTCTCCATTAAACCAACTATTCTGAGTGATCATAGTTTACTACATCTAAAATATGATTGGGCTGAAACAAAGAAACTCCCTCAGAATATGAATGTGACTAATCTATACATTAATAATGCTGGTAATCGATTAAAATGGACTCACAGAAAATTATGTCAGCTCAGAGATACCTTGTGGGAACAGTATACTGGTAATAATGAATGTCTTAGTGGTTGTTATGTACATGCCATACAGCGCTTTTCAATACAGAGAGCGTGTCCTAAAGGCTCCACCCAGGTTCATCGTCATGCCTTCGATTTAGAAGTAAAATATAGGAAGAGTGAATTGAGAAGGCTTGTTAGGAGGCTATCAAATGGGTACACTCTTGTCCCGGGCTCTAAACAAGATCAGACCAAACGATTACAAAAGGAGTATAAAAATTGGCTTAGACATTGCCGTGCCTCCCAATACCAACTTGATGGGGAGGCGATGTTGAAACAAATCATCCTCAAATCATTGGCAGGAATATGGGCTCTGTTAAATAACACTGCGGTTAAAAACCAACATTCATTACAGGTGAATTCCATCCCCCAAGAATCTTGGAATGATTTTTGTGGCAATATATACACCTCGTCTTTCCTAGATCTTGATATAACCTGGGATAACATTACAGCTAATCATACTGTTAATTTTGGCCGCGAGGATATACTGTTTTTTTATATCTAAATTGAGTGTATCCAGAGCTGCCAGACCAGATGGGCTACATAATGCCATGATAAAGCAAAATAAACATTTGTGGTCAGACATTCTATTTCATATGTTTCAACACATTATGTTAACAGGTTTAGTGCCCGCGAATTGGAAAACATCAATTATTCTCCCTATATTCAAGAAAGGAGACAGGACAAATCCAGCATCATATAGACCCACTGCTTTGCTTGACTGTCCGGGAAAAAAATGTGCCCGCTTGATCAACTCAATTACAGAGATCCTTTTCAAACTGGGTTTGTTCCAGGGTTAGGCACTGCCATCAATTTGATCACTTTAAAGGCTATTATTCACCTGAACAACCAACGCAACCAGCCAATTTATATGGCTTTTGTTGATTTTAGGGCCGCTTTTGATTTGGTCCCAAGGGAATTGTTATTTAAAAAATTGATGTATTTAAAGTGCCCCTGGCATATCCTAAAATGGATAATTCAATTACATTCAAACACCTCAATTTCTATTCGCCTGAACAACGAGGACCTCTTGTCAGAACCCATACAGACCACTCGGGGTCTGAAACAAGGATGCCTGTTAGCGTCCGCCTTGTTTAATTACTTTCTTTTGGATTTTGGCACTAGTATTGAGGGGCTGATTGTTGATTCTCCGAAATTACAAGGTGTAGCGATTAAGTGGCTCTTGTACGCCGATGACATGGTGTTACTGTCCAAAACGCCCATTGGCCTATGTAATCTGCTAAATGCATTAGATATATATGCTAAACGTAATTGTATTAGCATTAATACTAAAAAAACTCAAGTAATGCAATTTGGAGTTAATAGAGGTCAGAAAACATGTCGTTGGCAACTTCAAGGCACTGATTTGCTGCTTGTAAGATCATACATCTATTTGGGGGTCTGTGTGGCTAGCAAATTGTCCGATAAAATGCAGGAACATCGTCTGCAACTAAAACATTTGAGTGCATTATCTCAACTACGAATAATCCGGGCAAAATATTGCAAATTTTCTATTGACCCTATGGTTATATTTTACAAGCAAAAATATGTGCCTACCATTTTGTATGGTGCTGAAGCCGAGATATGCCAAACATACACATATTGGGTTAAATATGAAAGCAAGTTTTGGAAAAGATCGCTCATGCTTCCAAATTCTGAATCTATTTCTATCATTAGATACGAACTGGGGCTTATATCCCTTTACGCTGTGTATAAATGGAAGGTTTGTTTATTATATCGAAAATGTATCATGAAAGATAGCACTAATGGGTTACTTGACATCATATCTAGCTACTTATTGTGATCAGATGAAATCTTTCCAATGAAATGGCGTACTTCTGCTAGAAAATTCTTGAAAGGAGCTGATGTCTCTGAAATCTTGCTTATCGAAAATCCCAATAAAGCCAAAACTAAGTTGTGGGAATCCGACTGGATCAAAACCCGTGATGCATGCATGAAAATAATTAAATTCGGGTCAAATCCTTTTGCCTTAAAAGCACAAGGCCATATAGAAACTTATTTATTTAAGACAATCTCCAAATCCGAGACATCGTGCAGATTTCATGCGCTTTAGATTGAACATTTGGCCTACAAGAGAGATTCTGTTTAGATGGAAGAAGACATCTGCTCAAACTTGTTGATTCTGTCATAAACAGATAGAAACGATGAAACACTTAGTGGTAGAATGTGTTAGTGTTTTATCATCAAGAATAAATTATTTTAAGCACTTGATCAACAAGACGGTGGTTATGCATGATGAATTATGGTTAATATTATTTAGAGGACACTCAAAACAATTAAGGTATGCGCTTGTGAATTATCTAAATTCATTGAAAATTAGGTTACCAGAGATTAATGCTGTTCAAGAAGAAGAGATGTAACAACTATATGTATCTCATGTTATTTAACTCTGAGAAAGAATCAGGTCCAAATCATGTGCAAAATCTGAAGGTGAATTATTTAAAAATTAGTGAAATTTAAGTTATCAGAGATTAACAATGTTAAAGAAAGAGCGATGTGATAAATCTTTTAATTTTATGTTATAATTTCGAAAAGTGATGTATGTAGTAACTGCATAAAGATTCGACGGTTGTATATTATGAAATATTGTAAAATTGAATGTAATATATTTTTATCTTTATATATTTTTCTTTTTTCTTTTTTAAAATTTGTAATGATATGTTGAAAGGTCAGGTTTTAATGATCAAAACAACAATAAAAAAAATAAAAACATTAATCTATATGTTCATGTTTACCACACTCTTCCTCATTTCACTTCACTAACAACAATGCATTCCTTGCTCCATTTCCCCCTTTCTTCATACCATTACTAAAATCGTATTATGTTGCATTATCCCCACATCCCTCTTCCTGAAACCACTACACCACAAATATTGTAGGCATTAGCTCTCATTAGCTATACATTCCTCGTTCACATCCAACTATGCAATTATGATCTATAATATTACTCCAACACCCCTCTTGCTCACATTATTCTCCTTTAGTCCTTACCTCTCTTCCTCACACAACTTCACAATTATAATGTATATTATCACTCCAGCACTGGTCTTCCTTGTCCCAGTACCCTATATCAATCCACATGATTATCCACACACCACACTTCCTCATCTCAGTACAATAACACTTAAAGAACCCTTCTGAAACATTAAATTACACATTTTCTTTTATCTTACATATACAAAACAATGCCTACTAAAGCTCCATAGAAAATAAAAGATGGAGCGGATAAAAAGAGGGACAGTCATATACTCACACTACACTAAAACTATTTATAGAAAAGGTACACACAAGAGAACAAGTAACTGTGCTCTTGCAAACAGTCACCTCTAACAAAAGTATTGCTCCTGCACCAAAAACAAAAAGCAATCAAATATACGGAAAATTAACCCCAAAGTATGTCTACCAATGTTTATGTAGACACAGTAAAAAAAAAATGTAAAACTATTTTACTAAATATTTTCTGATGCAATCGTATACAATGGTCTGGAAAGTCATGTTCCACACTTAACAATCACCAAACAAAACTGATAAAACCATTCAAATCTGCACTGCCAGAAACAAGGACCCTCGATATCTGTTGTCCTCTTCAACATTTACATGATGCCACTAATGAACCTTATCAAAAAGCATGGCGTCACTTGCTACAAATATGCAGAAGACACCCAAATCATCCACAAAATCAGCGATAAACAAGAAGAGAACACAACACTAATAGACTGTGGGCCTCATCACGACCCAGGCGGTAAGTTACCGCCTGGGCCGTGACTTTACCACCATGGCGTAAACTATGTTTACGCCATGGTGGTTGGCGGACTTACCGCCCCATTCGGACCTTGGCGGGGCGGTAAGTCCCCAATCCCCATTTACCCTTCGTCATTCCCATTTTTGCCCCATAGGGCATAATGGGAGTGGGGAAGGCGTTAATTACGCCACCGTAAATTACGGTGGCGTAATTAACTCCATGGTCCCTTAGCGCCATGGATTTTAACACCTGCTAAAAGCAGGTGTTAAATTCGCCATGGCGCTAAGGGACCTCGTACTCAGGCGGTAAGGGTCGGCGCTGTTTACGGCGCCGTAAACCCCTTACCGCCTGGGTCGTGATGAGGCCCTGTGTCAGAGAACTCTGCTAATGGAGGGACACCTTCAACCTCAAACTCAACCGCGACAAACAGAAATTATGATTACATCCAACAACCAAGGGAGCAACCAGTACAGAGCATGACCCGCAGAACTGGGAGTATCATCCACACCATCCAAAGTTGTCAAAAATCTTGGTATCCTAATGGACAATGAGCTTACCCCAGAACCACAAGCAAATGCGATAATCAAGAAATGGTTTTTCCATTCCTCTCCTTCACAAACAAAGCACACACTTCACATACTCCCTCATTTTGTCCAGGATATTCTACGCCAACAGCTTATACCTGGGAATTCTGGACTATTCACTGATGAAACTGCAATGTATACAGAATGCAGCTGCCAGACTTCTCACACTCTTGAAAAGGGACCACATCTCTCTAGCGCTAAACATGCTATATTGGCTCCCAGTCAAAAAACAAATCAATATGCATAACACACAGAGCAATCCACGGTCTAGGAACGGAATTCATACAAAAGAAAATCACCACCTACCATCTGACTAAAACACTCAGATCCAGTGATGACATTCGCCTAGAACCTAAATCATACACAGGGAAAAAACATGGTGGATCGGTATTCTCTTGTTTAGTTGTAAGACTTTGGAACTCCCTCACCAGAAAAATACAAACTATGAAGGACAATCTAAAATTCAGAAAACATCTAAAAACCTGGCTCTTTGACTCCAAACAGAACGAAAATGAATGAACTTCACCCACCCACCATGAAATGAACACACAACTGAAACAGACCTGTGTGGAGTGCAGGGAATAAGAGAGGCCTCTAAATGGGATGGAGACCTAATTGTAACTGTGCCCATAGCGGGTCAAACCCGAAATAGGGGAGACATGGGTCTGACTTAATTGGACCAGATAAAGGGACCTAGAAATAAATGGGAGACATAGATGTCCCAATCTCAGAACTGATGCTCCCCAAGGCACAGGGAACCACTCCCAGAGATTCCCATTGGGAGGGAATTGTTGTTGCACACCAAAACATACTAAAGGCGAAAGGAGATGGACAGCACTTAGTCTGAACACTGGGGGTAGAAAAGGCACTGCCACTGAATAGCCCTATTGAGAACCCACACTCCTGCACACAACACAGAAGTGGTAACTGCAGCACATAAGAATGCATAGTAGGGGAAGAGATATGGGACACAGCCAATCAATACAGAGGTGATAGGATAGACTACTACAACAAATCAACCCAACAAGAAACTCATACTTCTGGATTCACCTCTCAAACTCTGAACTAAACACAACCACAGCTTCACAGCACAACAAACCTCACAACCTTCACTACACTGCAACAACAAAACAAAACACACATAGCCTTGTCCAACAACACATAGCAGCTACCAACTGAAAAATACACATGCGCTCAGCGAACTTTGTAAACCTAACTGAAGCTACCAACAGCACATCACAGCTCTCTTGCTATTTTTTCCAGCTCAGTCCTACTAACTTACCCCATTCTCCCTTGCTTTACTGATTTGCCAGAGTGCCAAGGGGCCACACAGGTGGTGGCAGTGCGCGGTATTAGAACATTTTACATAACATGACATAAAATAACTTGAAGCCCTGATTGACAAAGCATTCAAGCTAAAAAGAAAATGATTTATATTAGTTTTAAACAGAATAAAACCGCTAAAAATATTAATTAAGAAACTAAACAAAAAGCTCTTAACATGTGCAATGAGAACACAGATAAATGTTGCTCATGTCCACCGAAGTTGCCAAGTGTACAAATGGACATGTATCTCAATATGCAATGTGTGTCAACAGTCGTTCAAACATTAACGACAATGACCTAATCACTGTTTTAAAATTAAAGCCAAATTTAGAATCAACATTTTACAAAACATGGACTTCTGCCCAGTATGTATCCACACTGGATTACATGGACATGCATTATCCTTAATTTCAGCACCTTCCATCATATACCAATGTTAACAATAAACCATTCTACAACGTAAAACCGGGTGCATAGATTGTACAATGCTAAATGTCCTGCTCTAGAACTACAAACTCAATCACAATCTCCTAAATGGAGCAGGCCAAGAAAACCTTAGTCAACTGCAATTTATACAAAGTAAATATTTCGGAACTTAACTCAACATAGAAAACACAGTTAACTTACAAAACATTAACCAAACACTTTCTAACACTAATGTCCTAAGAGATACCAAAGTTTGAAAACACATCTGCTGAAATTCCGGACAAAGCATGTCGCAGAACTTTCTATAAGAAAAGTAAAGAAATAACAGATATGTCCTACAAGATAGAAGACAATGAAGAATAACAATGGTTCCAATTAGCCTTCTACCGAACAGGAGAACATTTAAACAACATAACTGATCGCTTAATAGTTTGCACATACTGCAATTGTAAGCTTGGTGACTTAAGTGTGGCAAATACTGCTAATGTCTATACAAAAATAAAGACAAATACTGCACCAAATGTTGCTTTGGATTCTGTAGAACAGTTTGTACCAAAGGTCAAATAAATAGTGTCATGTCTTCAGTTAGGCACCGTTTTAAAGGCAAATATCCTCAAAACACATACAACACATACAACATTAAAAGAGATGAAGCATCCATGTGCATCAATGATTACAATCCTATCATTTTACTCTTGTGGAAAAGACATAAACTTTCAATACACAGCAGACAATTCAACTGCCATTGCAAGATATGTCGCAACTCATCTCACCAAAGCTGAGAAAAGTGTGCTACAAGACATCTGAGATGACATATCATCTGACAAAACCCTTTCACATTTTTTTTAACATTTTGTATAAAAATCCTCTCACATAAAGAGTTTGGGCCCTACGAAGCTACTGATTGTTTGACAGGTGCAGCGGGGTATGGGAAATCTGAATACATTCTCTGTCAAAACCATGCTTCATCACTAAAAAATGGGTAGTTAAATCCTACCAAGAAATCAAATATAAACCCATGGAGTTTTACAACGGCCAAGACATCATAGAAAAATATTCTCATTGGCACATGGGGGTAATTCATAGAATTCAGCACAGAAGCAGCGCACGCGGCTGGTGCAGAGAGGGAGCGTGCGCCAGCCCTGTGCACTAAACAGCATTCTGGCGCACTGTGTATTCATGGATTTCCCAAGCCATTTTCAGCTGTGGTGCAGCGAACATCCCGCAGCGCCAGTTACGCCCCCAAGAACGCCCCTTGCACAAGGAAAAGCCATCCAAATCCCCAGTACGGCGGAAAGGGCCGCGCTAACCCTGGACCAGCTTACAGGCTCGCTAAAATGTAATCGCGTGAAAAACTACACGTACCTCGCTCACGGCAGCCAAAACACGTGAAAATGTACTCGCGCACCCCCTTGAATACGGGTACCCCACTCGCGGCAGCCAAAATGCATAAAAATCTCCCCGCGCATCCCCTTCGATACACGTACCCCGCTCGTTGGAGCCAAAACGTGTGGAAATCAACTTGCGCACCCCTTGAATACACATACTCCGCCTGTGCCAGCTAAATTGCGTGGAAAATGTCCCCACTGTGTAGTGGGCTGACTGTGGGTCATGGTCAGGGGTGATGGGCTGCCTGCAGGTCATGGTCTGGGGTGATGGGCTGCCTGCGGGTCATGGTCAGGGTGGATGGGCTGCCTACAAGTCATGGTCTGGGGTGATGGGCTGCCTGCAGATCATGCCCAGGGGTGTAGGGTGGTCCCCTGTGGTGTGGGCTGCCTGCGGGGCATGGGGAGGGGGGAGGAGCATACCCGGGAGGGCCCACACTGCCAAATTGCGTTTAGAACTCCTGATGCACCCCTGAATATGCGTACCCCGCTCATGCCATGCCAATCGCGTGTAGAACTCCCGCACACTCCGGAATACACATACTCCATTTGCGCCTGGCCAATGGCGTGTAAAACTCCCTGTGCACCCCGGAGTACACGTACCCCGCTCGCACCAGTCCAATCACGTGTAAAACTCCACGCGCTTCCCTGTGATCCAGACCCAGGGCCATTAAGGCCACCCAAATCCCACCCCTCACCACCCCAGTCCAATCACCCAACCAAGCATTCCATCCACTCCATATTGAATTCCCCATGTCATGATAGATACCAAATAACCAGTATGCCCATGAATACAGATCCGTCAGACCCACACAATGGCGACACATGACTGAGAAAACCCACATTATGACCTGCACGAAACCAATGAGAGAAGACCACACAAATAAATTAGAAAGAAAAATGTATTAAATACTAAACTGAATGAAAGAAACGAAAGCACACAAGAAAATAAGTCCAGATGTGCAAAATTAAGTAACAAAAATGAAGGCTGAAATCAATAAAATCCAAAGTAAAATGGCTCCAAAGCGTCCGTCCATCAAACAAAATTCCAAAGTTCCAAAAAAAGCAAAGCATCCCTCCATGGGTCAAAAAATAAAGTAATCCAGGTCCATAACTATATACAAATGAATTTCCAATGGTCCATGAGCCCAACAACCAAAGGAAACCTAACCAAAAACCTACCTAATAAATAACTATTTACAAAAAAGCGGGGCATCGTCCATGCGCTGCAAAGAAAAATCAATAAGAAAGGAAACCTACACCTACATAACTATTTACAAAGGCGGCGGCCAGTCCCACGGCTCATTTAGCGATGTTCCAGGTCAGGGCATCATCGAACTCCACGTCGATGTTCCGGGGGTGGGCCTCTTCCCTGGCCTTAAGGTCTTGCAGGGATGCAGCCATGGAATCCCTCAACTCCCTGTGAGTTTCTTCGAGGCCCTCCACCTGCCTCAAAGCCCGGTGCATGGAGTTCACCACACTGGCCATCCTGAGCCATGGCCCTCTCCATCCGACACTCCCAGTCCAGGGTCCTCATGCTCTTCGGCCGATGCCTGCCCCTGGGGTTTTGATGGCCCCGAGCTATGATGCCTCCCACGCTGAGCCTGCTGCTGCCTCCAACTCAACTGCCTCTGCCACTATGACGGCCTCCAGGCTGATGGAATCCCCCGGCGCCATTGTACACGTGCCCTGTCTGATGATGCCGGCACATCCTCCTTCTGCTGGGGTCCAGTTGGTGGGGTGGCCACCCCTGCTGGACCTCTGACTCCCGACTGTGGCTGGGATGGGATCTCCACCATGCTGGGTGCGTTGGTTGGGGCAGGTCCACAGGGGGCCCTGGTGGCATCTGGGCCAGAAGACGGCACGGAGAACGACTGGCGTATAGTGTGCACAGAAGAGAGGGACGCAATACTGTCCGATACATGGAAGAAACCCCCGACCATGATCCCTCCCAACTGGACCACGTTGCCACACAGCTCCCCCCAGGAAGCACACACGTCATCACGAATGTCACATGTGCGCAACATGACACCAATCAGGACAGACTCAATACTGTCACGGGTACTGGGCCTTGCGTCGCAGGCCGATGGAGGCATCCCTGCTGCTTTCCTCCACAGTGCTGTCTCCGCCCTCTTCTTGACTTGCTGCTGTGTAAAGGGAGACATTGAACACAAGCATCAGGGTACTGTACAATAGTCCCCTAAATAGATAGCAATAGCACATGAGTGGCACTGTCAAACGTCACTTCCATCATGTGCCTGCACAACACATGATTCAGTGCAGGCAACACACAAGCAGGAACAGGCATGGCACATGCAACAAACATCTGCATCCATGTCCAAGGCACCGTAGAAACATCCAATGGTGGGCTGAAACTCATATGCATCATGGGACATGCTAATCACATGAACACACATCACCAGAGGGTCATGCATCTGGCCCCATATACCCCCAGGCACAGTGGATACAAGGATGACTAGGCTGTATCAGTGAATCAACACATTGTCACTGACATGTGTCATGCATCCATGGCATTGACCAGTCACTCACAGACTACTCAGACACACTGACATGTACACCATGCATGTACATGACAGCAGCACCCATCTCTGACACCCCAAACATGTCCAAGTACAGACACAGGCATGCATACATGTGTTCATTCTGCATGCGTTTCCGCATGATGCATTGTAACACATACACCATCCATGTGGGTCATGCCTGACTAGACTCACATGCACCACCATCATGTCCCTGCACACACGCATCCATACATGACCCATGTCACACATACAGCCAAGTAGCTAACTACCAGCACACTGCAACATGCACTGTTTAAAACGGGAATGCATGGTCACTTACAGCTCGACTCAAGACGGGCCTGCATCCTGAGGATCTGGTGATAAAGCACTGGGCGAATGCACTCCAGGACCCTCATCTGCTGGGTGGTAAGGTGGACCTGGCTGAATCCGCTGCGTCCAAGAGGCGCCGGGCCTTCTTGAGGGTCCTGGACTTGTAAATCCCCCAGCGCTTCTGGACTTTTTTGATGTTGCGGGGTGCCACCCCCTCTGTGTTGATGGAACCCACTGTGTCCTTCCAGATCCTCTTCCATCCTTCCTTGTCGGCGCGCAATGGTGTGAAGAGGGCATCATAATTCCCAGGACTTGCTCCACCAGGATGCCAACTTCATTAGCACTGAACCTGGCAGCCCTCTACCTCCCTGCTGGGGGTGCCACTGGCGCCGGTTGGTGTTGGGTCGGACATGGCAACCCCCGAGGCAGGTGTGGGTGGGCAACTGGGTCCTGGGCTGTGGAGCGATGGAATACCAGTCAGGAGTTTTCTGTTCCAGCAGGGATGGTCACAGCAACTGGGCCCCTGCAAATGGCTAATGTGCAGGAATCAAATGGCAGGACACTGTTGGCAGCAGGCAGGCAGGCAGGCAGCAGCAGATGGCTTGACTGAGGCTCCCCAGGGCTCTGGGGGGCAGGAAAATGGCCTTCTGGGCAGGAGCATGGTCTTCCGTGTGTTGTTGCGTGGCCAGCTTGATGCAGAGTGAATTGGCACATGAAAAAACAGCACATCATCGTGTAATTCGAGGAAAGGGCCTTAGCGCGTAAGCGTGTAAGTGACGTAACACACACAGGCGTTTCCTTCTGTACGTGTTAATGGTCCACGCAGTTCTGTAGTGCGCAGTACGTGCTTTCAGTGGAGACCGACGCGTGTGTTTTTCCCACTTTGAGGTTCACACGCGATTACTTCACATCGCTAACAGTGCCTACGCGTATTTCTTTTGAACGCAGACGGTGAGTCACGGACACTATGCACGCTATTTTTCCCACTGCGGGTGCCCCTGTTTGTGGCGTACCCCATTTATTGAAGTCCTAGTAGCCCGCGTGTTAATCACATATGCTTTTTTGTGTTCCTGAGTGCCACAGCGTACACGCACATGGGATACAGGGGTTGTGTATATGTTTTTCTGGTATTTTGGGGGTGCCTGAGCATTGAGTGAACGTCATTTATCCCCATGGTTAACAGGCAGCCTTTTAGGAGCACAGGGTGTGTCTATCATCACCTACCCTGGCCCCTTCACCCCAATTGACCAGGACAATTGTTCAGTGCACCTCTCATTGGCATTAGTACCTCCGTGCCATGGTTGGGAGGCCACCAAAGTTTATGGGGTGCTCAGCTGGGTGTCCTGCCAGTGTTGGGAGTGGTCGGGCACGTGGCCCGGGTGATCAGGGAGTATGTGGAGTCCAGGGTGGCCAGGGTGGCCGTAGAGCGGGAAGAGGCAGGGGTGCACCACAGGGGCAGGATGTCCACACATGCTGGTGCAGCCATGCCACCACCCCCTGCGGCTCAGGTGACACCTCTGTTGCATCCGTGCCTGGCACTCTTGAGACCTGACAGTAAGTAACATGTGCTGACATGGGCCACTGGTAGTGGCAGCTGAGGCGACCACCACACAGCTCGCCACCCGCCAGGCTTACTCGTAATATGGCGGTACCGTATGGACGGTGGCAGTGACATACTGCCATACTCATAATGACCCCCTTGTGTGTGGTCGATTTTTGCCAAGTGAGTTCATCAGGTCCCATGTCAGGTGTGAATGTCTCATGCCTGTTAACATTTCTCATGTTGCACTTAATGACGATTGTATCATGAGATGTGCATTTGGTTGGCTGTTCAGCTGTTGCATGCCATGGTATGGCATAGAGGACAGAGGTCATGGGTGTTGGGAGGGTTTGCGTGACATACCAGTGATTTACATGGCCTCTTTTGCAGGGGGGTGGTGGGATATTCGCCTTGCATGTTTTTCTTTTGGTTATGTTTAAGTAGCTAGAGAGGCACACAATGTAGCACTTCTGTGCAAACATTCTCAGGGTGTTAAGGTTGTGACAGTTGACTGTCTCCTTGTCATCATCGATTGTCACCTGGTATGTGCCAGGCCTGTGCGCACTCCGCAGGGCTGGGAGTTTAGGTGTAAAATGTGTCCACAAGCTGTCTCCGGGCTGCCTAACCATGTACCCTTTCCCCTCCCATGAGCAGCGCCTGTGCATGTGGTTGGGGTTGTGGGGGCACCACCATATCCACCATCATGTGGGTTGTCAGAGGGTAGGCATTGTCCCCTGGGGAGGTGATGATGGTTGTCATTAGTTGGGTTTGTGTATTTGTCTGTGTGTGACATGCATGCATTTGCACAGGCATTTGTACTAACCTATGAGCCATGTGTCACCATGCTTCCCAGCTTCCAGGGCCCAGATCAGGGCGGACATTCTGTATATGAAAATGTCATGGGTGGACCCTGGATAGTTTGCATGGACAGAGGTGATGATTCCCTTCGCATTGCATACAACCTGCACGTTCATGGAATGCCAGTGCTTGCGGTTGCAGTAGATGTTTTCAGTGGCCCTAGGTGGACGTAGGGCCACATGGGTGCAATCTATAGTACCAAGCACTTTGGGGTAGTGTGCCACCCTGTAAAAGTCCAGGACCACGGCCTGCCTTTCTGCGGGTGTTCTGGGCATGTATATGTGCCTGCGGACTGAGGGGCGCGCAGTGATGATTTTCAACACCTGGTGTAGTCAATGTAACTGCGTGGGCTGTGAGATGCCGCCCACTATGGCAGTTGTCCGCTTAATGACCCAGTGGCCAAAAAATGCAGTACATTGAGCACCTTCTGCAAGGGGCTCTATGCTTGGGAGCACAGGGTGGGTGAAGTGAGTTCATTCTCCCACTCAGTGACCAGGTCTAGGATGATATGAGGTGGATTCCTATACCTGCCATAGACCTGGTCATCAGGCATCCCAAAAAGGCTGCTCCTGGTAAAAGAAATGCAGGGCCTGGCTATTCTCCTCCTCCTCCGGCGTTCCACCATCGTATATGCTTTGGTGTTTTCAATTGCAATTGTGTATTATTGTTGCAATTGTGTACTTGCCTGTGATATGTTGCAGTGAAAAAGTGTCAGCCATTTTAGTTATTTGCTTACTAATATCATCTTTTTGTGCCATTGATTTTGTAAAGTATTTTAGGCACTATTTTGTAAACCTTTGACATTCTCGTTGCTGAACTCACAGTGTGCACATGGTGAGTCTGTGACTGATGTTGAAGTGTCCATTAATATTTACACATTTAAATGTTTTTTTGCAGTGTGGTGTGTTTCAGCTATATAAAGAAATAGTTCTTATTTGTTGCTGAAGATTACAAATTACTTTTTTTATTAATATTATACAATGGGGTATATGGTCATTTGTTTTTAAGGGATAGCATGTGTCAGTTGTTAGAGACAGTTTTCTAAAGTCCAATGAAGGGCTTCATAAAAGTATCTGAGGCAGTACAAATCTCCACTCTTAGTAAAAGGCTGTACCACCTCAGAACATTTGGTAGCGTAGACAGAGCAGCCAAGCTTATCTTAGGAGAGAGAGAGGGTTGTAGGAAAGTACAAAAACATGTAGAATACATATGGTTCAAATGAAACATTGTATTGTAAAATTAAAGGTTTATTTAAATACAAGTAGGCCAATAGAATTCCTGGGGGAAGTAAGTACTATGTTGTAACTCATGAACACAATATACAAATACAACACAATGCTTAAGGTTTGCAAACTGAAGCACACAACTTATTTAGAAGAACAATCAGAAATTCAAGGTTAGTCAAACCTAGTGTAACACATTTGGAATGTCAAACAGCTATTCATGGGGAGTAAAAACACATTCATTACTTTTAGATTACTATAGGTAATTCAAGCACTGTATCCCCTAAAGGTCATAACTGCCAGTGTTATTCGATAGCAAGAATACAATAGTTATACCCAAAGTGTTGCAGGTTTTCTACTTTGAGAATTGGTAGAGTTAAAATTAGATAACTTTTCAAAACACAGTTTAAAGCTAGTAATGTAACTTATATACTTTTCAGAATAGTGCAACACATTTCTAGGATCAGTATGAACTCAGAACTACATTTAGAATAACCTTGGGTTATACAAGGTGAGTAAAAGCTACTTGGTAATAAACTATTACAGTTGTGCCAATGTTGCTTTTCAGATCAGTGGATCACAGACTAAGGTAAAATATACATCCATACACTATTTTAGAAATGCACGATAGCAGATCAAGGTAAGCAAAACCTCATTAAATACTATTTTAGAAATGCCCCAAAGCAGATCAGGGAAAGCAAACCCCATTTCAGAATGGCGCACAACTATTCATGGTGAGTAAGACCCTGTTGGTGAACTTAGTCATGGTTTCTATTACTGAAATAAGAAAGTGAACCCGAGTATGTTACCTTTGAGAAGAGTGCAAAACAATTAAGAGGCAAGTAAAGTAACTGAATATACTTTATTAGAATGGCAGAACACATTCACACTTAAGTAAAAGAACCTCATATACCTTTGAGAATGGCAGAACAATTCAAAGGTAAGTAAGCATTGTTGTAACCTATCCTATTACAGATATACAGTTGCCAAACCAACTCATTTACAAGTCAGCTTGTTCTATTTCAAGGCAAAGGCCTAAAACTTGTAAGTCCTTCCCTATACTTGGAGTATAGGGAAGCACCAGCAAACTTTCAGCGAGAATTGGACTTTGGAAGATGGTGCACTGCACACAGTCTCAAGGTCCGCTCGTGTGTTGAGGGATGGCTCAATTTGCAGGTATTCCCAAGACTAGTGAGTCTCACTATCCTCTGGGTAGGAGTTGTCATGTTCAGGACTCCTATGTTGCTTGGAAGGCACAGTCACAACAGGCTCTCCGGTCGCTGCAAACAGTGACAGCAAGTGTTTTTTCATCTTCCTCTTCGGATTCAGTTCCAGTGGTTGACTACCTCTTCAGATTCCAGAATTGAAGACAGAAGTTTCAGACTCCTCCCCCATGTCCTGTCTTCACAGATACTCTGGCACCCTAGTGGTAAACACATAGGGCCTGAATCATGGAAGGGTTTTATAATGGTTCAATCCCTTAGGGAAATGTTCTGTGAAGCAGGACAAAAGGGTTCCTGCCAAAGACAAACATCCAAATAGAACCTCCTCACCTAGGATGGCAGAAGAAGGACCAAGAAAGGACAAACTCATGAAAAATGTCAAAAAAAGAAATGAGCAACCATTCTGGCAGGATGGATAGTGCATATGATGTACTACTTATGAGAGTAATAATAATAAAACATATGCGCACAACTATAACTAATTTTATTTCCCTAATGTATGTTCTCTAACTAGTTATATATATTTTCTTACAGACAGAACAGCACACAATATGACATAATCTCTGTGCACACATTTCTGTGGCCCTGGCTAGCATTTCTATTTCTGTGCACCAACTGTATCCCACTTTCTTAACATCTGCACACCTTCCTCCACCCCCTCTACCACAACCACCCACCAAACTCCATTCATCTTTATCCTCTCCCACCTCACCTAACCCTGACTACCTCCCCGTACCTTTTAAGCCAGCCCACACGTAAAACATTGCTTACGCGCTTACGCGCTATGGCCCTGTCCTCCAATAGCACGGTGACGTGCAGTTTTCTCACGTGCTGATTCACTATGCACCCGTGTTGTGGGCAACGCCTGCGCGCCTAACGTCACTGACACGCTTACACGCTAAGGGCCTTTCCTCGAATTACACGCTGACGTGCAATTTTTTCACATGCCAAATCACTCCGTATCAAGCTGGCCACGCGAATACACATGGAAGACCACGCTCCTGCCCAAAAGGCCATTTTCCTGCCCCCCAGAGCCCTGAGCAGGTTACCACCTGCCATCTGCTGCTGCCTGACTGCCTGCTGCCCCCGTGCCCTGCTATTTGCTGCCTGCACGTCAGCCAGGGGTGCAGTTGCTGTGACCACTCCTGCTGGAACTGAAGACTCCCGACTGGGATACCATCGCTCCACAGCCCAGCCCCAGGACCCAGTTGCCCACCCACACCTGCCTCTGGGGTTGCCATGTCGGGCACAACACCATCTGACACCACTGGCAACCCCCAGCCAGAGAGGCAGAGGGCCACCAGCTTCAGTGCCAGGGAAGTTGGTGTCCTGGTGGAGCAAGTCATGGGGCAGTATGATGCCCTTTTTGGAAGTTTGCGTGCTGACAATGAAGGACAGACCATGACGGCCGACATGTCCGGAAGCGCTGGGAGGAAATCAGGTCCAGGACCCTCGACAAGGCCCAGCACCTCTTGAAGGCAGCAGATGCCAAGGGGCGCTGGGGCCACATGTCGGACCACCAAATGAGGGTCCTGGAACGCACACGCTCAGCGTTCCATGTCCAGGTCCTTGAGAGGCAGACCCGTCTGGAGTCGAGCGGTAAGTGTACATGCATACTGATTGGACGCTGTGCTCGTTGTGGTGTGCCAGTAGTCTGCAGGTTGCACATTTGTTTTTGTAGAGCCATGTATGGATGTGTATGTACAGGAGCGTGAGGCTGACACATGTGAGTCCTCTCATGTGTGAGACACATGGTTGGTGTATGTGTTGGTAAGCATGCAGGCCAAATGCAGGTGTGGGAGCATACATGTTTGAATTACTGTGTATGTACGTGGCATGGTTGTGGTGTCACACATGGATAGTGGTTCCAGCTGCATGTATCTGCACTGTGTACATGTGCATGTGTGTGTATTTGACAAGTGTGCAACTGTGATGAAACATGGATGCATGTGACACTGACATGTAGAAGTCTGAATGGAAGTGTGACATGGATGGTGATCTCATTACTGCAACAGTTGGTGGAGATGTACACATGCATGTAAGTGTGGAGGCCTGTGTGCATTTGTTGTGCACTCCCTGTGCTTCATGTGACATCAGGCTCACCTTTGGCTGCTCGTGTTGTTGTTTGCGTATGGGTGGTGCTGCCTGGTGGAATTATGCTGTTGAATTGCTAATGTGTGTGAGTTGAAATGACATGTGTGTTGGGGAGTGTGATGCCATGTCTGAAGTTTGTCACTAACACTCATGTACAACTGTCATGTGTGTATCAGTCCATTGTCCAGTGCCCTGATGCCTGTGTTCTATCTCTCCCTGTCTGCAGCGTCAACTGATGAAGAGGGCAGAAAGGGTGCTGTGGAGCAGAGCGGCAGGGATGGCACCACCAGCCGGATACGCAAGGCCCGGCTACCCTCCCAGGTTGCCATCTTGTTGGGGAGTGAAGAGTCTGGTGCCGTGTCCCAGGCCGCAGCTGCCGAGGGTAGGTCCAAGAGGCGGAGGTTGGAGGTGGACTCCTCGGCAGCAGAAGGGGCAGCTGAGACCCCACAGGGTCTGACGGAGGAAGATGGCACGGAGTCATCCAGGTTGATGGGGGGTTTGGTGGAGGAGGAGGCCGTGGAAGGGACACACACAGGATCTGGAGGTAGGGATTCCACTGGTGCTAGTGGTGCAGTGCATGGGCAGGGACAGGAGGCAGCACAGGCCACCGCGGAGGTGCCTGTGTGTAATCCTGTCCCCGATCCTGTGACTGCATCATCCCGCACCGGCAGGGATGTCTACGTCCAGACCCGTTTTCAGGGAGGGGATACGCTTACAACAACTGGCCTTCCTCTCCCTACGGACATGGCTATCTGGGACCGGGTTGAGCCTGTCCTGAGTGGGATGGCGTTGCATCAACGGGGCATGCAAGGTGACCTGCAGTGTTTTCGTGAAGATACTGCACGTCATCTCGAATGCCTCATTGACCGTGTTGACCTACTGGAAATGGTCACCAGGGCTGGATTCCTCCATTTGCTGGACCTTGTTCCAACCCCCTCCTCAACTGAACACCCTACGTGCCAGTCGTCCTCCATGCCATCTTCCCACCCAAGTATCACCTGGGTACCCTGTGGAGCTGCCTATGACCCAGTGGCCAGGCTGGTTGAGGACACATCCCTGCCACAGTCGGGAGTCGGACATCCAGCAGGGGTGGCCACCACGACAACTGCACCCCAGCCAGAGGAGGACATGCAGCAAGCAAGAGCAGGGGCACAGGCACAGCAGCAGCAGCAACAAGGTGGGAGACATGATGGCTCAGGGCCATCAACATCGGAGGGGCAGGCATCGGCCAGAGGGCAGGAGGACCCAGGATCACAAGTGTCTTCCATATGGCAGCGTTTGGGCCACGCCATAGATGCGGAGCGGCAGCGGGCGGAAGAGGCACGGCTCACAATGGTCAGGACAGAGAACTCCAAGCGGAGGGCACTGAGAGCGTTCCGAGTGCCTTGAGGCAATTCACAGGGAGTTGGAGGTCAACATGTCATCGTCCCTGCGAAACCCTCTGGGCCATGGAAGAGGACCGCCTCCAGGACATTGAGCGGGCGTTCGATGATGCACTGGCCCGGGACATCGAAAAGTGAGCCGTCGGACTAGTCCGCTGCCATTGTAAATAGTTTTTAGTGTTAGGTTTCATTTTAATTTTCCTTTGATTTGGGGTGATTGGACTATGCCCCACACATTTGTATATAGTTTTTTTCTTAGGTAGTTTCTTAGGTAGGTTTAATTTCTTTCATTGGGCTCATGGACCCATGACAACGGATTGTACATAGTTGGACAATGGAGGTATTTGAACTTTTCATTTGGATTTGAACATGGATTAATGGATTTTTCTTTTTGACAATGGATTGTACATAGTTGAACAATGGATGTATTTGAACTTTGTCTTTGGATTTCACCATTTCCTTTGGATTTGCTTTGGTGGAGGGAGAGTTTGGACTATTTTTCTTTTGTATTTCTTTGGATTGGTTATACTTTTCATTTACTCATCTTTTGAACACGCTTTTCATTTCATGTTTGCTATTTTTTTGTGCTTTCATTTCATTGTTTTTTTTTGTCCATAATACATTATGATATTTTACTGGGTTCATGCATGTGAAGGTGTGGGTTTATGCAATCAATGCCAACCAGTGTGTGTGTGTGGCGGACATGTGTTGATGTACATAGTTGACTTTTGGTTTGTGTCTTGAGATAGGCATGTCAGTGTGGGGTGGATTGGGAAATCATTGTGTCTCAAGACTGGGGTGGCGTGCTGTGGTATTTTGGTATAGAAGTGGGCCATGTTTGTGCATCTTTATGTCATGTAGGGCGGGGGACATGAGTGGGGGCCTGCTGGCAGGTGCCCCTCACTACTGGGGGGTGGGGGTGCAGGTGGACATGAGTGGGGGCCTGCTGGCAGGTGAACCTCACTGCTGGGGGGTGGGGGTGCAGGGGGACAAGAGTGGGAAATGAATGGGGGCCTGCTGGCAGGTGCCCCTCACTGCTGGGGGGTGGGGGTGCAGGGGGACATGAGTGGGGGCCTGCTGGCAGGTGCCCCTCACTGCTGGGGGGGTTGGGGTGCAGGGGGACATGAGTGGGAAATGAATGGGGGCCTGCTGGCAGGTGCCCCTCACCGCTGGGGGGTGGGGGTGCAGGGGGACTTGAGTGGGACATGAGTGGGGGCCTGCTGGTAGGTGCCCCTCACTGCTGGGGGATGGGGGTGCAGGGGGACATGAGGGGGGGCCTGCTGGCAGTTGTCCCTCACTGCTGGAGGGTGGGGGTGCAGGGGGACATGAGTGGGGGCCTGCTGGCAGGTGCCCCTCACTGCTGGGGGGGTTGGGGTGCAGGAGGACATGAGTGGGACATGAATGGGGGCCTGCTGGCAGGTGCCCCTCACTGCTGGGGGGTGGGGCTGCAGGGGGACATGGGTGGGGGCCTGCTGGCATGTGTCCCTCACTGCTGGGGGGTGGGAGTGCAGGAGGACATGAGTGGGGCATGAATGGGGGCCAGCTGGCAGGTACCCCTCACTGCTGGGGGGTGGGGGTGCAGGGGGTTATGCAGTGTATGATACTGTCTGGTTATTTATGAGAGAAAAATAGGTTGAATTGTTTTGTTCTTTGTTGTTGTTTTGCTAAACCCAGTTCTTAATTTATAAAAAAAATATATGTGCCAAGGCTCAACATTTCTGTTTGGCAGCCAGGTGGGCTCTTAGACAGTCCTTCTAATAGAAAATAATGTATGGGGTACACTGGTGTAAGGTTACCTTCCTTCCACTCAGGCTTTGTAAGCATGAGCAATGGAAATGCATATATAATAGATTGAATCATCAGTGTAAGCATCTGTCGAATAGAATGGTTGCAGCACAACCCTCAGCAGTGTTAAAAGTGCCTTTTTGGTAAGAGGTGAAGAAGGGTTTGAATACTTTTTAGGTTGGAATTTTGTGAGTTTAGTGGGGTATCAGAGCACAATTCTCTGTCATACACATAACAGGGACAATATGGGTAGTGAAGGCGCTCACTCACCACTTTACCAACAAAAACTGAGCATAAAGGACACATCCCAGTAGGGAATGGAACAAAGAGATTGGCATTGAGATTCAGCAAAGGTTTATATAATATTTCATCATCCAGAGAACTCTGCTGCCTCAAGAGCACTCTAGCAAACAATACAAATACAATATGTTTTAAAGGGTTACAGTGTCATCAGTGACGATTTCTATACAGGCTAAAAGTTACAGTTTCATTGGTTAAGAAGGGGGTGTACATATAGTTCTGTAAGGGCCAGCCCCATGGGATTGGCTGATGACTTGGCGGGAGGTTGGACATCACGTGGTTCAGCTGGGCCGGTCCGTGCGAGGTGAGGGTTGGGTCAGAGTCGAGGATTGGGTTAGAGTCGAGGGTACACAGAAATGGAGGCCACGTGTGTCTTGCAATAGCCCCACCTCTGCTTATGCCAGGGCCTTGTCCTCTATGGCCGCACTAGTGCAAGAGCAAGTGGTCCTTTTCACGTAGAATGTATTGGGGGGGCTTAACTGACCCCCTCCTTCCTTACAGTAGCAATACTACATTTTTCATTAACACAAAAACCAGACAAGGCATATAGCACAGTAATGTGAGCTTTGCATATGTAGAAGAACCATGCTTCTCAGTTTTTCACGGACACAAACATATAAGAGGTTACGTTTAGCTTCCTTAATAGTGTGGGTCACAATAGGCCTCAGTAGAACAATATTTTCCCAAACAGATTTGGACACAGTAGTGCACATTTCTAAAAATAGTGCACATCATCACGGGAAGTACCAGTGAATGTTTCCCTCACAAACATCTCACTGCGGACTGCAGTATTGCAAGGTTTCCTTGTACAGAAGCAGGCACTGTTAATCTCAGCATTAAGACAATCCCTCAAGAAGGAAAGAGCCATGTAGGATGCAGCTGTGTAAGAAAACCTTAACATAGACTCAATAAGCATGAACCATGTAAGTGGAAGCATTGGCCATATAGAACAGATTGAATCAGCAGTGCATGCTTCCAACAAATAGAATGGTTGTAGCATGCACCTCAGCAGTGCACACTTCCTTCACATAAAATGTATATAAAATGTGCCCAAGCAGTTCATCTTGCACTTATAAAGCACATAGGAATGGCCTCAGTAGTGTAAGTGCCCCTTATGTAAAAGAGACCAGTGCAAATTCTCCCAATAAAAAAACTGCCACATGATTGGCATCAGCAGTGCACTTTCAGCCCACATATAACAGATGCAGTATGGCCTTGGTTGTGGCTTCTCTCCTCATGCAGAATAGGCACAGTACTTTAAGACATTCCCTCAAATAGAAAATAGCCTTGTGGCGTATACTGGTGTAAGATAATCTTCCCTCAACACAGACATTGTAACCATAAGCTATGGAAATGCAAGCATTCATCATACAGAATAGAAGAAATAACCAGTGTAAGCTTCCGTCAAATAGAATGGTTGCAGCATGACCCTCGGATGTTTTAAGGTGGCCTTCGGTTAAGAGGTAAAGAAGTGGTTGAATACTTTTTAGGTTGTAATCTTGTGAGTTTGGTAGCGTAGCAGAGCACGATTTCTTATCATACACAGAACATGGGCATTGGGGGTAGCAGTACTAATTATTTCATTACCACAACAACCAGAAAAAGCATGCAACACAGTAACATAAGCTTTGCATACGTAGAAGAACTATGCTTCTCAGTGTTTCACAAACACAAACACATACCAGACTGAGATGAGCATCCTTAATAGCGTTGGTCACAGTAGGTCTCAGTAGAACAACATTTGCCCAAACAGATCAGGTACAGAATTGGTCATGGTAGTGCAGGTTTGTACAAATAATGCACAACCACAACCACATGGGCATTATTGTGAATGTTTCACTCACAAAGATGTCACTATGGACTGTAATATTACATGTTCCCTTGCACAGAAGAAGTCACTGTTCTCAGCTTTAAGACATTCCCTCGAGTAGAAAAGAGCTGTGTGGGCTCCAGTGGTGTAAGGTAGTACAAGCATCCATCATACATAATAGATTGTATCAGCAGTGTAAACTTCCATCAAATAGAAGGGTTGCAGTCTGGGTCTTAAAAGTGTACACTTCCCTCATATATAATGTATGTAACATTGGCCGTAGCAGTTAAATCTCCCCTCATAAAGAACATTGGGATGGCTGCAGTAGTGGAAACATACTGTATGTAAAAGAGACACAGAATGGTTTTCCATGTGTAAATTTCCCCATTAAAAACAGGCCTCAGCAGTGCAATCTCAGCTCACATATAACAGTTGCAGCATGGGCTTGGTTGTTCCTCTTCCCCTCATGTAGAATAGGTACAGTATGGACATCATCAGTGCAATTGCACCCCCATATAACAGTCACAGTATGGGCATTGCCAGTTTCCTGTACCAGTCGCATAGTTTAGCCATAGCAGGGGCCTTTGCAGTGCATGCTTCAATTGCATAGAACATACATAGTGCTGCAGGCAATGGCCAGGCAAGCTCTGATTTTCTTAATTAATGCACAATTCTCACAAAAGCAACTATTTGTAAGCTAGGGCAAATTAATTTATGTTAACATTTCAATGTACAGCACTGTGAAAAAAACAAAAATGACTCTTGACATGCATGTGTGACTGAGTGTATCACTACACATTCCTTGACTTTGCAAATCATTGCTTATGATGAGCACACACAAAGGCCCATGATGAGCAGCTGACATGTTTAACATTGAGAACGAAAGTTAGAGGCTGCCAGAGCATACATAAGCCCTAAACGGAAGTGCAGACCCTTTTTTGGTCAGTGCGCAAAGGAAGGCCATGTAAATACTTTCCCAGATACTAATATAGGAAAGCAGCAAATGAGGGGCATGGGTGTATGCAAGGAGGATACAGGCCCAAACTCTTTTTAATGGCAGATCGCAAAGTACGTACTGCAGACCTGACACAAAGCATAATTCAGAAGTGTTAGGAGTGCTGATGCTCAGGCCTGCCTATAAATTGAGTTCCATTGGATGGACACAGGCACAACTTAAGCACTGGCTAATCTACTTGATTGGTTATATGCTGTTAATGTGGCTTTGATAACTTGTTTCCCTTACTTCAATATACATGTAGTAGTGATATTTATACATTTACACATTTACATATGTTAATGATTTTGGATTGCTACTCTGATTTTATTTTGACATGTATGTTTTTAAAACCTGGATATATGTCCAGGGGAAAATTATTCATGACCAATGTAGGCTTTCTACATGCATACTTTTTTAACTCTGTGTATACTTGTGCAGCCATTATTCCCCCCAACGTCTGTACCCGCCTGCATCCACCTTATCCTCACCATCTGTACATCTTTCAAATCATCATATTTGTTTTTGCCTGTATCTCCACCCACTCAACTTATTCCTCTTGTCTTTATTGTATTTATTCTTACATTCTTTATTCTCACACAAGCATCTTATTTCTATGCACCCTACTTGCACCAGCCTGCCACTGTCTTTCTCAATCTATCCCCTCACTCTATATTCCCACGCACCCATCCAACACTCATTTTTGTTACCTCGTTGCATTCGTCTAATATTCACTCTTTCTACCTGCATTGTGTAATATGTGCACCATGCTACGACTATCCTCTGTACTGCCATGCAGCCATCCTACCCCATCTTTTCTACCTCCATCCAACATATCCCATTCTCGCTGGTCCTATCCACCTATCCCCCGTACATCTGCCATCACTCTCCACATCTTGTCTACATCCACTCATCCTATCCCCAACTGTATTTACTCATACTCATTCACCTTAATGCCACCCATTGTACCTTCACCTGTCCATTCTATCCCACCCTCTGTTGCTCCATCTATTGTTCCCCCATCCTTTATATTCCCATGTACCCACTGTACCCCCACTGTCTTTATTCCCACCCAACCATACTATGTGCACCCACTGCACTCTAGACACTGTACTCCTATCCACCCTACATCCTTACTCTGTACCTCTATCTATTCAGTCACCCTATGTGTTCTTTGAGTACATACACTGTTATTATGCATGCTAATTCTACTTCCACATTGTCTACTGTCACCATGTTTATATACCTCCAGTAAATTCACACCCACTTTACCTAAAACAAACCACTCTCCTATCATCTTCTGTACTCACATGCTAACCCTTCCTTCACTATCCCCACTTACCTTACCTATTTCCACCCTTTCTTCTGCTATCCACTTGCCTGTCATTAATTGTCTGTATATGCACTTTCCATGTCGCCACATATTGTTCTTCCATTCTCTCTACCCTCAAACGCCCACCCTACCTCCACCCTCTGTAGACCCGCCCACTCTACATCCACTGTATTTACTTTCATTCATCCCACCTCTACCTTTTCTATCCCTATGATCTATACTTCCACCATCTATAGCTACATTGTCTCTGCTTCCATCACTTATCCACACTACCTCAGTCCTCTTTTCGCTTATCTACCCGTTCTACCTCTATTTGCTCTACTCACACACAGTTATCTTACCTGCAACCTCTTTGGCCATATCTACCCACCCTTGACCAACAATCTGTAGCTCCATTAATTTGCCATATTTCATTATTCTTTATAACCTGCTCTGTTATTATCCTCAGCCACAAATCATAGCTACATCCACCCTACTACCAGCACCCTACTCTCACACCTTTTAATGCCACACATGCCAAGTGTGTACAAACTCATTTTAATGGCAATATACCCATGCCTATTAGTGATCATATTTTTGGAAATGTACTAGATCAGATAGAAGATATGTCAACTAATCAATTGAATAGAACCAAGCTTATTTCAAGCCAGAGTGATATAATGAAACATATCTCAATACAGTTAGTAGTTAGTAAGAAACAAAAGGTTTTTAAGTGAAAACAAACATAAACTCCTTTATGTTCTAGGCATAGGACTACAGATAAATATAGAAAAATGTTCCACTCTCGAGTCTTTGAAAATCTTTGGGGAAGTCAAAAATCAAAGACTAGCTATGTGATGAAACGTTTTTGGAAAAGAAAAACATTGAAGATATAATTAGAAATGCTTTTTCTTTGAAAATAAAATTGTTCATTTTTGTGTTGAACAAACTATTGAAATTAATGAAGGTCACCAAGCAAGTATACACACAGATACAAACAGTTGATGTACTTGCACGTGACAACCAGTGTTTGGTGGACAGTGGAAACACTCTTCTCATACAGAAAGATGTTTTATTGAAGAGAGTTACATTTAACAATGGAATGTAACCCATGCTATTGATGAGAGTGAATGCAGCTATTAAGTAAAAATAAAAGTGATTTCTGAAAAAGAAGAAATCCTAAAGACAGTCACTAATGAAGGAGAAAGCTTAGGACAGTCTGCGATAAACCAAAGAAAAAAAAATCTTGTATGGATGAATAATTCTTTGTTTAATATTGACACATTTTCTTGTAAACTCGTAAAGAGATTTTTAGAAGTTGTACAAACATGATAATTCTCAAAGACAAATCAAGATGTTTCAGAAAATCAATAACTGTGAAGTTTGTGAGAAAACAGTCAATGTCATCATATATGGATGCTGGCTACACATCATAGCCAACTGAGATATATTCTTGCTAAAATGAATGAGTGTAAAACTCCATGTATATCCTTTGCACTTTTAAATTAAACACTAATTACGGGAAATGTTAAAAATGTACATTGTACAATTCAAACGATTAATATGCTGCCACAAAAGATAGGCAAGTTTGGCAACAGCTTATATACATCAGAACTGTGAAAGAAGCGTTAGAGTTTCTACTGAAGCATAATGATTTGTATAAAGGTAGTCTGACTGTACCCGATTTGTCTATGCTTGATGTTTAATCAACAAGCAAGAGCAGTAAAGGTCAGTTTCAATGTCTCTCTGTTGCAGAAGGGAATAATGTTTATGAACATTATACTATTCATCCTCTACACTCACATGAAGTCATGGGCAACAGATTAGAATGATACCAGAAGAAAGCAACACACGGTGCACCACTCACTGTCTGGGAGAAATAAAAACATTAGAATCTGTTGTTTCCCTATGCTTTTTCCTTCTGGAGAAGTAGGCATATTGTTTGATCGGAAAGTTCCAATTTCTTCTTCAGAATATTGATGTACATGACTGTATTCTGAAGATTCCCGATTCTGCAGCAATGTTGAATATATTTTTCACTTTCTTTATGAAAGTGAATTTTCAACATTATGTTATGATGTTGCTCATACACTTGTCAGCAACTAGATTTGAAAATGTTTCTGCATGTAAGTTGCTGCAACATGTAAAAGAAACAAATGATATTTTAGAAGAATTACAAATATTCTTGGCAACATAAGGAGAACTAAGGAACATTGACATAGAAGACACTCAGGGGCTGATTCATGGAATAATGTGCGCAGAAAAACAGACTTTGTGCGCAGAATGGCACACAAATCCCTGTTTTTCAGCACACATAATTCCATGAATTAGCCCCTCAGAGTTTAGATGCATGATCAGAAATGCGGTCCCTCCAACTTGGTTTGTGACTAAGTTGCAATGATTATGGTTGGGGTGATCTTGCAGAGTGGGTTTGTGAAAGTAATCCATACAAAGAAGATCTGAACAAATGACACCAGGTGAATTGTGTTACCAGGATCCTGTAAAGCGTATCACGATTCATCCATTACTTATTTTAAGCCATGTTGCGCTTTAAGTGTAAATAAGAAAATGAACCACTATGTTCTGTGGAATATTTGTTTTGGAGATAAGTGTACCGGGCAGGTGGGGCTCCACATATACATATTCTGTTGTGGAAAAAATATGCTCCTCAGTTTGGTAAAGAAAGTGATGGCTGTTTGATGGAGTTTATTACAAACACATTTTGCTTTTTCCATCCCTGCTCGGCATGCCAATGCTGATATACGGAGCAAGGTGGAAAGGTTTCAAAAGCACTTGCATGGAAAGTACTGTCAGAGAAAATATAAAAGTAAAGACAAGTACTACACTGAGTGTAGATGTGGCTTTCCTATGACTACTACACCAATTGGTAGAGCAAATAGCCCAATTCCATCTGTTTGACACCATTTACTGGTAAATCCCCTCGGAATACATACTATTTAAAAAGATATAAAGAATGCCATTTTAATAATGAATAGCATCCTGTCATTGCTCAGCGTTGGAATGCAAATGCTGATGTGCAGTATATTGTGATTATAGAACAGCCGTTGCTCGTTATTTTACAGGATACATGACAAAAGCTGAAAAGAGCAAAGAGCAGTTAGCTGAAAGAGTACCTAATAGTACAGAGATTCTCAAAACCACCTTGATTGATACCTATCATCCAAAGAGGTCTGCAGAGTTGGAGGATCTTTGTTTTTATGAGTTATAGAACACTACTCATATCGAAATATTGAAGCAAACGATGACAAAGGACAGTTTAAAATACATGGATGTACTGGATGTCTAGTAAGACATGAAAAGCCAAGTCTCATCAACCATGTGAAATTGTCTAGCCAAACTACAGAGAACAATGAATTATAGTATTTTTGCATTTTGCAGTTGTTCTACCATGCAGAGAGTGATTTGCTTGAAAGTTTTGAAACTCTTGAACAATAACTTTTTTCAAAAAAAGACCTAATTCAATATCCAAAATTTGAACAGTACTTACAGTTACTGGAAAAAGAAAGACATCAAGAAGTAATTTTAGCAGTTGAATTGCCAGAAGATACTCATGAGGGCAGTCAAGATTCCAGAGTAGGAATTCGAAATGTTTTAGGCGAGCAAAGTATTCAAACTGGTGTTGAGCTCACCATGGTAGAAGTGGAAAATGCAATGCACAAACCAAAGTTGCAGATGCAAATTAGGATACAATAGTAAGTAAACCTAATGTAGAGCCGAAATAAAGTTTATTATAAAATCAAAGATTGGTTCTTACATGGTTTACATGGCAAACATGAATGTTTTTGTGTCAAATACAAACCTCAATTGTATGTTAGTGGACAAGCGAGAACAGGGAAATTCTTTTGTATTTGTTACACTCACCTGGTCTCTGCAGAGGCGTTGGGGCAAGGTTGCAGCCCTCCCTGAACTGAATCGCCCCCCTTCAGGCCTCTCCCTCAGTAGAAAAGCTCTGAGCATTGGTACGTGGTGATACTGCTCCTGTGTGGAGATAAGAGTGTGGGCGTGTGCCAATCTGTGATTGTTTACCTCTCGAACCCTTCACCCCAAAGAACGATTTTTGTGAGCATACGCCAGCCCATAAAGCTCACCTGTGAATTATGGAAGATAAGCTCTCTGTCCTGCTACTTCTGGCAGGGGCACGTCAAATGAGATCTAGTTCCTTCACTGTCCCCTGATAAGGATTAGTCCAGTACAGCTGCGTATATGCTTCTCCTTCTGATTGGTAAGTCTCGCTTGAGCTCTTGTGATGCTGTTCATTCTGTTTAATGTCTTTATATGTTGCTCCTATTTATGCACGCAATGTCTCTCTCTGTTTTCTTCCCTTAGATGGGAATGCGGCCTCAATGCAGCTGTGAGATGCGGCTGGATGGAAGATGGATGCTACCGCAATGTTCGACAGCAGGTAAGTGATCGTTTAAGGAAAAGCGCGAAGTATGGTGAAGCACAACCTTGAACTGACTGTTTTTTCGATGTCTAACCTTGTCTTCTGTTTTTCCTTGCAGGTGCTGCTGTCGACGATGGAGCGTGTCATGCTGTGGTGCCAAGATGAAGATTTTGGCATTCGGAAAGTGTAAAGATGAATACTTGGTTCGCCGAAGAGATGTACAGGTAAGAACAGCTTCCCCCAGTTGGTAAGTATGCTGGCAGGAAACAGGATGTCCAGGAAGCAGGATCTACAAAGGTAAGTCTGACCTCAGGTGACGGTTAGCGTTACGCTGTTTTCAAGTGCAGAATAACGCCAAGCCTCTGTCTTGAGGATCAGGGCAGCTTATATAGCTGAGACCGTTGGCACGCCCATTAGGGCCGGCTTACCAGCGATACCCTGCCACTCCTACAGAGTGAGCAGGTGCAAAGCCAATCCATTATCAGCCACACCCAAGAATACACTTGGGGCTGCTTAATGGATGGAATGTTCAAGGTTAATGCATCCTGCTTAATGGATGAAATGTTCAAGGTTAATGCATCTGAAGTGCTATGTCCATAATAAAATCTTTTTGGTGTTACATGGATGTTCTTGTTTACTTTTGTTCATGAGCCTGGCGCCAAAGGCACCAGGACAGTGTCCACCCAGGTATCCTGTGCATGCGACCCCTGCATGCCTGTGCCCCTGACTTCATGACCATGACAGAATTCATGCATTGAGAGCAATGATACAAAATGTAATTGATTGCTCTCTGCATTTTTTTTGTAAGGGTTCTAAAAGGTTTAGCAGCATTCAACATAGGAGGTGTTACTTTACATCGATTGTTGATGCTATCAATGGTGCATGACAATAAACTTGAGTATCACAAACTTGTATCAAGTGCAGCACAAGAAATAGGACAATTTCTAAGAAAATGTATTAACTTGTCGATAAAGTAAGCATGTTGTCTAAGTTGATGTTTTAAATTCCAAGTACTTACCATTAATATGAGGCACTCTGTCCACTTAATGCATGCAGAAATGCTTAATAAGATTTGTATAGGTTACCTTGTAGAGAATATGAAAACAGTCTAAAAAGGGAGACTGATTTCTAACATGTTCCATGCCGGTTGCACTGTGCCTGATGCCATGTTGACTCTTCAAGAAAATAACATTTCTTATGTTGCTTAGATTTGTACAATTGGAAAGTGTGATAAGTTCAACTCTACAATGCTACTCTGTGAGAAGCAAGACATTGTAGAACTAAAATAGAAATAGTGTGACTTTTTAGATGGCCATCGTATGCAATTAGAGCTAGATTAAAAATTAAAAAGGCTTGATTAATTCAATTAGACAATTAGACAATTCTGTTTTGAATCTGTGCAACAATGTACAGTAATGTTGAAGAGGATCTTGAATGTAGATATAGGTCTAGTCATTGGAGCAATGGGAAGAAAGGCTGCGGTTCTAATTATTCCCCAAAGTACAAATAGTGAACATATTTCTTGTGAAGTTTGATAGTGTAGAGGAGCTTCATTTGATTTCTAGGACCTCTGCACTCTGCATGCGCTTAAAGGATGCCTTTTACGGATGTCTTTGTGAAAATAGCCAATTCCCATTGTGTTCTGCATATGCAATGACCATTCATAAATCACAAGGGTTAAATTTAAAAGCAGCACGTAAAAACATTGGTCATACTGTGTTCAAAGAAGGAATATATGTTTCCATGTCACTTGTAAAACAGAATTGAAGATTTATTTTTAATAAACTTTGATGAATCGAAAGTGACAGCTGACATTTTTTGCATTGAAGAATATAATAGATGACATGTATGGTATACTCCTCACCTTGACCTTTTACTTCTTCCTGCTAAGCTCTTAGCAAGAAAACATAAGGAACTGATGAAACTACATTTAAATGAAGTGATTCTTCTTTAGAGTAGAAAACAAGAGAATCTTCTGGTGTTGGAATGTCATACAAATATGGCATACTCTGATCGTAGATTTATTAATCAAACAGGATCTGGATTCCATTCCTATTTATCTTTGTGAATGTTGTTTCAAATGACAGCACTGATCCAAGAAATAGATTCAGCAGTAAAAAACCACCTATGTGCAGAGCTTTCATTTCTTAAAGTTTTTGTAGATGAAAGGTCACATTGGCAATTTCAATCTGAAATGTAGTAGCTGTTGTAAGTGGAAGTCAAAATATTTCCCAAAATACACACAAAGATAGTCAAAAATTGTGCATGGCTATCTTCAATTTACTACTGCTGGAAATCATTAGTGTAGATAGATTTGTATGAATTTCTTTAAGTGGAACCATACATGTCCACAATTCAACAAAGATCATACTACTCGGGATATTTCAGAAAGATGTCTACATGTTCATATCCCTGATCAGAAAAGTATGAATGTAAAAAAAGCTATATGCAATGCAGTGACTGTGGTTGCAATTTACAGTCTACACTGCAAAATCTAGTTTTGAACAAATACCACTTAATTATGTTTCAAAGATACAGTATAGATGGTAGGAAAATCAACACATCGATATTGCATTTTTTAAATAATCAAGTTTCTATTACTAAGAAAACTTTCAAAACATGTGCAGTTATTTTTCATGAGGCAGCATCTTTCCACTATGGACATTTCACAACTTGGGTGCCAACCAAAGTAGATTGGCTTGTCTTCAATGACTCTATAGTCACAAACCAAGTTATGTTGCCAAAGGGTTTAAATAATGCTTACTTAATGTTGCTAGAACCAAAGTTTTAAAAAAGGTTTTAAGTTCTTTGTGAATATAAACATGCAAACTGGATGATTGAAATGGGAGAATAGGGTAATAAGTATTTGATATAAACTAGAGGATAGGCATGTTCTTCAGTGCAATATAAAATCAATAGAAAATACATGCATACTTAAGATTGTCATGATAATATACATGAGAAAAGAACAGCATTCTGCAATCATCTACTACTGTTTATTGTGTAAAACAGTGCATATATGAATATTGTTCCTTATAACTAGTAGGTTAGGTAAGTGGTTCAATGTACATTATTTTGATTGCTAGGGAGTGTAGAAGTTCATAAATGTTTACACCTGAAACAGTATACAGTAGGCTATACATGGTTTCTAAAAGAAATTAGATTTGGCTACAAATAAGAATTTTATGGGAGGATTTAGATATTTGTGCCCTGATTCACAGAGCGTTTTCCAATGAGGTTGTGCCATTATAAAACGCTTCTGTGAATTAGGCCCATTGTGTCTTACTTCCTTTGTGTGTAGGTGGCCAAAATAAGAATGCACACACATCTTTAAGAAGTATTGCAGTTCAATTAAAAAGGAAAACAGCCTAATTTAAGCATTAGTTGGTGAATTCTCTAAAGTACTTGTATTTCAAGTGTGCTAGTCTCCACAAAAGTCCTGTAATGTGTTCTCTCAATCCACTGTGGACTTTGTTTTAAAACAGTAATTTACACAACATTTTTATTAGCTTGTACGTGGCCAAAAAAAGGATGTACGCTGAAGTGAAAAGAAGTATGTTAATGACAATTTAGAGATAGTTAAAATATTTCAAAGTGAACTTTGATTTAATAGAAACAAGGCATTTCACACTGCACACAACTTTCTTTGCAAATAGAAGTATTAAATAATAATTCACATGTTTTTTAAATGTCAAAGATGATGTGTAGATTATGAAATGCCATTATTAACTTGTCATGTGTGTAGGTGGTCAAAACAAGGACACACACAGATTTTACAAGAAGTATTGAAATTACCTTTGTAAGTGTCTTAGTGTAGCATGTAGCAAGTGTTGATGTATTTACACAAAATGACTTTTTCTCTATACCTCTTACTTGAATTAATGGTACAACTAGAGGTTACAAAGATGTACACTCAAAATAATGCTACAATGTTGGCATGTCTTCTTATTTATATTGGTAAAACTGAATATATAGGTAGGATATATTTCTTGGTTTATTTGTTTAAGGTTGAATAAACTAGTCTGCACATGTCATATCATTTAATATGAAACAATGCTTGTAAAGAAATAAACTGTAGATTTTCTGTTTTTATTATTTTATTATAATTGCATTTTCTTCAAAAAGATAATGTACTGAAATGCCTTTGGATGTGCACAAACTATTGATCTTGCGGTCAAATCTATTCAGAATGTGCTGATGGATACCAGGTTCATGGTTACCAGTACTTAGTGTAGTTGTTGTAGTCTCTAGACACTCCTTCCCTTTCCAAGTGCTATTCCGTTAACCTTTCTTTTAATTTAATGTGCATTTATTGGAATGTTTTCATCCCCAGTAAGTTTGTCATATAGAGATGAATCTAGAAAATGAGATAGACTACAATTTGTGTGCAAATAGTTATTTTTACATATTTTAGATAAGTTAGTAGAGTTTTTTTTCTCACCAATGAGAGGTTTCTTTATTATTTATTATATTGATTAATATGTACAAACGTAATTGGTTGATTATTAGGAATACATTTAGTATTGACAAAGTACTGTTATTAATAAATGTATCACTCTTCTTGTTATTTATATTATAAAATTAATTTCATTGTCGGTTAGAAATGTGGAACTGACTGAACAGGGAAGTTGAGACTCTTTATATAATGTCTTTGTTATGATATTACATCGTTTGCTACATCTACGCACAGACCCTACATCGTCACTCCAGGACACCATAGCTCCAATCATCTATGAGGCCGATTCTGAGGGATATATTAGGGCTTGTGAGGTTGATTTTCTATCCCTCCCACCCCACATCCTGGCAATGTACGCCCTACCCAAGATCCATAAGGGCATTGTTCCCCCACCTGGGCGTCCCATTGTGTCTGGAATCAGCTCCATTTTGGAACCCCTTTCACAGTTCGTAGACTTTTTCATCAGGGATCAGATCCCCAAAACGACCAGTTATGTCAAGAACTCTACCAACATGCTGATCCTCCTTGACAGACTTCAATACAATCCAGAAGAAGAATGGTTAGTGACAATTGACATTGAGTCTCTCTATACCCGGATACCCCAACAAGAAACACTGGAAATGTTGAGCAGTCTACTCCACTCAGGCATCGAATTACATGGAGTACCACCAGATTTCATTTACCAATTGGCAGAAATTGCATTGACTAAAAACGACTTCCTGTTTGAAAACACTTTCTACCAACAAATATCAGGTACTGCGATGGGGGCAACATTTGCCCCCAGTCTCGCTAACCTGTATGTCGATATTTTCAAACAGAAACATATCTACCCTATCACCAACCCATTCCTTGCCAAACTGGTTATATGGCGAAGGTACATAGATGACATTTTTGTGATCTTCAAAGGGACTGAACAGGAACTAGTAGCTTTTCATTCCTGGCTCAACTCACTCAATCCTCACCTACAGTTCACCTTGGACAAAGATAAGTACACCACCCACTGTCTTGATCATGCCATCTCAGCTGGTAATGGGAAATTGTTCTCAGGTGTCTATAAGAAAACAACAGACAGAAAGTCTCGTCTCTGCTATTCCAGTTACCACCCTAAAGCACTTAGAGACAATCTCCCATTTGGGCAGTTCTTACAATACCGGAGGCTGTGCACTCAGACTCCAGTCTACAATACACAATCTAGACTCCTGCAAAAGCAACTGGCAGGCAGGGGTTACCCTCAGAAGATCATCAAAGATACCTTCAAAAGAGCCAAAAACATCCCTAGGTCTGTCACCTTGCAGCAGAAAACTAAACAAGAAAGTACCGCAGGGCTCACAGCAGTATTCAGTTACTCACCCCTTTTGAACAAAATTAAAAAAGAAGTGAAGAGACTATGGCCGATCTTGAATACAGGGAACACCAACATACCAGTCCTGCGTTTTGCTCTCAAAAGACGATCTAATCTGAGAGACAAAATAGTTAAGACTTTGACACATACCACACCCACCGCAGGACCCAGTCAGCGGACCCTCTGGAACACATTACCTGCCATAGGCCATGCACCTTGCGGGAACTGCTCCATGTGTGCTCAGACATCTAGGACCACCAAAATAGATATAGGATGGCAGACCCCGTGGAGGCAGAAAACATTGACCAATTGCAACTCCAAAGGAGTCATCTACATGACCACATGCCCTTGGAATCTCTGATATATAGGCATGACGACTAGGATAATCCGTACACGCATGATTGAACATCGATCATGCATACGCACCAACAAGTTGACGGCCCCTCTAGTACAACACTTTGCAGCCGAAGGACACACTGCAGATACCTTCAAATGGACCATTATAGAAAGGGTTACACCACCCGCAAGAGGAGGCACTTTCAACAACATCCTATTCAGACGGGAACAGCAGTGGATCTTTAGATTAAATACATGTTCCCATGGCCTGAATGAAAGCATCCAGTGGCATGACCTAGCTGTGCTCCCTTAGGTCCCTCTGATGGCCTTCTGTTGAACCCACAGCCCTTCCATCGCAGTTCTTGCCCCTTCCGAGAGGGTCTGGCCCCCTCTGATGTTTCTTTTTTTCGTGACATCCATTGCCCTCTCTAAAATGGACTGCCACCTGTGGGCCCCTCTTGCGAAAGAGTCCAGGAGTGATCTCCACCATTGAGACCTTTTCCTTCCCTTCTACCCCCCCTTCTCCCTACTCCCTCCCATGCTGCCCAATTGGTCTTATCATTTCCACAGAGATCCGGCAACACACGGATGCCTGTATTCTCTATTCAGCTGTCTGCCACTGATAATATGCCCGCTAGCGGCATCAGCTGTTCTCACGCGCTCTCCACCTCTTTTGAGAGGCGGTTGGGCACACTGCACGGATCAAGGGACACACGCGCTTTCCACCATTTTTGAGAGGCGGTTGGGCACATTGCACGGATCTAGGTACACATCACTCCCTGCAGACTTTGCTTTGATGCCCACCCATGTCACACTGACGCTAGGCGGGCACGCGCTGCAGATCTGTTTCATTAGGCGATCGGGCTTCTTTCACTATCGCACTCATTTAGAGCAGCACAACGCTACAGAGCAGTCGTATCCCACGAAGGTGCCCTAAGCAGCAACAATCACCAGGTATTTACTGGGGACTTCACTGCCCCTTGCTGTAGAGTTTTTCCAGCTGTCTGTTGCCTCACTTCAAGACATCTTTGTGTCTTTCCAGCGTTGTCTACCAACATACGATCAGACCTCCTCCAGCACACCCCATGTGCACAGAGGTAACTGTTCTCTGAACTGTGTTTTTGGGACACCCCAGCATGTATCCACATGGGAGAGGGACCCCAGCACTTCCCTTGACCATCCCTCCCATAACACCCACCCCCCCTTCCTCTCTTTAGATGATGAGTCTTCTTCACTGGTGATCATGCAGCTACAGAATCTAATCCACAGTTCTGGACAGGCCTGAAATAACCAAAGTGGATTTGCCTCCCCTCTTTTTTCTCCCTTTCCCTCCCCCTCTTTGTTTTGAGTTTGAGCAATTGTATCAATAGTTCTCTGTTTCACAGAAACAAATGAGGTGCTCTTTTCCTACAAAACCGTTGTTTTTGTGCTATCATATTGTTTGCTACTGGCCATGGTTGAAGGCTAGTGTTGGAGCAAAAATCTAGGAAATAACAAAACCTTTGAAATTCACAGAAAATCTTTAGTTGCAGATACATTAAGGTGATCAATACATTGTAACAAAATCCTTGAGATTCAAGGACAAATCTTTAGTTTGCAGGGACTTTAAGGTGAAAACTTAATGCAACGTAACTCCTGAAATTCAGCTAAAGCAACCTTAACTGTATGCCCCCTGCTGTGCAACCATGGCAACAATGATGACATCACTGATGACATAACTAATTACCTTATTACAGTAACCAGCACTAAGCATGGCCTTCATTCAGGGTCAATGTGTATGGCAAAATATAATTTAACACATTAATGGCCCACTAGTCATAGCTGTCAGCCATGGACACTGGCCATGTGCTTCAGTTGTGCCCACTGTACATTATAAAACACTAGTAGGTCACCAAGCATAGCCTTTGGCCTTTGCTAGTGTCCACGGCCATGAGCCAGGTGCACTGTATATTATATACATTAACGAGCGACTAGACATGGCCTTCAACATAACACTGGCCAGAGGCCACAGCCTTTGGCCGTTTCCACTATATATTCCAACAAATGAATGGGCACTGGCCATGGCCTTTAGCCATGGCCAGTGGTTACAGCTTTTGACCTTGCCCACTGCATTTTCTAAATCAGTAACGGGCCAATAGGCATGACTTCCAGCCATGCCCAATGTATTATTTACAACACTAACCTACCACTAGCTATGTCCATTGGTGATGGCCAGTGACTGCAGTATTCATCATGGCTAAGTTCATGGCCTAAATTGTTATTAAGATGATCAGAGCTAACTAACTAATGGTGTTATGTTTAATGCCATTAATTTAGAATGCACAGAATGTAGATTTGTCTACTCTATGTATCCACAGCAGATCCTGCCTTCCTGATATTGCTTCTCAGATGACCCTCAGCCCCCTTGAATCATTTGAGTGTATTTAGTCAGGGACCCTCTCACTTCAACATGAGCATTGGTGAAATATTATTGTCCCATTTGAATTGCATCTTTTCTATTGAAAGGAAAATACTAAACTCCCTTCAATTACAATATGTGTTTTAAATATCTATGTCTTTCACAAGTTTTGATTTATTAATTCTTTCTCACGCTATGAATCACACATCAGTTCACAGCCTCAGTTCTTAACTATACGTGTGAAAAACCAAAGGATTATAATGTATTTAACTTTGCTTTCGGCATAGAAATGTATCGGGTTCCAGTTTAAATTAATCTACCCTTAGCTTTAAATATGCTCAGAAAGCATATCATTCACTCTATCAAACTACACTATCCTATTCCTATACTTCCAGTAATACATTTTTACCCTCTGTGCTCCTTGGACTGAAAAATTGCACGTTTTCAACACAAAATCAAACCTCACTTGCCTTTTAAATATATTGATAAAACACTGTTTTATGTCACACTGAAATATCAAAGTATTCTGTTCGGAATATGACCCTCCTCACCTTAGGGGCAATTATTGTCCAGTCATCCCGTTCCTGGGACTTAGTAGAGACATGGGAAATTGTTCTAGTGTGTGTAAGTCAAATGAAATTTGCAGAGATTTAAAACTCACTTTTGGATAATTCATTAAGTCACAGAGACAGCAGGGACTGTCAAGTGCCCCCAGGGAATTCTGAGTGACCTGGGCTCTGGTCTCTTTCCCCCTTTTCTAGGAGGCAGGTCTACTTCTGGTAAATCTGCTTCAGGAACCCTAACAGATAAGGTCCTTTCATATCAGATATTATCCAAGATCAACAATCATCAATTGTAGCATTGATGAAATATTAATGTCTGGATTGCTATGGATCCCACACATTCAGGGATACCCAATATGAACATGTGATATTTATCAAAATGTTATCAATTATTAATAAACAGTACTAAACCAAAGTTGGACTCATTTTGTAGAGCAGTGCCTCAAAGTTTCTTTTTATTCTGGTTTATAGTGTTATAATGTTGCACAAAAAAGAGTGATTTGAATATAAATTGACATATTCATTCTAAATGTGCATCTGTGTTTTTGCATTGGTGGATGATCAAACATGCCTCAGCTTTTCTGTGGCTAAAGATTGTCCTGTATCAGCTAACAAGTTCTTCTTTTTTATGTGAAGAGAGCTTTATTTAAAGGTGACATATTAAGTGTAATAATGTTTGATGTCACCATTACTGAGCCGTTGCTGGAATGCATTTTAATGTATTTATTAGGAATATCCACTTGTACATGGTTGGGCACATCCCATTACACAGAGGCCTTACACAGATTGGGTTGGTTTTACAAAAGTGTTTTAAAATAGCACAATCCCATTGGAACACATTTTGCAAATCAGGGCAATGTTCTTTATAATGGAACTTGTAATGGTTTCTTTGAATGTGTTTAATTATATTCAATGAAAACAAAAACATTGTTAAAGGGATGTTATTTTTAAGTTGCAATAATAAAAACCTATTAAGTGAATTGAAAAGACTTTGTTAAAGGGACGTTAACAATATTTTGGACCCACTTTTAATGTTGCCCCCTCTTGACAAAATACCACCAAACTTTGCAAAATCTATAATCTTTTTGCAGACATTTGTGTAGATCTGTCAAATGGCACCACATTTAAGCATTTACAATATTTTGGGACACCCTCTTTGATTTTGCCCCCTCTTGACAAATCCCACCAAACTTCGCAAAAACGCTTATATCTAAATTATCAATTTGCCAACTTAAGTGTATATTAGTCAAATGGCACTTCATTTATAATCATTTACATTATGTTGGGACCCCCCTCTAATTTGGCCCCCTCTTGACAGAATCCCAACTTTGCAAACTAATTCCGAATCACGTCAAGAATATAATTGCAAAGTTTCATGCAGTTTTGTTAAGTGGCACCAAAGTGGCGCCAAAGTTGTAAGCGATCTAGGAACTGCTTTTCATGAACCTTGTAATGCAGAGGTGTCTGCAAACTCCACAGGTCTGTTCGCAAACATCCGGACTGTTCGTAGACTATTACGGCGAAAAACAACCGTTTTTTTGCTTTTTTTTTGCTTCTTGCAGCCATACCCCATCCCATCCACATCACCCCTCACCTCCCAGAGATTATTTGATAAGTTTGACATGTTTTTACTGCAATGTCTGCGGACACCGGCTGCTGTTTGCGAATCCAAGATGGCGGTCGTTTCCAAAAATCTGATGCACTTTACGCTGTTCACCATCCAATCAGTGGGCATGTCGGATGTCCGGGGACACCATGCTGCCTTCAAAGCCAATCAGAGCCCTGTCCATGGACAGAACAGAGAAATGGACCCGCGGTCAAAACCCAGATATCACAACACTTTTTGGGCCAACCTTTTGCTTGTTTGAAAAATAAAAACTATACGGATTTCCACCAAATTTACAAAAGCAGGCTTTCAGGACCAAGCCGCAAATTTGGTGAAAATCCGTCCAGCGGTTTCGGCTGTAGGCGTAAGCAATTTTTTCTCCATTCAGTCTATGGGAAAAAAACACGTTTTGGGACCCCCCCATAACTTTGCCCCCCGCTTGATGAAACCTCACCAAACTTTGGATAGAAATTCAGAGCGGGCCATCTACTCTTTTTGCAAGGTGAGGATTCATCCAGGGCGAGCGAAGTTATAAGCCGCCCAAAAAGAGGTCTTCCTATGGATTTAGCAACTTAACCACAACTACACGGGTGCAACCGTGGGCCCTTTAATAAGTCTGTTTTCTCTTGATCTGAGTTAATCCCTGGAACCATAAAACCAACCCCACAACAATTCTGATTTGACCATGAGTTCAGCTTGTTGTCATGTTCCCTGGAAAATCATCATGGGGAAGGCCACATTTGAAAACCTATGATTTCCTTTACATGAAAGGGTTGTTTACATTTTATTATATTACCAGAGCACAAGCCATTTATTTCAATACACTACAATGACTGCTCTATTTGTGTTCAACATATCCTAAATAAGAATCACAATGCAATTTAAACACTGTCATGTTTCCATGTGTTCAAATTTAAGTACAGAAATACTCTATTTGAAACACATCATATGTAAATGTTTCCTTTATACGTACAGCTACACGTGTAGTTACATTTGAAATTACTTTCAATAATTTTACCAAATTTTATGCAAAGGATGCATTTTGGCACCTTTTTATTTACTTGTATATAAGCAACCTTAAAATATTTCTAAAACGCCTCCCAAATTGGATAACATACAATTTAACAATCTGGCATATGCAGACAATTTTGTTTTGTTTCCTTTAACTCCCATCGGTCTGCAGGGAGCCTTGGCAGCGACTAACACCTACTTTTTATCAAAGGATCTTAAATTATATGTAAATAAATCAAACATTTTAAAGATCTAATATACTAAACAGAGGAAGATCACATTTACAGGGTAATTCATAGAATTTCGCATACAAGTGGCGCACGCGGCTGGCGCACAGTGTGCGCGTGCGAATGTCTGCGCGAGCCGCGTGCTCTAAAATCGATTTCCGCGCACAGCGTATTCATAGATTTTAGCCTCCAAAACCAGACGTGGCGCAGAGTGGCGCAGCAACCCTGCAGCAGTGCCAGTTACGCCCCCAAGAAGGCCCCTAGCGCAAGGAAAAGCCATCAAAATCCCCAATCCAGCGCAAAGGGCTGCGCTAACCCTGGACCAGTTTACAGGGCTGCCAAACAGCAAACGCCAAGCGGGGAACGTGTATAACTGGGGTTTGCGTGAAGTTTCACACGCGATTGGAGCAGGGTATGTGTATTACGGGGTTCGCGGGAAGTTTCACATGCGAAAGGGCCTGTGCGAGTGGGGTACATGTATAACTGGGGTTCGCAGGAAGTTTCACCCGGGATTTAAGCAGGGTACGTGTATTACAGGGGTTCGGGGGAAGTCTCACACGCAATTGGATCCGGGTACGTGTATTTCGGGGGTGCGCGGGAAGTCTCACATGCGAAAGGGCCTGTGCGACTGGGGTACGTGTATAACTGGGGTTCGCGGGAAGTTTCACACGCGATTTGAGCAGGGTATGTGTATTACGGGGGTGCGCCGGAAGTCTCACATGCAATTGGATCCGGGTGCGTGTATTTTAGGGGTGCGCGGGAAGTCTCACACGTGAAAGGGCCTGTCCGAGTGGGGTACGTGTATAACTGGGGTTCGCGGGAAGTTTCACACGTGATTTTAGCAGGGTACGTGTATTACGGGGGTTTGCGGGAAGTCTCACACGCGTTTGAATCTGGGTATGTGTATTTTGGGGGTGCGCAGGAAGTCTCACACGCGAAAGGACCTGTGTGAGTGGGGTATGTGTATTCCTGGGGTTCGCGGGAAGTTTCACACGCGATTTCAGCAGGGTATGTGTATTACGGGGGTTTGCGGGAAGTCTAACACGCGATTGGATCTGGGTACGTGTATTTCGGGGGTGAGTGGGAAGTTTCACACGCGAAAGGGCCTGTGCGAGTGTGGTACGTGTATTCCTGGGGTTCGCGTGAAGTTTCACACGCGAAAGGGCCCTGTGCGAGTGGGGTACGTGTATTCCTGGGGTTCGCGTGAAGTTTTACAGGCGAAAGGGCAACGCCCGTGTGTGATACGTCACAGGCGCGCTTGCGCGCTAAGGGCCTTTGGTCCAATGAAATTGCGTACGTGTGCTGACACGCTTACGCGCTAAGGGCCTTTCCTCAAATTACACGCTGACATGCATATTTTTCACATGCCAAATCACTCCATATCAAGCTGGCCACGCATACACACACGGAAGACCACGCTCCTGCCCTGAAGGCCATTTTCCTGCCCCCCAGAGCCCGAAGCACGCTGCCACCTGCCATCTGCTGCTTCCTGACTGTCTGCTGCCCACGTGCCCTGCTATTTGTTGCCTGCACATCAGCCATCTGTAGGGGTCCAGTTGCTGTGTCCACCCCTGCTGGAACAGAAGACTCCCGACTGGGATACCATTGCTCCACAGCCCAGCCCCAGGACCAAGTTGCCCACCCACACCTGCCTCTGGGGTTGCCATGTCGGGCACATCTCCATCTGGCACCACTGGCAACCCCCAGCCAGAGAGGCAGAGGGCCACCAGCTTCACTGCCACCGAAGTTGGTGTCCTGGTGGAGCATGTCCTGGGGCATTATGATGCCCTCTTCGGAACATCACGCGCCAACAAGGAAGGATGGGAGAGGATCTGGGACGACGTAGTGGTTGCCATTAACGCGGAGGGGATGGCAACCCGTGACATCAAGCACGTCCTGAAGCGCTGGGAGGACTTCAGGTCCAGGACCCTCCACATTGCCCGGCGCCTCGCGGAGGGGGGCCGGGCACGCATGAGTAACATCCAGATGAGGGTCCTGGAACACGTTGGCCCAGCGCTCCACACCCAGATCCTTCGGAGGCAGACCCGTCTGGAGTTGAGCGGTAAGTGGCCAAGCATTGCTGTGTGACACAGGGCATGTTGCAGTGTGCTGGTTGTCTGATGCTTGCCTGTATGTGTGACATAGGCCATGTATGGATGTGTGTGTGCAGGGACATCATGGTCATGCATGTGAGACCAGTTATGTGTGAACCACATGGTTGGTGCATGTGTTGTAATGCAACATGGGGAGCTCTATGCGGAATGCACACATGAAAGCATGGCTGTCTCTGTTCCTGGACATGAAGGGGGGGTGAGGAATGGGTGCTGATCTCATGTACAAGTATGGTGCACAAGTGTTTGTGTGTGCCTGAGTAGTGTGTGCGTGACTTTGAAACGCCATGGATGCATGTGACTTTGAAAGCAACATCTTGGTTTACAGGGTCCCTTCTACATGGATGTTGATGTTGATTGCAGGCGCTGGGACTGTTTCTGCATGTGTGTTGTGTGCATTCACCCATGTGTTGTGGAATGACAGGATGACATTTGACAGTGCCACTCATGTGTTATTGCTTCCTGTGTAGGGTATTTTGTACTGTACCCTGATGCTTGTGTTCTATGTCTCCCTTTACGCAGCGTCAAGTGAAGAAGAGGGCGGAGATGGCACTGTGGAGCCAAGCGGCGTGGATGCCTCCACTGGGCGGCGACGCAAGGCCCAGCCACCCTCCCAGGAATTACCATCATCCGGGACCGAGGGTGCTGGTGCTGCGTCTGCCACAACGGCTGTGGCGGAAGGGCCGGGCGAGCCCCCACAGGGGTTTCCAATGGCGGACGACGGTGTGGAGACATCCAGGTTGGTGGTCTCCACAAAGGAGGAGGAGCCCACTACTGAGCCGCACATGGGGCCTGGTGGGGGTAGTACCACTGGTGCAAGTGGTGCAGTCCAGGGCCAGTGTCAGGAGGCAGCACAGGTCACCGCGGAGGGGCCTGTGCATGTCCCTGTCCTTGACCCTGTGACTGCACCACCATGCACCAGCAGGGAGGCCCCATCCCAGGCCCGTCCGCAGGTAAGGGAGAGTGCAATGTCATCTGCCTCTCCACTACCTGCGGAGGAGGGGTCCCACGAATATATGGGCTCCGTCCTGGTTGGTGGGTTCCTACATGTGTCGCGCACTCTGGCGGACCTCTCCTTCTCTGTGGAGACTATGCGCCAGTCGTTCTCCAAACCGTCTTCCGGCCCAGATTCCACCAGGGCCCCCTGTGGACCTGGCCCGACCAACACAGCCAGCTTGGTGGAGCTCACATCCCTGACACAGTCGGGAGTCGGCAGCCCAGCAGGGGTGGACACCACAACTGGAGACCAGCTGATGGAGGATGTGCAGGCACCATCAGACACGGCACATGGACAGCAGCAGCAGGAGCAGGCTCTAGGTGGGAGCAATGATGGCTCGGGCCATCAACATCGGGGGGGCAGGCATCGGCCAGAGGGCAGGAGGACCCAGGACTGGAAGTGTCTTTCGTGTGGCAGCGGTTAGGCCATGCTATAGATGCAGAGCGGCAGCGGGCAGAAGAGGCACGGCTCACGATGGTCAGGGCGGAGAACTCCATGCGGAGGGCCCTGAGGTGGGCCGAGTGCCTCGAGGCAATTCGCAGGGAGTTGAAGGAGAACATGTCGAAGTCCCTGCGAACCCTCAGGCCCATGGAAGAGGATCGCCTCCAGGACATTGAGCAGGAGTTCAATGATGCCCTGGCCCGGGACATCCAAAAGTGAGCCGTCGGACTAGCCCGCTGCCCTTGTAATAGTTTTTAGAGTTAGGTTTCCTTTTCGTTTTCCTTTTATTTGTGGTCAATGGACAATGCCACGCAAATTTGTATATAGTTATATTTTTAGGTAGTTAGTTAGGTAGGTTTGATTTGTTTAGTTGGGATCATGGACCCTTTACATCCTTGGACAATGGATTGTATATAGTTTCATCATGTATTATTTTTTTTTTTTTGAATTATGGACATGGAGCAATGGATTTATATTTTCCGGACAATGGATTGTGAATAGTTGGACTATGGATTGATTTCTCTTATTTTTTTTTATTATGATCATGAAGCAATGGAGATTTTTTTTTACATTTCCTTTGGATTTGCGTCGTTGGAGGGTGACTTTGGACTGTTTTTCTTTCAATTGTTTTTGGATTGGTTATCATTTTCATTCAATCATCTTTTTCACATGCTTTTCATTTCATGTTTCATATTTTGGTACGCTTTCATTTCATTTTTTATTTCATGTACATAATACATTTTCATTTTTTAGTTCCATGTGTGGGATTCGCTCATTGGGTTGATTCATGTGAAATGTGGGTTTACACAAGCAATGCCAACCAGTGTATGTGTGTGACGGACATGTGTTGATGTACATAGTTGACTTATGGTTTGTGTCATGAGATCAGCATTTCACTGCTGGGGGGTGGGGGTGCAGGGGTACATGAGTGGGACATGAGTGGGGGCCTGCTGGCAGGTGCCCAGCACTGCTGGGGGGTGGGGGTGCAGGGGGACATGAGTGGGACATGAGTGGGGGCCTGCTGGCAGGTGCCCTGCACTGCAGGGGGGTGGGGGTGCAAGGGGGCGTGAGTGGGGGCCTGCTGGCAGGTGCCCTGCACTGCTGGGGGGAGGGGGTGCAAGGGGACATGAGTGTGGGCCTGCTGGCAGTTGCCCTGCACTGCTGGGGGGTGGGGGTGCAAGGGGACATGAGTGGGGGCCTGCTGGCAGGTCGTATCGTAAGCCGTGCCTCTTCTGCCCGCTGCCGCTCCGCATCTATTGCATGGCCTAACCGCTGCCACATGGAATACACTTCCAGTCCTGGGTCCTCCTGCCCTCTCCGATGTCAAAGGCCCTGAGCCATGATGGCTCCCACCTTGTTGCTGCTGCTGCTGTGCCTCTGTCTGTGCCCTGGCTCTTGCTGCCTGCACATCCTCCTCTGGCTGGGGTGCAGTTGTTGAGGTGGCCACCCCTGCTGGACGTCCGACTCCCGACTGCGGCAGGGATGTGTCTTCCACCAGCCTGGCCGCAGGGTCAGAGGCAGCTCCAAAGGGTACCCAGGTGATACATGGCTGGGAAGATGGCATGGAGGACGACTGGGGCATAGGGAGATCAGTTGAGGAGGGGGTCGGAACAAGGTCCAGAAAATGGAGGAATCCGGCCCTGGTGAACTGTCCCAGTAGTTCAACACGGTCACAGGCCATTCGAGAAGATGTGCAGTCTCCTCATGAAAAGACTGCAGGTCAGCTCGCATGGCCCGTTGACGCAACGCCACCCCACCGAGGACAGGCTCAACCCGGTCCCGGATAGCCACGTGCGCAGGGAGAGGAAGGCCAGTTGTTGTAAGTGGATCCCCTCCCTGAAAACGGGTCTGGAGGTAGGCATCCCTGCTGGTGCGGGATGATGCAGTCACAGGATCGGGGACAAGATTATACACAGGCACCTCCGCGGTGGCATGTGCTGCCTCCTGTCCCTGCCCCTGCACTGCACCACTAGCACCAGTGGAATCCCCACCTCAAGACCCTGTGTCTGTCCCTTGCACGGCCTCCTCCTCCACCCAACCCCCCACCAACGTGGATGACTCCGTGCCATCTTCCTCTGTCGCACCCTGTGGGGTCTCAGCTGCCCCTTCTGCTGCCGAGGAGTCCAACTCCGACCTCCGCCTCTTGGACCTTCCCTCAGCAGCTGCGGCCTGGGGCGCGGCACCGGACTCCTCACTCCCCGACAAGATGACAACCTGGAAGGAGAGCCGGGCCTTGCATCTCCGGCTGGCGGGATGATCCCTGCCGCTGTGCTCCACAGCACCCTCTCCGCCCTCTCATTCAGTTGACACTGCAGACAGGGAGAGATAAAACACAATGGACTGATACACACATGATAGTTGCACATGAGGGCAATCTTTAACTACAGACACAGCATCACACTCCACGACACACATGTCATTTTAACTCGCACACATGAACATTTCAACAGCAATATAGCACCAGGCAGCACTATCCATACACATACAACAGCATGAACAGCCAAAGGTGAGCCTGAAATCACATGAAACACAAGGAGTGCACTAGACATACACACACGCCACCACACTTACATGCATGTCTACATCTCCTCCAACTGTTGCAGTGATGAGATCGCCATACATGTCACATCTGCCATTCATCCTTCTACATATCAGTGTCACGTGCATCCATGTTGCATCACAGTTGCACACTTGTCAGATACACATACATGCACATGTACACAGTGCAGATACATGAATTATGAACCACCATCCATGCCACAACCATGCCAATGTACATACACAGAAATTCAAACATGTGTGCTGCCACACCTGCATTTGCCCAGCATGCTTACCAACACATACACCATCAATGTGTCTTACAACTGAGAGGACTCACATGTGGCAGCCTCACGCCCATGTTCATACACATCCCTACATAGCCCTACATAAACACATGTGGAACCTGCACACTACTGGCACACCACGACACGCACAGCATACTATCAACATGCATGTACACTTACCTCTCGACTCCAGACGGGTCTGCCTCTCAAGGATCTGGATGCAGAGTGCTGGGCATATGTGTTCCAGGACCCTCTTTTGATGGTTCGACAGCTGGCCCCGGCACCCCTTGGCATCCGCTGCCTGAGTGAGGCACCGGGCCTTGTTGAGGGTTCTGGACCTGAAGTCCTCCCAGCGCTTGTTGACATGATGTAAGTCACAGACTGCCACCCCCTTCGCGTGGATGGCAGTCACGATGTCCATCCAGATCCTGGTCCGTCCTTCATTTTCGGCACGCGAACTTCCAAAGAGGGCATCATACTGCCCCAGGACTTGCTCCACCAGGACACCAACTTCAGTGGCAGGGAAGCTGGTGGCCCTCTGCCTCTCTGGCTGGGGGTTGCCAGTGCTGCCACATGGTGTGGTGCTGGACATGACAACCCTAGAGGCAGGAGTGGGTGGGCAACTAGGTCCTGGGGCTGGGCAGTGGAGCGATGGAATCCCAGTCGGGAGTCTTTGGTTCCAGCAGGGGTGGTCACAGCAACTACACCCCTGGCTGACATGCAGGCAGAAAATGGCAGGGCACGTGGGCAGCAGGCGGTCAGGCAGCAGCAGATGGCAGGTGGGAGTGTGCTCGGGGCACTGGGGGGCAGTAATTCGGCCTTCTGGGCAGGAGCGTGATCTTCCGTGTGTTTTCGCGTGGCCAGCTTGATACGGAGTGATTTGGCACGTGAATAAATTGCACGTCAGCGTGTAATTCGAGGAAAGGGCCTTAGCATGTAAGTGCGTCAGCACACGCACGCGATTCCATTGGACCAAAGGCCCTTAGCGCGTAAGCGCGTAAGTTATATTACGCGCGCAGGCATTTCCCTCATAGCACGGGATGACAGAGCACACGTGGAAAAACTGCACGACCGAGTGTCATCGCGTGTAATTGGAAGAAAGCGCCCACGTACACACGGATCTGACGTGTACGTGTGGGCCGGTTTAAAAGCTACGTGTAGGACACCATTTCCTTGTACGTGCTTTTCGTGGAGAGCGAGTGGGTGAAATCTGTACTTCTTGTCGGTTCACACGCGATTACTTCACAGCGTTTCTAGTTCCTACTCCCTGTTACCTCCGACAGCTCTTTTCTGAATTTTTGTTGGGCCTGTTTCCTCAAACAGAGTTCACTTCTCCTTTTGTCCTGTCTCCTCAGACAGCTTACAATTCTTCTTTTGGCGGGGGTGTTTCCAACGCGCACACGCGCATATTTTTCATGTTCTTTTTCCAGGCAGACAGTGAGTTCCGCACGTACTTAGCAACTGTGCTTGCCCCGTGTGTTGCGTTCCCCTTCAGAGGTCATTGTAGGCTGCGTGTATTACGCATAGGCTTAGTTTTGTGTTTCCGGGTGCCACAGCATAGTGCGGGTTCATTTTTTCACACACGTGGTCTACAAGGGGTTGCGTGCACGTTAATTTTTGATTTTGGGCTGCTTGTGCATTGCGTGATCCGTCATCTTCCCCCAGGGGGTCACAGACAGCCTTGCTAGAGCACTAGGGTACGAATTCCATCTGTTATCCTACCCCTTTGACTCCCAATTGCCAAGGACAATAGTTTACTGCAACTCCCATACGCACAACAACATCAGTGCCATGGTTGGGAGGCGACCAAGCGGTAAGGGAGGCAAAGGTGGCCGACCCTCAAAAGGTGGGCGTGGTGGGCGCAGTAGGGGACGTGGCCGGGATTTGCAGGGTGCCCCTAAACCCCCATGTGTGGAGGAACAATCAGGGACACCCATGTCCCCCCCATGGTTGAGGGAAACGTGGCTGACACCATCCAAGCTCAGCCCCTGTTGGACCAGCCCATTGTGGTACCTGACCTGGCACAGGATGACTCCCTGGCTGACTTCCAGGTTAGCAAGTCCAGGCCACGTGTGGCAGTGCAAGTTGTTGTCACCAAGCCACGTGGATCTGGGGCAGCTATGTCATCTGCTGCCCCAAGTATGCAGGTTGGGGAGGCTGCAGGGGCAGCTGCAGCTCCATCCGCCCCAGCTCTGACTCTCCCAGCCATTACAGTGTCAGTCCCGGTCCATCAAACTGACGTTCCCCCTGCCAACATTACCCTACAACCATTGCCTGCATCAAGACCTATGGTCATTGTGCATTCCCACACTCCTATTACCCAGTCCACCGGTGATTCTGCCCCTACTGACCAGAGCGGCGTAAGCCACTCTGGCTCTGCTCCACCTTTAAAGAAGAGGAAGAAGGGTGCTCTGGCATGACAAGCTGAGACCCCAGACACGGCTACACACTCCGGTACCTCAAGGAAGCCTTGCTTTAATAATCTGGAACTTGATGCACTTGTGGCCTATGTGTCGGCACATAGCCACGAAATTGTGGTGACCGCAGGGTGCAAGACCACACCTGGTCAACGTAAGGCACACTGGCAGACCATCGCCGACCGCATAAGTGCCCTTGGATTTGTGAGGCGCACAGCTGATGATTGCTACAAGCGGTGGAATGACCTGAAATGCAGAGCAAAGAACAAGCTGGCCTCAAATCATGCCGTTACTCTGGTGACTGGCGGTGGGTCTCCACAAGAGGACAACAACATCACTGAACATGAGTCTGTTGCTGGGGCCTTCGTCACAGAGGAACAGATCCAAGGTGTGGGAGGACTACTTGATTATGATGCATTGTCCGGTGAGTGCCCATGCATGTGTGTGTAATGCATGTGTACGTTGTTTGGGTGACGGGTTTTGATTGAGTGCCAGGTGAGGGTGTGTGTACCTGAGTGGTATGGGTCACCCATGTACTTCATCTAAAACATTCAGCGGCCTTGGATTTGGGTGTGACAGTATCCCTTCTGCCCACAGTAGTAATTTTGCGCAACATTACGGCAGTTGCCCTTGAAGTGGCATCTTGCAACAGCATTGTTTGTATTTTTCAGTGTTCGTTCAGACTGATTGTTTCAATTCTCCCACTTTTGCTACGCATTCCTCAGCCCTATTGTCACATTTGTGACATGCTTCTGTCATTGATGAACCCCACATTGGCCCACATGTTTTACCTTGTTAGGTGAATGATTTGACCATTCAGGCTGATTGAGTATTGGCCTGATCACAGACATTTTTGGGGCCTGTTTGAATGTGGAACATGATAGGTGTTTCCTGTCATGTTGAAGTGCACAACCATTGATGTGTATCTCGGCCAGCAATCACTGTATTTTTGTACACTGGCTGTGTTGCAGTGTGTGGCACATGCCTATTTTGTCACACTATGTAGCATTTTTCATCTCATCATGTCCATCTCACAAGGATGGCTGACAGTATTCATTCACTGACATATGGTTGTACTTGTGTAATGTACCATGGCTATGGTACATGCCATCTGTGTGATGGCATGTGTCATGTATGTGTATTGGACATTCCACTCACAGGCCAATGTGTGATGGCAGTGCTATCCAGCATGAAGCAAATGTGTTGCTCTTCCATCTTGGTGTCATCAGTGTCTGCCTTTTGCCTCCCCTTCCAACTCAGTGACAGTGCATGCATGGGAGGGTTATAGTCATGTGGGAAATGTGTAAATCATGTACTGGTTCTGTAGCTTGTCAAGCCTATTTGTGTGCTATGGTGCTAATGCCTGTTTCCATTTTTTGTCTTTCAGGTTTTTGCAGGGGATGACGCTCTTGATGCTTTTGAGGTTGAGTAGATGGTGCAGACCCAGGAGGAATCTGAGGCACGACCGGGCACCAGTGGGGGACATGGTGTGGTGGTGGGTGAGAACCCAATCTTGCTGCAGACCATTCTGTCGAGGGGTGCCTCTGGGTGTCCCTCCCCAGACCTCTATTCAGGTGCTGATTTGGATGATGAGACCTATGTGCCGTCGCAGGTAAGTCTTTCTGGCAGGGATTCTGTTCTGTCCAACCCACCTGCACCAGGGGTAGAACCCTCTATGAGGATGTCAGTGTTGGTAAGTCCGCCTTTGGCGGTTACGGATGCAGGGTCACACTCCACAACATCTGATCCTGTTCCTGGGCCAGCAGATCAGAGGGGTAATGCAGTCCTGCAGCCTCAGGCAGTGCCGGCACAGCAAGGCGCAGATCGCCTTGCCCCAAGCAGGTGTGGTGCCCGCCGACGCGGTGGCCGTACGCAACCATGCAATACCGCATGGGAACAATCCATGTACCGTATGGCAACCCAACAGGCAGCATCAGTTGAGATGATGGCTCAAGCAATGGAGAGGGTGGCCACTTCCATTGTCCCCCCTGACAGGCATATGGAGCAACTACAGCAGGCAACAGACTCCATTTGCCAGTCACACAGGGAGGACATGTTGGCGTCCAACAGGGACAGACGGGCGGCACTGGAGACTCTACACCAATCGATATCAATAGAGTCCCAGGGCCACAGGGAAGACCTGAGGGTAGATCTCCATCACCTCAGGGAGACTCTTGTTGCTTCCACTAACTTGAGGACAGAACAGCAGCTGGAGCGGCTCACACGTTCGTTCTCAGCTGAGATGCAGGCAACTCGGGAGGAGATCCGGGCATCACGTCAGGTGCTGCATGGGGATCACCGCACTATAATCCTCCAGAACGAGACCTACCACACCCGCATGCTGTCTGCCATGGAGGACCATACCAGGGCTTTGCGTGGACTGCCTCACATAGCACCACCACCTCCTGTGGCAGTAGCAGAGGGTGATGAGAGCGACAGCAGCAGTTCTCCCACAATGGCATAGCCGTGCAGGCCATGAGCCCATTGAGGTGTTTTTTTTTCCCAACATCCACACAGGTGGCTGTTGGTGCGCACCCTGTCCTCGGACCTCCTGGGTGGCCTCCCCCCACCCCCCGGCCCTCGCATGGCCATTTTTGATTTTTGATTTTTGATTTTTGATTTTTTTTTTACAGTGTGTTGCCTTGTGTGGCTCCCGTGGGCATCCACTGTATTCCAGCTGGGCACATTGTAACGCTCACCTGACTCCCATGGGGGCGCTGGCCTGGTTCACGCTGCTGTGACCTCGTCTAAGGTGATGCGCAGGGTTCGGAAGACGGACTGGACCGGGCCCCAGATCTGGCTTGTCTGACTCGCAGAAGTATCCTTCTGTCGGTGAGAATAGGGGGTTAACTGTCTGCGGGGTAATGCAATCGGCCTCCCACTTACCCCTCTCACCCTCCTCAAAACCCTTCTGTGCTTCCCCGTAGCGTCTCACCTTAGGGTCTGGAAGGACGAGCTCTCCATCGTGCTTCTGATGCAGGGGCGCGTTGGTATCCTGTTACGTCACTGGATTTTCGGATGGGTGAGAACCAAACTTGCTTGGCTTCCAGGTAAGTTTTTCTATAAGTGGTTCCCCTTGTGTCCATGCATTAATGTTCTAATGCTAATGTCTTTTTCCCCATAGGGGCTGGGGTACGGAATGCCGGGGAACAGGCACCGACGCGAGGTGAGCGGTGAAATCCTTGTGGAAATCAGGTAAATCTTTAATGAGTGTTTTGGTAATGTCTTTTCATTCACTCATTAACGCTGATGTCCTTTCCCCTTAGGGGCCGGGGTCAGAAAATGCCTGGATGCGGCGCGGACCCGAAATGAAAAGGGAATGACCCAACAGGTAAGTTTTGACATGGAGTTTTAGCTTCCCTTTTCCCTTCTTTCTGTCACCTTTGTTCTTGTCTTTTTCTCCCTAGGCGCGGGGGCGCGACTGCGAATCCGGATGGTCGCTGCAGAACATGGAGGCGCCCTGTAAAGGTGAGTAGAATGCGGCGCTGCAGCGATCGATGCGATGTGCTTTTAACAATAAATGTCTTCCTTTTCAGGATTGTCGGCGAAATGTCTCTGGGATGCAGATTTAGCAGGTGAGGCCTTTTCCTTCTTCTGTTCTCTTGTTCCCTTCCTTTGCAGGTGATTCAGGATGCTGGCAGGTGTGGCAGAAGTCAAGATGCAGGAGCAGACACAGTGAGCTTCCAGCTGCTAGATGCAGAACAACGCGAAGCACGTGTGGCTGATCGGGTGTGGTTTAAATAGCCTTGGAAGAAGTTCCTAGAATGTGTCCTTCCTCCAATCAGGTATGTATCCTTCCCCGACCACGCCCGGGTGGTAAATGAGTCCCACAGGTAAAGTAGTTCCTTTCAGGCTTCAAGGAGGCCGGGGTTCTGCAGCATGGTCTGCATCAGGTAAGTGCACCCAAACACTTTCAGAATGAGCCTGGCGCCTATGGCGCCAGGACTGACGTTTTCTATGAGCCTGGCACCATAGGCGCCAGGACGCTGTCCAAAGGGCCCCTATAAGGGGTTGCTGGGACCTTCCCCGGGGACTTGATGTCCGCTTTCGGGGACGCAGGGCCTGAGCCGGCTCCCCGGGAGCGGGCATCGTGACACACATGCAGGCTTGTCCTGAGTTTGGGTTAGCTGCTTGGGTTTGTGAGACACACACCCTCCTGCTTCCCGTTTCCATGGGCTTGCAAAGGGTTTGCCCAAGTGACAGTAACTTACACAGTGACGTTGGACTCCCATGAGCTGTGTGGGCAATCTGTAGTCAATACTGTGTATACATTCCTAGTGGATATTGTTGTTGTATTGTACACTGCATGATGTATTGATATGTGCTTGTGCATCCATGTCTTCCTCCTAATTTGCAGGTTCATCCCTCATGTCTTCACAAGGCCGTCTACTTTGGAGATGGAGTTCATGTTGTAAGCAGTGCACTTACAAATGTGCGTGGCAGCAGCACTGTACAGTTGGAAGTGGTCGATGTGCTGGCATAATCAGGTTGTAAGACTACCACTACTTTAACTTAGTACTGTCATGTTTATGCTATGTTTGAGCTTGTGTAGCTGCATTGTATTGTTGGTAAGTATTTGGTCATGTGTGTTGTTAGTTCTACATTACTGGGAGCATTTTGTGTGTGGGCAGTTTCCATTAGGGACACTTGACACTTTTGTCATGTTTTGGGGATTGCTTTGTTTGCTCTCACATAGCATGACATGCCATGGTGTGTTGGGTGGCGGTGCTGGGGAGGGGTTGGGTGACATGGCACTGTTGTCATGTTGTATTTTGCAAGAGTGTAATGAATTCAGCAGCATAGAAGTGTGTCTTTTGATGACAAAGCATTGGTGGTGTTTGTGTAGGTAGTGATGCACACAATGTAACACTTCCAGGTGACTAATCTCAGGCTGGTATGGTTGTGACAGTTGACTGTCCCTTATGTCATCATCATTGATTGTCAGATGGTATGTGCCAGGGCTGTGTGCACTCCACAGGGGTGTGATTTTAGGTGAAGTAATTAGCCACCAGCTGCTTACGGGCTGCCTCACCCCGTGCCCTTTCCCCTCCCATGTGCAACGGCCGTGCATGTGGTTGGGGACGTGGGGGCACCACCATGTCCACGGGCAGGCCCCGGTGTGTTGCAACGTTGTGCAGGACACATGTTGCCACTATGATCCTGCACACTACTGGGGGAGCGTATAACAGCTGCCCGCCAGAACGGTCAAGGGAGCGAAAGTGTGACTCGAGCACTCCGAATGTGCGCTCCACTATGCCCCGGGTTGCAATATGGGCTGTGTTGTATCTTACCTCGGATGGCGTGGTGGGATTCTGAATTGGCGTCATCATGTGGGTGCTCAGAGGGTAGGCACTGTCCACTGGGGAGGTGGTGATGGGTATCATTAGTGGGGTTGTGACATTGCTCTGTATCTGACATGCATGCATGTGCTGTGGCATTTATACTCACCGAGCAGCCATGTATCGCCATGCCGACCACCTTCTAGGTCCCGGTTTAGGGTTGACATTCTGTAAATGAAACTGTCGTGGGTGGACCCTGGATAGTTGGCATATACTGAGGTGATGATTCCCTTGGAATCACATACTACCTGCACGTTGATGGAATGCCAGTGCTTGCCGTTTCTGTGGATGTGCTCAGATGCCCAGGGGGGGACGTAGAGCCACATGGGTGCAATCAATGGCACCTAGCACTTTGGGGAATTGTGCCACCCTGTAAAAATCCTGGACGGCAGACTGCCTTTCTGCAGGTGTTCTGGGCAGGTATATGTGTCTGCGGACTGATGGGTGTGCAGTCATGATGGCCAAGACCTGGTGTAGGCAGCGTGACTGCGTGGCCTGTGACACCTCCCCCCACTATAGCAGTTGTCCGCTGAAATGAGCCAGTGGCCAAGAAGTGCAGTACATTGAGGACCTTATGCAGGGGGCTGAGTGCTTGGGAGCACAGGGTGGGTGATGTGAGGTCATCCTCCCACTCACTGACCAGGTTGAGTATTATGTGAATTGGAAACCTGTACCTCTCATACACCTGGTCATCAGGCATCCCAAAAAGGCTGGTTCTGGGTGTAAAATTTCTGGGCCTGACTATCCTCCTCCTCCTCCTGCGGTATCCCACGACCACTGCTGCTAGGAACGGTATATTCATCCTGGCATCTGAGCTTGTTTGTTGTTTGCGCGCACTTTTATGCTGCGCGGGTCCACGTACGCCTGCTTTCTGCTGGCGTACGTGTTTCCGGATTAGCGCGTCTTTTTTGGCACACGCGTTAGCCCTGTTCGATTCCATGAATACGTGTTTTGAACGTTTTGAACGTTCCGCGAATTTGCCTCCTGTACTTCCCCCGTGACGCCCACATTTTCACCAGTTGTTCCCCATTCCGCGTGTCACGCCCCCTGTTCCTCCTACTTTTGTTGTGTGCGCCGCGCTATGTGCGATTTCGCTGTGCGTGTAGCGCACGCTGTTTGGAGACGTGTGCGCCAGCGTGCGCCACGCAGAATTTTGGCGCACATCCTGGGATATCTACACGCACGGACTTCCATAAATCGCTGTGCGCGGGTTTTGCTGCGATTTTTGCACTGGCACTGCTATTCACACCCTTTTGCACGCTTGTGCCGAAAATTTCAGCGCATATTAATTCCATGAATCGGCCTGTATATTGGTTATTAGATCACATGCAATTAGAAGTGGCAGTTGTTGTATATGCCAGGTGCTCAATTCAGCTAGCTATGGGGTTTTTGACACAAAATGTAGTGCTTTTCGGCTATCACTATCTTACAGTACCACAATCAAAAAACGGTCCCCCACCTTCTTTCTGGAGTCGCAACAGACTTGTTGCTTGATTTATGGGATAATGCTGAATCTCTGTTATAGAAGAACATCTTTGCTGTGTGGAATTCCTATTTCAGTCTTAAGGCACAATGTCGGTTTAATCTCGCTACGCGCTCGAGCAGATTGGAAAAAAGTGCAGTTATGGAGAAATCTTCTATTGCCTCCCGGCAATTGTGATTTTTCACCTCTATAGGTAGAATTGAATCAGAACACATGTAGGGTTTTCTTTTATGCAAACATTAAATGATTGACGTACTAGAGGCTTATAATATTCTTGAGGATAACTTTATAACTTTGCTGCATAATGTAAAAAATAACATGTTTGAAATAGACAGGAACAACTATCGAGCCTCAGCGATCAATTACCATCGTTTTTATCACCTCAAGCATGAAATGAAGGCTTTTAATGTGCTACCCGCTCATTTGTTAAAACATCCTTCGAGATACCATAGATGTTTAAATTGAATATATTCCCAAAAACAGAAGTTTCAGGTGCAAGGGACAAAATATTAAGGAACTCACGTCAATGCAGATTCTGTGCTCAAGAAGTTGAAACACTGCATCACCTTTTAATTGTTGGTCCAGTTCTTCAACCTTGAGGTTCTGAATGTTTTGCTCGATTTGTTTCACAGGAGATTTTTTTAAAATACTGAATTGTTTTGGGTCAGGATTTTAAATAGTAATGACATTTCTTTGGACATATAGTGATATTGAAATTCTTGGAATTGATTTTAAACAAGTGAATTTTTATGTTTTGTATCCCTGCTTTAATTGAATTGTATTGAGTGTTTTAATCATTGTTGCTTGTTATTTTTATTGCAAAGGTTTTTTGTAAACCATAAGCAAATAAACAAATAGATACATAATGCTATCTTAGTTTACGTATGTGCTTTTCAACATTACTCAAATATTTATTTTTGCAATGAAAGTGTCAATGTTCTGATGGTCTGCATTAAAGGGATAGTTCAGTCAGAAATGCTATTGGCCTAATGGATCGGGCATGTATTTCAGAGCATACATCAATCATTCTTAAATACATTTCCAATGCAACTTACCCCATTTCTTCTCACTTTAACACATGCAAAAGCGCCATCTTGTGCTATTCTTATCTGTTGATCTTCTGTCCTAAGTTCAAGTGCTCTCAATTCACTGATTCAGTTCGCCTGCCCCCAATGCTGACATCACTCGACATTCACGCCCCGTTTCACAAGGCCATTGCACGTCTCGTCAACATCCTCTGTGTGCAATCTATTGATGTGTCTCCATGGAAATGACAAAACTCCTCATTCCTCGAAAATTGTAAACATACCCTTTCTGATCACACAACTTTAGAATTTCTCTTTCCTTCGTGTCAGTGTATTTAATTTTGAGCTTCTGTGACTTGTTTCTGCTCTGTTCAGCTCTCTGGCTAGACGACACACTGAGAAAAGGAGCTTATATGGCCTAAAATCAATTAACCCAGGAGTCGATTGTCATTTATTTTATTATGTACAGAGGTCTTTACCAAACCATAGTTAAACATGTGTCCATGGGATTTTTTACAGTTTGAAACTAATAATCTTTTTATGATGTGCTTTTGTGACATTGGATGTTTCTTTACGTGTCTTTCTTTAGCATTCAATGTTAATGGGAAACCTCTTTTCATTGATTTACACAAACAAAACGGTGTTTATTTGGCAACAATTCAGCCCTACATGTACAAGCCCGAAAACTCAGAAGAGGAGATCCTTGAAAGAGAAAAAAGTGGAGACGATGTGGAATCAGATGAAAGTCAGGAGGATCAATCGCCATAGCCTGAACCCAGTCCCATGGAAGACGTTTCCACCTGGTGTACCTGCTTTCATTGTGAGCTTTTGCCTACTCTGGTGGAGAACTGGTGTTGCAGAGAAAACTATGACTACTTGGCCTACATTGCCGAAGAAGACACACCACCACTATGTGTTACAGAGTTGCATAACTTCAGGGCAGCCTGCCTAACAAGATCTGTGCTGCGAATGATGATGGTCCTTATGCACGAACTTCGAGCTACAGTTCGCCCTCGTAATTCAAGTAAGGAGTAAATTCACTCTGTATATCTTATTTGTTTGACAATAGAGATGGTTAACATAATATGTTGTTCCCCAGTGGCAGCTGACAATACAGTGGATGTATGCAGTTTATACCTCGACCACAGCAGTATAATGTGTAGTGACATTGACATCCACCTTACCAAACTAAATAATAAAATCAAAAATAATTCAAGCTGAACAGTTGTGAAAAATGTGTAAGTCCACTACACGCTCAAACATATAAGAGTATTGTAAGTTATTGGTGTGCAATACCACGTGCATTGGCCTATTGCGCTTGCCCCATCCTCATCCATCCCCCCTCCAGTATCAATGGCAGTTCACACCTATGGACGTGCACTCGCAAGGGGCTGAGTGGATAGGAAGGCTCAAGGTGCCGAACTCTGTGCGCACCTCAAAGGCAACTTATGCACTCCGACCACTGTCCACATAGTCACCAGACTCCCCTTTGAAGGCCCCTGCCCTGCCATCAACCTAAGTGTGTGTCCCTTGAACATTGCTGCAGGCCTTTTTCGAGCTTGCCCCATCCTCATCCATCCCCCCTCCAGCATCAATGGCAGTTCGCACCTATGGGCGTGCGCTCGCAAGGGGGCTGGGTGGATGGGAACACTTAATGTGCCGAATCCCATGTGCACCTGAAAGGGTTCCTCCCCTCAGGGACCATTGTCCACATAGCCACCCCAGACCCGTTGTCTGTAGACTCCCCTTTGATCTTCCCTGCAATCAAAATATCTCTGTGTGCCTTGAACATTGTTCTGGGCCTTCTGCGCTTGCGTCATCCACATCCAAAACCCCTCCTGCATCAATGGCAGTTCGCACCTGTGGGCGTGCGCTTGCAGGGGGTTGCACTGGTAGGATTCAGGAGGTCAAACATTGTCATCGAGTTCTGGTGGGTGCGAAGAAACAAGCCACACACTGACTTCTGTAAGCCTTTATAAACACTTTTGAAGTTAACAAGAGAACATCTGTGAACTCCACAATGGATATTGGCATCTCTCCACTTCTTACCTTGCTCGCTGAATCGGCTCCTCTGTTGTCTATTACACAAGGATTTAGCCATACCGGATATTTGCTTTTTTTATTTAATGTGCAAGATGGTGAGTGCTATGATATTACACACTGTTCAAAATAATTACAACAAGGCACATAATAATCATTTGCTGGGTGCTTAATAGATGTGTATGTATTTATTTGTTTTGCATTTGTAGAGTGTTCACAGCCCGAGGGCATCTGTGCACTAGCTACATCTAGACATAATCAAATAACAGCAGTAGGTCAGGTATTTCAACATTGGACATTTGTCTGGTGGCTGGTTACATGTGATCACACTCAGACTACTGACACATACATGAGCCGTTTTGGACGAACAAGGTGATATTCTTTGAGTTTATTGGTCTTGTGTGAATAGCCATGTCTTGATGTTTTTTTGTAAGGGCCAGAGGAGTACTCTAATCTTAATGCCAGAGGGAGTGCATTCAATCTTTAGCAGCTACCACTGGGAAGCTGTAGCCTCCGGCCTTTTCTTTCTTGAATCTGGGGATGGAGAGGAGGTGAGAGTGGGCAGTCGTGCAGACTTGAAAGTTGAGTAGGTTGTTATTCATGTGGACGAATGGGGAAGTGTCACGTGAGGCCATTCAATGGTGACGTTACAGGCTAACAACAAAAATAATGCAAGTTATATCTTATGCTTCTTCCATTTACTTATGCTTCAAAATCAGGGAGAACTGTGTCTGGATAAAAGAAGGTCTGTGTGTGTATATAGGAAAACTGCTGCTTCATGTCGGAGTGGCAGGTTGTAATAAATTCCAAAATTAATTTAGGATATCACAGTTTGAGTTTTGAGGGTGGATCAGACACCTTCAAATGCATTAAGCAAGTTGGGCCTATTGAGCTTAGATCACTAGTGGTGTAATGTGGGGGAGGATATGCTCCTTTCATAATAGTTTCTTCACCTTTTTCACATTCCAGTTGTATCCTTGCATTCCACTATTCTAAGACATCTTTCTAAGATAATGGGTGGAAGAAATATGTTGTGTTTTTACTGTTGCATTTTTGTTTTGAGAGATTCATGGATTCTTGTTATTTTTTCAGATTCTGACAAATTGTACTCTACTGAGGCATGGGAAGTATTTTTTGATGTAAATGCTGTTCATAGACTTTTATTTTCTCTAGAATTAGTAGAAACTGGAAGAAAGCAGGGAGGACATACTTATGACTTAGGATCAACAGAGTGCAACTGAAACCTAAGGGAAGTCCAAGCAAATCCTTATTAACTGCTTCCTGATGGGTGGGAAAAACTCTATATGGTGAACAGGGACGCCAATATATCTTAAAAAGGATACCAGGTTAAAAGTGTCTGTATGGGTTAACTGAGATTGCCTCATAAACTTATTGTATGAAAATCCTTGTCTGTCCTTCCCCCAGGTGTGATTACCAAGCATACCGTGCAGGGGCTGAAGCAACAAGCTGCTTCCTTTGTTCAGTTCATCCCACAGTCACGGGGTGTATATCCCACACCATGTCTCACCATTTGTAGTCCCAGGAACAAAGGGTACAGTTCTCTCATTGACAATTGCTAACTAAGGATATACCAAATTGGTATCTTCTTTCCCTCTTTCAGGCAAATTGTTCTATACCGCTGACTGCAGGCTTCCCCTGGGCCTAACAGTCTGTTTTACCGACTCCTAACAGCAAGTATTTCCTCCCCTTATCAATAGCATGAATGTCAGGTTACATTTATTTTGGTAATTGTAATTTAAAGCCAGAAAGAGGAGGCAGTTTATTTGTGTGGCAGCATAACACTAGCTGTTTCCCTCAATTGGTCTTCACAAAAGTGGACAACAAATTGTTTCTGTGTTAAAGGGACTTTCTCCTTTCTAGGCTGCCCTTCACAAGAGTCCCCGCTTCAAACATGGCAGCAGGTCTCAGAATTGATGGGTTTGTTAGTCAAATCATTCACCATAAGACCCTGTACACATTGTGGCAAATGTCAAACTTTGGAGCCTTAAGGGTCCACCATATAAGAGTGTTGAAGAAATTAATGGTATGTTCTTACCAACGGTTAGTTTGGAGTTACCATTTTCTCTCATTCTGCTCTCAGAGTGGGTTCACAGTAGTACTGGTGCCCTTTCTGTACTAGTGAGGGATAGCCCTAGAAACACACATGGGGATTTTTGGATTACTGATGTTTTCTCTGTTTCTGACTGTTTGTACGATACTTGGGCAGGTGAAGTATTGTTTAATGTTGGTGTAAATACTGCTCATGGATATTTATTTTCTCTAGAATTTAATGGAAAAAGTGAGCAGGAACTACTTTTGATGTAGGATCAACAGAGTACAACTGAGACATAAAGGAAGTCCAAGCAATTTTTTATTAACTGTATTCCAATGGTTTGGAATAGCTAACGGATTTTGGGTTAAAGGTTTTACTGTGGGTTGACTAAAAGTGTCCCAAAGGCCTATCTTACAGAAGTACAGGTTTCGGGGAAACACCTTGTATACTACTGACATGATGCGTCATGCTTAACAGGTTACCATTCCTGGTCCCTAGAGTTTAGCAATGTCCATAGGGAGTAACTAACACCAATTTTCCCAAGCTCATCTACCCTGTGTCTTCTTTTGAGCCTCCCACCCACCTTCCTACCACCACCACACTGAACACATTCTCAGGATCTGCAATAACCAACTTCTCTGAAACAATACCTCCTTCTTCAGAGACTCAATTTCACCTCTCAGCCATGGCCATCGCTGAAAGTTGAAACAGCCTAAATGCCATTGTGAAGTTTGCTGCTCTACACACTAATTATGTTACTTTCTCTCACTCACCTTAGCTGGCCAAAAAAGATGGAAATGTTGGGGTCATGATTAATTAGGCTGCATGCCAATCTGTCCCTCTTCTATCATTTGTCTTCTCCTATCATTACTCAATTATGTTCAACACCTTGACCGACACATTTTGCTATTCTTCTTATCAAGTGGCGATGTTTTTTGAAGGGAGTATCCTTGATGTGTTAGTGGAAAACCAACCATTTGCATGGCAAGGGTGTACATTAGAAGATTGTTTTCAGTTTTGAAGGATCCACATCTGCTTTTGGAGTACAAAAAGCCTACTCTTACACCGAGGGCAGACACATTTGAACTCAGAAACAGCTTTAGACATGCCAGGGCTCTCTTTGGAAAGGAAGGTTTTTCGGATCTGCATAAGAGCTGAAGGCAGGTAGGTGCCTGTTGACATCATTTGGTGATATTGTCCATGAAGCATGGTATCCTAGCATGCAGAAAAAGCCTCTGATTACAATTGAAGCTACATATGATTTTTGACATCTTAAATCTTATTCTACGCATCGACAATCTGAAAACAGCCACATATGTGTAGAACTCATGCATTCATCGGCTGTGCTAGAGGTATATGCATCAGGGAGCCTTACTGTTGCAAATAATATCCCTAGTGAACTAATATTTCAAAGTAAGCAGTGAATACATTAGATCTACATATAAACATAGAACATTATTGCAGTCATCCTTGAGTTTGGGGCTGTACATGGCCCTTAATTGCCTGCCAGGCCAAGCCTAGGTATGTCTGAGGGAAGTAAGGGCCTCGGTGAGGGCTGCGGGATGTTATCGGGCATGTGCACACCCCCACTGAGGGGGTGATAGCTATTCATGCCCCCATGTTTAGGCAACAGAGAGAGGCTATGGCCCTCATTACAAGTCAGCCGGTGGACCATGGTGCTATTAGCACCATGATCCATGCCGGATTTCGCCATGGTGGATGGCGGAATTACCACCCCGTTCCAAGATGAGTGGGGCAGTAATTCACCATTCACCATTTGCCCTTCCCCATTCCCATTTTTGCCCCATAGGGCATAATGGGGATGGGGAAGGCGCTAATTACGGCACCGTAAATTACGGTGCCGTAATTAGCACCAAGGTCGCTTAGCGCCTTGGACTTTAACGCCTGCAAAAAGCAGGCATTAAAGTGTGAATCAGGCGTTAACGGTTAACGGCGCCGACGGCGCCGTTAAACCCTTAACGCCTGACTTGCAATGAGGGCCTATGTGTTGCCTCGCCACAATCAAGATGGTGCCAGCAGGGGAAGGGCCTTGGATGGGTGGAAAGAGTAGCTGGTGCAGTGTATTTATTTATGTCTGCTCTTTCAGCCACCTGACTGGCTGAGCACCCTTCCTCGGGTGCAAATCAAATATGTCCCACTGTTGTCTCTTGCTGGATGTTACAGATGCAATATTTAAGATGTAAGAACATTTCTCAAATTGGTGATAAGCAAAAATAAGATAAGCTGAAAAAACATTTATTTTAGCTTCCTGTATTTTAGCATCCTGTATTATAAATATGACAATTACTGAACTTTTTCTAGAATCTGTTTATACACAGCATACAAGGATGTAGTATCCCTTCACATATGTGATGTTGATGAGCTGGAGGATCTGTTCATATATACCCTGGCAAGTTGTGAGACTAATTTATGAAAGACTGCAAATAATTTGCAGAAGCTGTTTACATTAAACCCATAATGATATTGGAACACATTTTATGAAAGACTGTCAATTAGCTTAAATCGAAGTTTAAATATCTTCAATGAAGATGCAGGAATGCTGTATTGGGACTGTGGGTTGAATGACTAGCCACACCATTTACATATTGTACTTATGGCCTCAACTTGCACTGATTAAAAATGTATGTAATGTTGGGAGTGCAAAATCTGTGAAGCATATCCTCAGCACTGGTACTGTGATTCAGACAACATTGGCACATCTTTAAATCTACTTTAGGCTCAGCCACTTAGAGTTGATGTAACAAGTAAGTGCCCTTGATTTACATGGAATCGGAATTGATAAGAGGGGACCATTCATCATCACATTTCTCAGCAGCTCTAGTCTCCATTTCATCTATTTTGAGAAGCTACATCCACAACTGCTTTCTGGAGTTTAAGCATTTCCTTCTCATTCGAAAAAATAGATTGCAGAGATGTAGCAATCGTCCAATCTATGTCTCCCTTCAGATTCTGCAGTGAGTATTTGGTTTTCTTTCTGAGTGTTAATGCAGGAGAAGATAGCAACACAACTCTGTATCTCATATAATGCTGTCCAAGCGTTGTCACCAAATATCTTATTGTATGTGCATTGGAGCAAAAGGTGCAATAGGGATCCATATTCTTTTTTGCAAGACCAACATAAATCATTATCTTGTACATCCCATGAACACATCTTAACAATAGTGATTGGCAATCTGTGTAGCATAAAGTATAATTATTGTGTTGTGCTGACAGTCAGGTATGTCAGAAGCTCTTTTAATCAAATAGTTCCCTATTCCTCATCATCTAGATAGGTGCTACATTTAACCATATTGATTCACATTCTTCATCACCTTGATGGGTTATCAGGTCATTCTTCAATAGCCTCTTAATCTTCATCCAACATGGATTTCAATTCTGATGTATACTTTTTTAAAAGAAAATTTCAAATGCAGGAGCAGGTTTATTTTCAAACCTAAAGTATGACGCACCATTATCACAGAAGCCCAGTTTAACAATTTGTGAGTATTTATCATCAAGATACTTGAGAATATTTTTTTTTTCTCAAATAGCCACATATACATGTGGCCATCACAAGTTACTTTATAATAGGCTGATGCTATTGTTCTCCATATCAAAGGTTACTAATTGGCCGCTCTGAACTAAGTAATGTATATATTTGTTTCCATTATCATAAACATTCTTCAGAAAAGCATGTGTCCATCAATACAAATTACATTATTATACCTGGTGGAAATGTCCATGTTTGACATTGGTAGGATGATTCAAGTTTTCTGCATCATTAATAACTGTTCTTGTGTAATTGTTAGAGAGTATTTTGCCAGCATTGTTAACATAGCCATATTAACACTGTCTCTAAGTGCAAAAGGTTAAAGCACTTCTATTTTATTTCAATTTTAAGACAGGAAAAATAGTTTGTCATTTCGGAATTGGCACCAGAAGCAAATCAATGAACAATACATATTTGTTGGAATGTTTTAAGGGATGTAAAATCATTTATTTCATGTTAGCAGTGTGTTTGCTCCTCTGATATACTATAATCCATACATTCATAACTTTGATCAGGTTTATTCCTCCCCACTATGAAATCAGGAATGTGGACAATTCTCAGAAAATTTATAACATCTGTAGTCATTTTGTATTATGATCACAACTATACTTTAACAATCAAGTAAAATGTTGACCTATATGCTTCATTTTTGGGTTGCAACATAACTCTTGATTGAGCAAACTGATTTGAGTTTCATGGTTTTGCAATGGCCATGCCCTCATGAAGTGTGGCATAGAAGATTTAATTTGGGCCACATAAAGAATTACAATATCAGCAAAGATGTCCATTGTTATGCCCAGAAATGTGTTATTTCACCTCATGAACTTTAAATGAGGATCCATGCCAGGAATGTAGAGAAAAGGAGAAAGAGGGCATATTTGCTTATTTGGACTTTAAGTGAAAAATATGGTGAGAAGGTCCCATTGAATACTTGAATATTTAGTATTCAAAAAGATTAACAATAGAGTAAGCATGCTGTTCCAATACATGTCAATTAATTAATAGCCTTTTCAAGAAAGCCTCAACGATCTTGGTCAGTTCCCTTTTTTCTGGTTTAGAAATAAACATGATAACAGCTTCTAAAGCCACCAGCATGTTCATATTGTTACAACACAGGTGTAGGATCTGGGTTGTAATAATGTCAATAAGGTCAAAATATTGATCTATGAAAATAACCAAACTCTAAGGCTTGATTGTCGGAAATTTCTCTTCAAAGAATAAGGTTGTGCTAGCTCGACTATGTCACTTTGCAAATCTTAGGATCTCAGTATGTTACCAACATATATGTTATACAAATATATAGCGACCTTGTTTATGGAATCTTAAAATGCTCTCAGCTACAGAGACAACAGTTTTACCAACCGCAGATTGAATTTACGATATTAGTATTCATTCTTTTTTTCAACAATATGGTGCATGAAGTGTCCATGCTATGGTAACCCCTCCACTATACTTGGATCTAACATCAAAGACAACATTTGATATGTGTTTGTAAGTTACATGCTGAATGACTGCCTTGAATCAGAGTGGCAATGCGGGTCTGAGGATTGGGCAATACACCCTATTACATTTTTATAAGGACCTTGTTCTTATTACCCAACCCTATGTTTTTCTTTACTACCATGTTCTGAATGAAGTTCGTTCATCAGGGAGCTGTGATGATGATACAAATTCTAGGTGTCTCAGGCTTTATGGGTGCATGTATGGTTAGGGAGTTAATTTGCAAAGAATTCCACTAGGAACGTTTTAATTTCTTCTAAGAAGTCTGGATAAGCGAGTATTACTGAGTTAAACGATCAGTGATTGATAAGTTTACACTAGCCAAGTTGTATGAGATGTTTTACTACTGTAGCATAATTTAAATTAGTAAGAGAATAATACATGAGGAGACCAAAGTTTAAAAACGGGGACAAATTAATGAAGATGCAGTCTTTGCAGGAAAATATTTCCTTAAAAAAGACAGAGGATAAAATAAATGTGTCATCATTTGAATTGAATAAAGTACTCCAAGCACCCATATGCCAACATTCTCAAAATATGGTTTAAAATATTTATGTTTGTATATGTTTTTCATAATAATAATAATAATAATAATAATAATAATAATAATAATAATAATAATAATAATAACTAGTAATAATAAGGATATTTGCTAGACATTTTAATGTCCAATGAAAAGTTATCTCTAAATATAATTGCAATGCCCCTCACAATCATTTGAGCTGTTTTATGGCTTCAAAACAACTTATTCATAGTTGGCCAAAAGTTGAGACCTTGCTTTTTTTAATTTGGATATGTCAGGGTCTGTCCGTTGATAGTCAGTTTTGTAAGGATCCATTCAGTGGAGTTGGAACCATTTTTAGTGTTTGGGTGCTGATTAATGATGCCATGTCACCAAAATCATAGGGGTATGTATAGCCCTGATTCTAATGAGCAAGCAGGTGTAGCACATATGCTAACTTCCTTCAGCTGAGCTGTGTGGTGTGGGAAAAAGCATTCAATATATTTTTGAATTAATATGTTCCAGTGGTGCATTGGAAGCACATTTCCAAATATATAATCAAAATATGATATGCCTGGTCTGGTGCCTTTTTTTTAGAGTAGGTTCAGCACTGAAATGATCTCTTAAGCCCTCCTCCAGGTTGCCACAAAATGGCTATGGTAAAGAACCAAAGTGCTACAGTGACCTATTGGTCAGGCGTGTTCTGCTCATTTCAATCCATCACCAAGCACAGGGAGGAGGCAGATCAGTACATCACTTTATGAATGCACAAAGTACATGTCCTCATGCACTCAACAGAAATCTGCAACCCTCTTGCACTATTTATATTAGTCCCTAGATTTCAGATGTGTTTTACTTACACAGAAAACGTGGATACAGACATTTGTAGAGAATGTCATTGCACGCTTATTCAGAGGTCTGTTTCTGATAATATTCCAATTGACAAAGTACTATGCTCTGCATATTTAGAGTAAGATATGAATGTTGTGGAGAATAGATCAAAATGTTTAATTATTGAGGTAAACGCTAGTGCAGTGGAACAGAGAGTTTAGGGCTCCTCTTTGTGAACCAATAACAGTAAATTTCATCAGTCACATGCTAATGCATGAAATTTAATTGTACTTAAAACTGTCTGTCCATTAAGTGGTGCTGGTCAATGGCATGATCTTAGTGTTATGCAATAGAACATCTTTTAAGCGCAGAGATGTGGCATATGATATTGAACAAATAGAATCCTGGGATGATAATACGGCATAGTCGGTGAATTATATGTTTCTCTCTGAATACAGCAATAAAGGCACACAAAAACTACAACTGTATTATGCAGCAACATAAGATATATGTGTATAAGATCTGTATAGCTAATTCAGTATCCATCAAATAACAAGTATGTTAGAGCTTGTGATATGTATGGTTTTATGTACCATATCAGTGGTCACCCTACCGGCTCGCGATAATCAAAATGAGCTCATATGTGATGTTAGTTAAATTCTTGGACTTTATGCTGCACATTAAAAAAATGGCAGTGATGCACTTTTAAACATAAAGTAGCTCTTCCGAGGAGGCCTGTCACATTAAATTGCCACTGAAATATATAGCAGCCATGCTGGGAAGTCCTTCTGTCCTTGTTGGAGTGTAACAGCCATTTGAAAAGTGGAGTACTGTCCTATAGAAAGTACAGTAGTCCTTCTGAAAAATGCTGATCTGTCCTAGAAGAATGGGTGGAACACAGCTAGGAGGGATAGCTCAGGGGCAAAGAGTATGGGCCTCATTACAACCTTGGTGCTAAGTGCACCAACTTTACCACCATGGTGTAAACTCTGTTTACACCATGGTGGATGGCGGATTTACCGCCCCATTCCAAGGTGAGTGGGGCGGTAAATCCCCATTTCCCATTTTCCCTTCCCCATTCCCATTTTTGCCCCATAGGGCATAATGGGAGTGGGGAAGGCGCTAATTACGGCACCGTAAATTACGGTGCCGTAATTAGCACCAAGGTGCCTTAGCACCATGGAACTTAACGCCTGCAAAAAGCAGGCGTTAAGGTGGGAATCAGGCGTTAAGGGTTAACGGTGGCGTTAACCCTTAACGCCTGAGTTGTAATGAGGCCCTATGTCTTGGAAGCAAGAAAACGTGGCACAGCACAGATTTGTATCCCGATCCCGTGCTTAGAAACCACTCACTGGTTTTTATTTGCATTATAAATGAACAATAAAATAAATAAAACATAAATATTCCTTGTAGTATAGTGGAACGGTGCATTAGGGTCATACTGACACTCTTGGTGATTCCGAATCCATGTGGGAACCCTGAAATTGTGCATGCCAATGAAGGTGTTCGAGTTAGACTGATTAATCACAATATCCTACAGAGGGGATTTAAAGTGCTATGTTATGTCCTAACAGCATGGCCTGTACAAACTGTGATACCCTATGAAGAGCATTGCTAGGAGTGTTAGTATTATCTGATTAAAAGTATTGCAATTTTATTAACAGAGCGGGCCCCAAGAAACACATTTACTACTTCAACAGGCCGGGTAGCCTGCGCCAAGTTGGGGGGCACACCAGTACTTCACGTCACATTCCAGTCGAGCAAGGGGAGTAGCGACCCTCATACACAGAAAAATACCATTTACATGTCTCCACTCAGACTGCGACCCAGGAGGCAGATATGTACTGGTCCATGGCACCCTCTATGATAAGGAAGTGGTGCTACTCATCACATATGGCCCAAACATAGACAACCCTGGCTTTTATTCCACCTTATTTGGGAAAACTAGCAAAGTTTCCCATAGCTGAACTGCTATGCGGAGGAGACATTAACACGATATTAGATGTGCATTTAGACCGCACATCGACACAACCACAAATGTTGTCTAGATCAGCCCTCACGAAACTTGCCTTTATGAATGTATGAATGACCTGAATCTGAGAGATGCATGGCGTGCCCCAAACACCACCAAAAGGGCGTATATGTTCTACTCCTCCGTGCATGATATGCACTCCAGGATAGACCTATGGCTGGTTACCAACGATGCCTTAGGCTGAGTCACGGACGCTCACATTTACCCCAGGACATACTCTGATCACTCAACCATACAGCTAACACTCCGGATCACCAATATAATAATAAACAAACCACCTTGGCGGTTTAAGACTGCTGCCCTTCAGGACCCAATCTATAAGATGGAACTTGCAAAGTCCATACGAGAATACTTCAACATTAATGAGGGATCAGTGACCAGTGACGCGGTACTATGGCAAGCATTTAAAGTCTGTATCTGGGGCACTACAATGTCTACAGAATTCGGAGTCCTTAAAGACATCTGCAGGGACTTAGCATGCCGTGAAACAGACATTGCTATCTCACAGACTCAGTACGCACAATCACCGTCCCCACAATTAGGACTAGAGATTAAAACTAAACTTGATGCATATAAGGAAACAGCCGATTGTGTTATCCGCTACTTCGACAGGCTCGTGGCTGCAAGGCGGTATGGGGAGAGTGAGCGGCCCGATAGACTTTTATCCAGAATGGTTTGAGGTGAAAGAGGCCCGACTACCATCCCCTACATAAAGCGTCCAGACGGTAACGTGACCACGGACAGACAAGAGGTTATGGAAGCATTCTAAGTTTTTTACAAACAACTATACTCCCCACAAAGCGTTGCCACCGACGATGAAATAGACCATTACCTTTCCCGAATACCAACGACATTAATAGCGGAAGCTACTAGGGACGCCTTCGAAATTCCAATTACAGAGGCCGAAATATCCGAAGCCATAACACATTACCAAATGGGAAAGCTCCAGGCACAGACGACCTCGGAGCAGAATTCTACAAAGAAGTTAGCCAACTCCTTACACCCAGGCTATACGCTGTATGGACAGAGGCCTTGGAGAAGGGCGAGCTCACTGAAACCACCCGGGAGGCAGTTATCACCTTACTGCTCAAATCAGGGAAACCGCCTGAGGAATGTGGCTCCTATAGGCCTCTATCATTAATAAATACTGACGCAAACATTTTTGCGAAAATACTGGCCTCTCGATTAACCCCATTAATGCCTCACATGGTCCATGAAGACCAAGCAGGTTTCATCATGGGTAGGTTAACCGCAACAAATATTAGACGCTGCCATAGGATAATGATGGCAATACCAAAAGACACACAAGCAGTAGCAGTGTCCCTAGACATGCAAAAAGCATTCAACACAGTATGCTGGCGCTTTCTGTTTAGGGTACTACAGAATTATCGGTTTAGCCCCAATTTCATCAACTGGATTAAAATATTATATACTCGCCCCTACGCCAGGGTAAGCACCAAAGGATCCGTCTCTGATATACTGGAGCTACTGGGAGGCACCCGTCAAGACTGCCCTTTGTCACCCCTTTTATTTGCACTGGTGATAGAACCTCTGGCAGATATACTCAGGGCCTGCTTCAGCGCATGCAGATTATGGTTAGAGGGGAAACTGGAAATGATAACACTATATGCCAATGACATATTATAATACCTCAGAAACCCTGATCGCACAGTCGGGAAGGTCTTGGCAGAAGTTAAAACCTTTGGTGAGTTCTCCGGGCTCAGACTCAACGCTAAAAAATCTGAGATCTTCCCACTCACAGAAGCGACTGCTAGACCAACTGACCTTCACTGACTCATTTGGAGCCCGGTGCACATTCAGTATTTGGGGGCACGGTGGCTAGGACAGCTAAACTGTCTCGTGCTTTGAACTACGACACCCTAGCCAATACCCTGTGCGCTACACTGACGCCATGGGGTGCCCTACCTATTTCCATTATGGGAAGAATCGCACTTATCCAGATGATCATCCTTCCAAAACTAGCACAGTCCCGGTGTGGCCATGTTGAGCACTCTTTGCCAAGATGAAGAGTGCCTGCATTAATTTCACATGGGGGAGGGGACATCCCAGATTGAACTGGAGGAAACTCACCGACCCATATGCACAGGGAGGCCCACCGGCACCCGACTTTAAACTATATTACTTGTCTGCACAAGCACATTACACCGCCCAGTGGGCCACAGACTTCCTCAACCCCAAGGACACACAAAGGGAACTACACCTATGTAAACCCGCAACGCTGCTCCATACCATGACAACGCCACACCCTAAACACCATAACTCTATTGACCCCACACAGGTCACGGCTACAGCTTGGGACAAAATCACTGCCGTCTATGGTAAGGACAGGTTATATCACCTGAGCATCCCAATTTGGGGGGACCCTAACATTCCACCAACTTTAGATAAGGCGACCGTCGCATAATGGGGGGCCAGAGGTATCGTCCAATGGGGCCAAATGTTTTTGAACAAGCACTTTGTCACTTGGGAAAACCTTAAAGACACGCTAGGGGAAGCGCCCAGACACAAGATGCAATATATACACATTAGATCATCCATTTCTAATATATGGCCTACTTTCCCAATGGAGCCGGCAATCAATTTAGGTCTGGGATACATGTTCACCGCTGAAAAAGGGAAGATCTCTGGATCTACCCTGTATAAAACTATCATTCAAACCCACCCTCCAGAAGTACATAATGCCAGAAGCAAATGGGAACGAGACTTGGGACTTCAAATAGAGGATGACCAATGGCAACAGATATGCTCTCTTACGAAACATATATCATGCACTGCCAGATATAAGTTAATTCACTATAAAATTGTCCATAGAACGCACTACACCCCCGCCAAGCTAGGTCGTATATACCCTACAGTGGCAAGTACATGCCCGAGATGTCATTCCGAAGATGCAGACATTTTCCATATGCTATGTGCATGCACAACACTTAGAGAATACTGGACAGAGATCTGTGAATCACTAGACAAGATGGTGGATCAGCCCATTGAATTGGCACCGATGTTGTGCATATTGGGTGCTACATAGAAGATGAACCCAACCTTGCGGAAACTACTGAACCTAAACCTATTGATAGCTAAAAGGGCGATTCTGTTGAAGTGGAAAACTAGCACCCCGCCAACAAAGACAGAAAGGGACAGGGACATGATTTGGACAAATGATATGGAAGAACTATATATAGACTCAGTACTGGCCACCTCTCGGCCAAGGAATATATGGGCCAGGAATAAACAATACTTAATGGACAATTACGTAGTCGATAATTCCGAGTAATATGGTCAGCGCTGTGTGTTGGTGTTAAAGTTCTCCAACTGTTTTATACTGCATATGTGTTTTCTTTGGGTGCAACAATAAATAAATGTTTTATAACACAAAAAAGTATTGCAATTTTGATGAGACTTACTTGCAATCTCTTTTAAAAGTATAGCCCCTGATAATGGTGCTGGAAGTAGGGGTGCTGGAGGTGCTGCAGAACACCCATACATTTTCAAGAAACCTTACTGGTGACAGCACGGATTGCAAACGTTACGGTGCATCCGTTTATTTGTATTTTTCTTACTTTAGAAAAGATGCAAGTAGAGGCTAGATTAATTTAAATAGGCAGGTTTCAGAAAAGGTGCATACCCTGTTTGTGCTAACTTGCCATCTCATAACACTCTTGGGTGTACTGTGTCTTTTGTTGGGTCATTTAAAAGGCAGGTAGTTTTAGTGATGGACATGGAAGCTGTATTCAATTTGTTTTCAAAGTAAAGCCATCACTTAATTTCCAGCACAGCGATTGATTCCACATAATTGTGTTTAAATTATTTTTTAACCTTAGAGAATATTTGAAAACATTGCTTTTCATATGAATTCTAATGTGTGAGACTTTGGTAGCATTTTGTAAAAATGTGCCTTTGGCTAGAGTTACATTTGTGCTCGCCTTTCTCTTGTTCACGTTGCCTACAATGGAGGCTTCTCACCTGCATTGATTTCCTAGGGTTTGTAATCAGGGTTTGACTGCAAAAAAAGAACCCATCCAGTTAATATCAATTGTTTTACACATAGCAAAAAAACAGAACATTTGTAATTGTTAAACGTGCTGCACAATTTGTCAAGTACTGCTAAAAAGGGCCAACATATTCAATTGTACACCTCTGCCACTTATTGTAATAAGTATGTGCAACAAATCCATGTCATTTTCTGATTTCCAGTGCCCACAGCACCAATGAACCCCCAGTCCGACACACCGTTTATAAGAAGGGACTCTGTTTGTGGCAGATTATTTTGAATCTAGAGGCAGACTAAAAACAATGGAAATAGAAATATGTACCTATAAATATTTTAATAAAGTTTAAATGCTGCAAAATATACATATTTGATCTGATTTGTTTTTGTTAACGATCCATTTCTAACTTTGCAAAAAAATTGTTAATTCAATTTTAATGCAAATGAATACATTTGAAAAACATATATATGTAGTTGTACCACAATATTTGATTTTTATTTTTACAAAATGTGGAATTCAATACCACAATTTCCAGGGTGTCTTTCAAAATAGCCAAGAGAACCAAAACAAGCATTGACAAAGGCACCAGTTTTGGTGTGTATGTATGCATAGGAAAGATGTTTTCCAGGTACTGCCATGATGGTACTATCTGGCAATATAATGGCAAATGGTTTTAGCATCTGATGTGCTATGGCAGTGCCTGGAAAATGCTTATCTAATGCTTAAGCAAGAGTCAACACTATTGGCTTTGCCAATGCTTTTTATTAGCTGGAAATCAGTGAAAAAAGCAAATGCAAGAACGCACATATTAATTATGAATCAAATGTCTGAAGGCACATTTGGTTGAGATATTTTGTATAACACCAGGGGGTGGTATATAACTGCAAATATGTCATTTCCTTAGAGAATACTGCTTGGAAATAACATAGGATTCCCCTAAAAGAAGAACAGAGCTAGCTCGAACAGATCCTGGAAGAGGCAAGGAGTGGTTGAAAATGGTTTTAGCAAATAGCATGGCCATGAGTTATCAATGGGTGGATACATATCCAAGCAATACCCACAACATGTGTGTACCCCTCACATCCCATCTTACTCTTAGGTTCACTTCCCATATCAATAGTTACAGATAATAATCTGTGCTTAAAGCTCCCCTTAATTGGCAACTTCTGACTCTGGAGCTCTCAAGTTTCAAGGTGCTATGTGTGAGAAGGCCATCCAGTCCTGGTTTGTTTTGTTTGAATTGTGGGATTTATAGTTTTTTCTTTCCCATTTGAAATTTTGAAAAAACTACTAGTCCAAAATTTCCAAGCAAAAACAGGACTGGATGGCTACCTCATACCCCGCACATGGCCAAAGGAAACTTCAGAGCTCTGTGATTCCAGCCTCCCTGCCACTCTAAGAGTTACACATTAGAGCTGGACTGCAATATCAGTACGCTCAATCATACTTCAATAAAGAATTTTGATTTGACTCTGTCTGCAAACAAATGGTTAGGGTGGTATACTTTGATTTTAACCTAATCATTTTCCCCTCCAGGCCCCCACTCCAGTCTCTAAAACAGGGCAAATTGACAATGAAACGATTTGCTGTAAATATTTCAGGAAACGTTGTGGGAAATTCAAGTATATGACATGTGGACACTTAAAAAGCAGTCACATAGAAATGTATGTGTAGGCTACGACAAACTAGGATTAGGGGAAGTGCATGCAGAATACACATTTGCATTGAACTGTAAAATATTCATGGGGTTGGAAGAATTTACCTTTTGAAAGCTGCCACTGTGGAAATGTCCCACTAGCACAGAAACAACACTGGTTACTAATGAATCATTCTCATTCGAAAATCAATATTCTAGATGTTCTTACCAATCATCCGGTAAAAGTTCAGACAGGTCAGGTCAGGTGTGAATTGGACAGTTTGATATTGCATTGGATGAAGATTATTTATTTAGAAACAAAGAGATATCCCCGTAATAAATGGTAGGATGTAAAGAATATATATTACTCAATAAAATGTAATCATGGTGTGCAATGAGCACTCATAAGCAATCACAAATCAAAACATGTTATAGCACCCAGAAAGCATGTCGGGATTAGCACATTTTAAGGTGTGGAATCTGCCTTATGTAATAGTCAAATTAGTAAGGTATGTGACACTTTGGCTCCCCAGCCCCCGAAATACAAGCAGACTTCTGCGAACACAATATCATAACGTTACTTTCTGTATCATACAGCTTTCTTCTTGAACTTGATCGCGGCTAGCACTTGGCTCCCGCGTTGCACACGCGTCCACGTCTCCAAGGCAACCTTTACAGGGACCACCACCACAATCCAAAGGTTCATGATTATGAGGATCCATTTCCTTTTAAAGGCATCTAACCCTGAAGCTTCGCTTTTACATTTCGACGCCTCCATGTATTGTTGGATGAAGGCATAGTTTTCACACAAACTATTCAGTTCCGGGCAGAGTTCGCGTGAGGACATGTTTGGAGTTTCTTCTGCTTCGGCTTCTGCTTTCAGGGAAAACAAGCCCAACTTTCTATAAAAACCCTACTTCCGCGCGGAACTTTGAGCCCTCCTTGGCCGTCCCAAGCCGTCTGATCCCTGTTATCTGGCGGCGACGCTCCAAAACTCTGCCTCGGTCACCGCCTGTTCTTGCCTTCTCTGTCCCTTCCTTACCCTCCGTTCCTCTACCTTTGTCTCCCTATCCTGCTCCGCCCCGCCCCACTCCCACCCTTCCCTCCCAGTTCTTCGCCCTCCCCTCCTTCCTCCCTCTTCCTCCCCTGTCCCCTCTCCATCCTCCACCTGAGATGGAGGAAGATCCGGATCAGCGTCTACTAAGGAGCCACACGAAAAGGACCCCACTTACCCCGAGTCAGCCCGCATCTCTCAACTACAAGGTCTTCTCAGTTAAAAGCCACGGACTTCTCCCAGGCCAACAACAAGGTCCGGCAGCATCACCCAGTGATGGCCGCCCCCTCACCGCTTCGGCGAGTGACCCATCCTGTGCGGGAGCTGGAGGGCCCCAGCTAGGGGGTCTGGGGTGGCCACATCGGCGACGGCAGCCGCGCACAATGCTTATCTTCCCACGTCCCCGGCTATCACCCCTGAGCCGGCGGCCACCTCTGATGCGTCCAACACCCAAGTAGGAATGGGCAGATTTGCACCGGCCCCGCTTTCTCCGGAGGCCTTGAGCTCCGCCCAGCCTAACACCAATCTACTCGTCCTGGAACAACACCGCAACTGGCAGAAGAGCCCGGCCCACCAGACCACCATGGCCCTGATTCACCCGGCTCTGGAGGACCAACAGGGCAGTCCTGGCCCGGTCGGTGCAGCTCACTCACGGAACCTCTCTACACCCGGTGCAACTCACGAGGCCACCTTCTACCCGACACCCAGCTTACCCGCGTCGCCTTTGATGGTAGAGGCCACAGTGCCTCCCTCAGACTTAGATGGAACCCTGGAAAACAGGGCATGTGCTGTCACGCCCTCAGATATCCATAACCAACCTTTGCCTACGAATCCACTGCAAGAGGAGAGTCGTGATTCAGATTCCGACAACTCCTCTGCTACATCGGATAATTTCAGTTGCAAACTTTCCTCTAATCAAAACAAAAAAGACCAATATACAGGAAAAAAAGGCAAACTGGTACTTAAGCCCACGGCTGCAGCAGCCACAAACACCAAAGTGGCTGTCTCTACAAAAAAACAGCAAAACCCAGCGGCTATCCTTCCAAAAACCAACAGTCAGATTAAAAAGGTCGCCCCACAACAAGGCCAAAGAAAGAAGGGCTATGTAAAACTTGCCCTCTCCACCCCCCTTTTGTCAACTGCATTGATGAACTTTTTTAAGACACAAGGCAAAAGAAAACTATCCAATGAGTCCGAACTTTCAGACGCGGAAATCCTGGAAGCTCTTGACGAGACCCCCCCAGCGCCTAAATCCAGAAAACCCACGGGTGCTAACGGGACTCAACTACCCTCAGTCGGGCAAGCTCCGCCACTGATCACTCCCCTCTTCGGACTCTCACCGGACGCGCCAGCCCCGCCCCAATCGGGCTCTGTTCGCCCGCCTAACAACATTCCAACTTCACCTTCAGACTCTCAGGCGAAGTCCCCACCACCACCCACCCCCGAGCGGGTGGTCTCCTCAACTGCTGATCCAATTAACACCACTCGACCGCCACATCAGTGTCTTTCGGACATTCTCGACCTACTGCAACCAATAGCGGGGTCACAAAGAGAAATGCCCCCCCATCCGTGGGTAAAGACCCACTTAACTCCTTCCATGCTCGCGGCAAACCAGCAAGTCCCCGCATCCCAGGCCTCATGTTGGGACGATCTCAATTCCCAAACGAGAGTAGCAGCACCAAGGCCTCCCACCTCGCTTGACATTGGAGGCTCCAACCCCACGCGCAGGCATTCATTGGCGAACCCTTCATCTCTAGGACCAAGAGATACGCCACTGAAGAGTGGAAGAAGATGGGACTTCTCTTCACCTCCCCACAAAGAGTCCCCTAACAATAGAAAGGACCTGACCACAATCATGTCAGCCATAACCATCGCTATGGCCCCATTCTGCAAACTTTATGAAACGTTAAGTGACGTCTCAAAGGACAACACGGCCATTTTAGCGAACATACAGTCAAAGCTTACCTTCTTAGAAGGATATATAACAGCCATCGACCTGAAGTATGACCTTTCGCACACAGCAAGACAGGAGGCAGTCTTTGCGTCGGCCACGGCCTCGGCTCCCTCTTTTTCCAAAAAAGGTTCTCCATCAGACACATCAACGCACAAGTCAACTCAGATCTCCCAGCTCAAACACCTTAACGAATTTGCCACAATATTCGCAAATAAGCCACAACCATCGCCAAGTGTAAACATGACTACACGCAAGAAAGTTCTAAAACTAGCTACGAATGATCAACCACCCGACTCAGCTTGCCAATCAACCCAATGCAAGCTTGAATCTGGGGTACTGACGCCTAACCATTACACCGCTCTCGGAACTGCAGCCCAGGGTCCCATTCGAGCGGGCTCCGTGACGGACCTGACCAAGTCCCCCATCTTAACAGAAGAATGCCTACACTCAAGTCTCATACTGTCTGCGTCGCCTCATAACGCTCAAGTATCGCCTGAGAAAGGTCCCTCTAAAGGCAATCCCCCATCAACATCTCTTTCTACCTCCAACTTCAAACCTACAGCGGACCCTCTACTCCAGTCATCGGTGGCCCTGAGCCCTCACAAGTCCACCCTTGGCCTTCGCAATAACGACCCTCCAAGTCCTGCGCCTGGCCTACAAAGGAGATCAAGACCAAGAACCAGATCAACGAGATCTCCTACGCCAGGGGCACGCACAGTCCGACACCAAACAGAAAAACATGCTGACCACACGAGGGACAACCCCACCCGTCTTTTCAAAATAGAGCAAATTTCCAGCAAAGGCAAATATGTCATCTTGAACAGAAGAACTGTGCTAAAGATAACATTGTCTCTACCCTCCATAAAGAACCTAAATTCGGCAGATTTTAAGTGGGTCGAGCCTTACCACAGAGATAACAAGGCTAAAGCCTACCTTCACATCTACTCCTCCGCAATACAAGACATATGTCGCCAAGCCGGTGAAGACTTAAAAGCACAAGGCCTGCTGCTTTCTGAACTAACAACTCTGGATCTCAAGAACCCCATCAGGCAAACACATCCTAAAAATGGAAGAATCAGCGACCACAGCCCATCTCAACGACATGCCGATCGAAGAAATGAACTGAAATCTTACTTTACAGCTCCATCCAGGACTCCGAAAACACGCCCAGACTCTCCAGCCCGCCCACCACGCCCAGCACGTGACTATTCTGATCTGAATCGAACACCACTGAAAATTCACCATCCTAGCAATGGCAGACAAGAAACATCTAAGAATCGCCCGCCCCATTCTCAAATCCACAGATCCCGTCCGGATCAAAGAAAGCAAAGCTGGAGAGATCAGTCAGCGCGAAGAGACCCGCTCAACTATAGATCCCGTGCGCAATCCAAATCATCCTCGCCGATCGCCATCAAAAACTCGACAACTCCATACGGCCCATGGGAATGGATAAAGGGTGCCCTATCCTCAAATCACCTTAGATAGCAACTACCAAAAGAAGCCGACACTCAATTTCATCAAAAGTCCTTATCGTTGGCCTCTTGGAACACTAGAGGACACACCCATCTAACTGATCACAATACCGTCGACCTGGGTCAATTTGACATATTTTGTCTCCAGGAAACATGGCTCCAGGAAAAACCGTCAATGAACGGATACGACATTGTGATCTCGCCAGCTGTCAAAGGTCTCCTAGGCCGCCCATCAGCAGGCCTTCTGATTGGAATTCGATCAGATCAAAACTTAAAACTCATCAAAACAACGGCAAGATCCTATGAGGTGTTGGCAGTTTTAATTGAATGGAACCCTGCGCCTGAATTCCCGAAACAACACGCAAAGCAGTCTTCAGCACTACCACTCGCTTTGATCACTACTTATTAGAATCCTCAAAGGTCATCGACACTACTCTTCTGTCAAACTATGGCTGAGGCTATCGACGAGATTCTTACTGAATGGAACACTCCTTTTCTACTTATCTGCGGGGACCTCAACGTGAAATGCACACAACCGCAAAACATCCCCTTAAATCCCACTGTCACCACAGCAGCGGAGCTCAGGGGTCAAGCTTGGATGACCCTCATGACATCCAGGAACCTGCGCAATGCCGCCTGGATTCTGGAAGGGCAGTCCCACCTACCGACCTGGGAGAGAGGCCGGTCTTCAGCTACTCTAGACTACATCTTCGCCTCCCCAGTACTGTGTGCAGTAATCCAAGATTTTCATGTAGTCAAAACTCTACCAAGCAACCACAATATGTTAACTGTATCATGGCCCTCTACCGGCCGCATTCCATCTCGCTACCCTGCATCGGTCGAAACGAATTCCCAACAAACGCGCCTTCGTTTGACATCGGCCAACATCAGACTGATTACTCAACAGTACGTCTCGGAAATTGAGTCGGAACTGGTTCTTGATCCACCACCAAGGCCGAACTACCTGCCTATGCTTCTCAAGTACAAGCACCAGGCGACACCTGATCTGGCGACCCCAAAAGCCTACAATCACCAGTATGACAAACAAATAGCATTGAAAAAAAATAGCATTGAGACAGCTCAGAAGAGCGCTAAGGCTGACAACACCATTGCTGCACGGGACTGCTGGAAAGATGAAAACAAAATCTACAAATCAAGGATCAGAGCGCGCCGAGACATTTTATACCAACATGACGCTGAATCAATGATGAGAGTCTTAACGACAAAGAAAACAGCGGACTTCTGGTCCCTGATAAACGCCTCTCAAGGAATCACAGCCTCAAGCATGATTAACTCAGCCCCGGAACAAGTCTGGGCCACTTTTTTCACTGATCTCTTCGCCAGTCCGATCCCTGCAACAAATACGTCTTTCGATACCACTGCTGCCCCTTGGATTGACTTTCAGCCCCAGCGGACATAAGTGCAGCTATTCAAAAACTAAAAGCGTCAAGAGCCCCAGGCCCAGACGGCCTAACGAACATAGACTTAAAGAAACATCTCACTGAATGGGCCACCTTCATCGGCATTTTGTTTGAGCATTGCAGAACCACCAGAAAGATTCCATCATTGTGGTGCAAAGCAACCATCATTCCAATTTTCAAACAAGGAAGCAGGCAAGCACCCGCAAACTATCGTCCAATCGCCCTACTGGACATCATGGGCAAACTTTTTGCGACTCTTCTCTTGGACCACTTCAACCGATGGGCGAAATCGCCCCCCTGCAGTGACCCATTCCAACTAGGCTTCAAGAAAAATGGTGGTACTGCACTGAACATCCTCATACTTACCATCTTGAAAGCCAAAATAAAACAAGGGTCCCCCACAGTCTACATGGCGTTTATCGACCTCTCACAGGCCTTCGACAAAGTCGAGAGGTCAAGACTGTGGAGAAAGCTGGAAAATTGGAATTGCCCGAACGATGTCCTACAACCAATAATAGCCCTTCTCACCAATACTACACTCAACGTCCGGCTGAACAGACAAGGAGCACTGTCCAAAGAAATCCAAGCACACAGAGGAGTAAAGCAAGGCTGCCCCCTAGCCCCGGCGCTCTTCGTGGCTTTTTTGGGGGACTACAAAGACTCGGAAGCCCAGGTCCGAAGCTTTCCGTCGAAGTTTGGCAATTGCACCCTTTCCCGTCTTCTATACGCTGACGACTTGATTTTGTTTGACCAAACCCCGATCGGCCTCCAGCGGCAGCTGGATAACCTGGCAGTCTATATGAACACCAACAACCTCCAGATCAATCAGACAAAAATGAAAATCATGATCCTCTCTAGATCGGGCCGCTTCCAGAAAAAATCCCGATCTTGGTCAGTGTGTAAAACCAATATTGAAGTGGTCCCTCACTTCAAATATCTAGGAGTGATCATTGACGGGACTTCGCAGGAACTTAAAATGCAACAACGTCTGTGGGCCAAAACCAAACAACTGACTTCTCATCTAAGAGCGATTGATAGAAAGTATGGCAAATTTTCACTAGCGCCGGCCATTAATTTCTATAAAGGAAAAATGATTCCAGCCCTGACTTACGGCATGGACGCCATGTTCACTGTACCGTCCAAACTATGGAGGACACTGGAGGGCTACATCTGGAAATCCCTCCTAGGCCTACCCACCGCCATTCCAATCGAAGCCATCAGAAGAGACCTGTGCCTTCTATCATTAAGTGCCACCGTCAGCAGGTCCTCACTTGCCCTCTTCAGGAAGACTCTTATCAAAGACGGCTTGCCAATTCTCAACATCATTGGACAGGAACTCGAATCAACGAATTGTAAGGCTGTTCAAAAATGGATACACCTCCAAAAAACCAACCTGGAGGACCTGCAATGTACACTAAACGATCTGATCACGAACCCGCAAAGAGTCAGTAAAAAACTGAAATCGCAAGACTGGATTAACACTTTCGACAAGGCGGTAGCAACCAAGTTCCTAAACCATCTTCCACCAACTCACAATAAATTGAAACTCCCCATGGCATGCTGTCTGAGATTCCCGGATAAAAAGCTACACTCTACATTTCTAAGAGCGCGCTTAAACTTGCTCCACACTTGAGAAATCTTAGTGATGAGAAGGCTGTCCACCGTCACCACGTGCAGACTGTGCAAAATTCCAGACTCTACTGAGACCATTCGCCACCTTCTCCTAAACTGCCCAGCTTTAACTCAAGTTCGTACAGCTTTTCTCACTCCCCTATGGCTCGACTCGGTACTGATCGATGAGCAAACATGGTGGTACCGTTTGATATCTGGCAAAAAATCCCGCTGGGCTGCCGTCACGGCCAAAATAATGGAAGCTGCCTTCATCAAAATCAACGCTGCTACCTCGATGTCTCTCTGGCCATTGAACTTCAGTGCCCAGGCACCCAGCAACTGATGACCGCGCCATAGACAAACTTTGAGATAGCTATTGCACTCGACACGCCTTGACTCAGGCTCTATAAATTTTAAGCTGTCCTCACTTCAAAGGACGCATCCTTGTAAAAATCACTCACTGTGATTATACACAAGTAAATAAAAAAAAATGAAAAATAGTCAAATTAAATCACATTACTCTCATACTGCCCCATATCAGGAGGAGTGAGTAGCAAGAGAAAGTCAGGTAAAATGGTTGGCTTTTTCAGTGCCTGTTTTCAACAGGACTTCAGCGCAAGGAACAGATATAAATCAAGGGGGCTGAAGGACAACTTAGTTAAGACATATCATGACACCAGTAGTGCATTTTACAGCTGCAGTAAGACATTAACTCTCAACAGACAGCTTGAAAACAACGCTTGCAGGCAAATGTTTGATGGTACTGTTTGATATTGTGAAAAAGAGATCTCAGGGCGATGTGATTTGGTTGGGGAAGGGCAGCTACTGGGCGGAAATAGCCACAGGAATAAGCAGGGTGAAGGACAGTCTATGGATGGGTAAAGACCCAATCAACAACTACAAGTTGGTTGTCCCTCCTCAAATGACATTTCCTTCCCTAACTTTAGTTTTGGCTTATAGGTGGTATTAAAGCACCACCTTCTAGCCAAAACTAAAACGAGTTACTCTTAAGTGTGCATTTATCATAGATTATGTATCGGATGATGCATTTTAAAACTCACTGTGCCAGTTACATTGCTCCAAATTACCTGTGCACTGTGAGCTCGGTCATCAAACTAGTACACATTGGCTCTCACATTTAACACAAGCAAATGGCACAAAATGGCCTAGTGGCAGTCCATGCAATTGTGTAAAAGAGTGAAGATATAAAGATGGACTGGGCATGCAGTCTGAAGAATCCCCCCTTTAACATTCTGGAATGTGTAATGCTTTTTGGTAGGCACTGTGAGGAGTTACTACCACTACACCTACCACAAGTACAAAGGTGGGCAGCTGTGCTACTGAGGAAAAGTACCCATATTTTCTAGCAGGGACCGTATAATTCTAATAGTACAGAACTGTTACTAAGCAGGGTGGTATGCTTTAAAAAAAAGTCATTATGAAAATATTTCAGAAATTAATGTATACTTTGGCAGGAACAGTGCCAGTATTTCTCAGTGGGACTAATATACTTTTTTCATTGAGCCAGTACATACACTTCTCAAAGCTGTTACTATATTGTTAACACCACCTTACTGACACTTGTTCACTGTCTCGGAGGAAAGTCAAAGGACTGGATAGAAGCAGTGTTGGAATTCATCTCTCCCTTTTCATGAGCAGGAACAATGATCTGTGGGCAGTGTGAGGCTTGAACTGCTTTAGGTGGCATCCTGTATAGTAGGTTACAACTGGCACCTTTTATGACCTCTCCATCTCACATGACTGAAATGCAATGAAAAGTGTGCCAGGCATACCAGCATTTCAAAGGCACTAACCTATCTCAAAGGGCTCAAGCAATGCCAGTCACAATGTAGGCACATTTTACATGTTACTAATACCATCATGGTATTCTGTGGTCACCAGCCTGTTGTAAATCAGATCTCATTCAGTTCAGGTTCCCACTGTGTGCATTTAGGCCAAAAAAGGTGGTTAATGTTCGGAAATCACCTCTTCATCGTCATCCATGGATTGTTCTTTGTTCTTGACTTGATGGAATATCTTCTCACTTTTGCAGCTCTGTTGGTGGGGACACAACTACCTTCACCACTTGAACTCCATTATCTAGCACCTGATGCACGAGCAAAGGAACTGCATGCACAACTGTATGTACTCCTGTGACACAAGAATTTTTTTAGACAGATAACACTGTTCATGGCCAAGGAATGGCTCTACAGATACTGATTGCTCGTTATGGCCAGCGCCTAGACCCATGTACTATCTGGGCCTCACAAAAGAAACAGCTGTGACTATAGCAGGTGAATAATTCCCAACTGATAAATGCTTCCCCTGACCTGATGCCTTCATGTTTGTTGTCTGCAGTAAGTTCATACAGCTTCATTTCATATACAATTGCCTTTAATAATTGCATATTGTTCTCCATTTCTGGCCTTCTCATCTACCTAAGAAATGCCCTTCGGGTTGTCAGTGTGTTGACCTTCACCTCTGCCAAGTAAATGCATGTTGGGTTTACAGTATTTTGGCCTTCTCCTTTGCCTAGTAAATGAATTTAAGGTTGTCATTGCTTTGGCTTCTCTTATACTCAATACTCGTATTTTCCCCTCTGGCCGACTCACTCTGCAGGGCACAATCTGGATGTTCTGATCTCTTTAGATCATCCCCTTTTGATCCCTCTAATCACTCCTCTCTCCTGTAGTGATGTTTTTCTCCTTTCCTCCCATCTCACCCTCTCTACCCTTCAGACTAAGCCAACCCCAGCACTGCCACCTACCTTCTCGGTTATCCGACCCATGAAGCGTGTGTCAGTTGTGGCTGTCGCTGCCACTTTCTCACCCCCTCTCCACCTTTGGCTGACTCAGATGCTGACACAGCCCTTTCTATGATCCACTCTGCCATATCTGATACTCTTGATGTACTAGCCTCTGTCATGAGAATCTGCTTGAAGCCCAAATCCAAGTGCAACTCTTGGTATGACTCAGACCTCGTCACCCTTAAACGCAAGTGCAGGGTGGCTGAGAGGAAATGTTGTGCTTCCTGCACATCCTCTGACAAACTAGCCTGCCGCCTGCTCCAAAGGCAATACAGGCTCTCTGTCGGCACCAAGAAGAGAGCCCACATCCAAGCCTGCATCTCTGCGGCATCTAACAACTCGGCCAAACTCTTTAAAATCTGCAATGAGCTGGCCAATGCTGCTGCAGTCTCTACCTCTCCTGTCCCCTCCCATGCCCTCTGCACAACCGGGCGTCTCCCTTCATCTCTAAAACTCAGGGAATCCTCTCCTCAGTCTCTTCCTCTCCTCCTCCTCCCTCTACTTCTAGCTCTTCCTCTGGCCCTTCTGCGGCCATCTTTCCTCCCTCCTTCTCTGCCTTTCCCTTGTTCTCTCTTGATGAGGTTTCTAGACAAGTCTGATCTATGAAAGTCTTGACAAAACAGCTTCACCCCTGTTCCTCCAAAACCATCAAGGACCACATTGGCACCCTGGCTCCTGCTCTGGCTGATTTCTGCAACCATTCCATTACCACTGGAGTCTTTCCCACCCCCCTGAAGCACTCCCTTGTGCACCTTTTTCTTATGAAACCCTCTGCCGACCCTTCCTGCCCGGCTAACTACCGTCCAATCTCCATCACTCCCTTCCTGGGCAAACGCCTGGAAAAGCTGTCCATCTCTCAGCTTAACCTTCACACTGAATCAGTCGGTTGTCTCCATGACAATCAGTCTGGCTTCAGAGCTGCCAGAAGCATGGAAACTGCTCTCATGAACATCTGTGAAGACCTGATCTCCAACCTCGACTCCAACACCCCCTGTGTCCTCATCTTACTTGATTTCTCTCCTGCTCAACTGTCTCTGTGATAACCTTGGTATCACCGATCAGGCCCTGGCCTGGCTGACCTCCTTCCTCTCCGACTGACCCTCCCAGGTCTAACTGGGGTTCTTCCTCTCCTCTATCTCTGTCTCTGCCTTTGGTGTTCCCCAGGGGTCTAACTTCTCTCCCAGGCAATTCTTTCCCACTGCATTGCTGCTCTCTACCCCAAATTTCAGTGCTATGCAGATGACACCCAACTCATTTTCAGGCTCCCCTCTGCCACTTCTTCTCCTTCTCTCATCTCTGACTGTCTTTCTACTATCCATGAGTGGTGTGTGGCCAATGATCTCTGCCTTAATGCCTCTAGGATTGAGATTCTCCTCATCGGCACACCTGCTCTCTCTCTGGCCGGCCTCCCTTGGCCCTCTTCCGCTCCAACCTGTGAGGCTAAAAACCTCTGGGTCATCTTTGACTCCACACTTTCCTTCTCTCCTGACATCGCTGACGTTTCTAAGAAGTCACACTACCAGCTGCACCTCCTCAGAGGTATTCTTCCTGTCCTCTCCTTCCCCCAGAAGCTCACTGTCTTCAGAGTTCTGGTTCTCTGTAAACTGGACTATTGCAACATCTTCTTTCTCAATCTGCCTGCCTCTACTCTCCGCCCTCTGCAACCCATCCAAAACAGGACTGCAAGCATTGTCCTTGGCTTCAAGCCCAGGTATTGTATCCCTCCAGGACTGAAAACTCTGAACCTGCTCCCAGTGGCAGCGAGGATTAAGTTCAAAACCCTCTGCATTGTCCACAAGGCCTTCTGTGTCTGGGACCTCAATACCTTCAACTCGCTCTTCCTAAATATCTTCGCTCTCAAGCTCTTCGCTCATCCACCTCCAACTTCCTCAGGATCAGTCACTTCTCCAAGCAGCAAGTTGGTGGTAGATCTCTTTCTTCTGCTCGGGGCTCCCTCTGTAGCAGCCTCCTGGCCCCTCTGAAACTTGAGGAGAACCATCTCTGGTTCTGGAAGCACCTCAAGACCTTCCTCTTTGCTTCTGCTTTCTCTCCTCCTCTCCCCTGCTGATCTCTTGACTGAATCTGAACTTTCACTGGTTACTTGGCTAATCTCTGATCTCGGGCCCAAGTCCCCTCCCTGCCAGTTGCACACCTGCACTCCCCCTCTGGCAACCCTTTCACTCGGGGACTGTTCTGTATTCCTACAGCCCCGACTAGCACTTGACACCTGATGGCTGCACTTACCCTTGCACTTGTCGCCTACTGGCAGTACTTTTATTTAATAACTTACTTATTAATTGTCTTTATTTATCTTACTGTTATCCTAGGTACTGCACCATCCCCTGCCCTTTCCCTCCGCACTTTTCCCCTTCCCCCCTCCCCTGCACTTACACAATGTCAATGTCACCTGGCCTAGTAGGATCGTTATCTTTGTCTTCCCTCTGTTTCCCCTCCCAGGCCTCACTGAACCTTGAAACACTGGTGTATATGCGCATTATAAATGCCATATCATTTATATTATATATCATATCATGCCAGATAAATGCATGTGGTGTTCTCAGTATTTTAGTATTCTTCACGGCATAGAAAATGAATGTGTTCTTAGGGATTTGGCCTTCTTTTCTGCCTACATTATTCACATCGGTCTCTCCATTTTTGACCTTACACTATAATCAGCAAATTCACATGGGATTCTCGGTCCTTTGACCTTATCATCCAACTAAGCAATGTTTGTCAGGTTCTCAGTGTTTAGCCTTTTCTTAAGCCTACCAAATGTACTTGAGGTTCGCAATGTTTTGGCATTCTGTTTTCCCCAAAGAATGCATGTATGGTTCTCAATGTTTGGCCTCCACTCCACCAAGTGAATGCATTTGGGTCTCTTAAACTTTGTCCTCCAAGTAAATGAAGATATCACTCTCAGTACTTTACCTTACTCATCTATCTAATAAATACATGTGGGGTTCTCAATGATTTAGCCTTCTCCTCTACCTTGTAAATTATTGTGGTGTTCTGCTACGACCTTCTCCAATCCATGAAAAATGTACCTGGGGTTTTCAGTGATTTACTTTTTTCAATGCTTAGTGAATGCACATGGGATGCAACGTATTTTAGCGTTCTCCTCCACCTTCAAAATGCATATGTGGTTCTCATTGTTCATCGTTCTCCTACAAACACACGAAGGTTTCACTGCCCCACCACTCACAATTTAACAGACCCAACTGGAATCCACCCACAAATCATGTGTTAACCCACCAAAGCAATTACATAACTCTACCTATGTCCTATTATAGATTTAATTCTACTCTAAACTATCCTAGAAATTCCATCACTAATAAGCCTCAGCCACTCAAACATCTTCAAATGCCAACCATTGACTGCCCAGAGTTTCTACTTGCATGTCTATATAAAGACTTGAGTCTTAAGACAGCATCACTCACCTTCAAATGTTTTAATAATGCAGCCCCCCCCTTCCTGGCAGCAAGAATTGTGAGAAAAACCTCAACTCGCCCCACCAGAACCGTCAACTCCTAATGCCTTTAGATTCCCAAATTTAGACAAAAAAAAAAAACAGGCAGCAGCAGCTTCCCAGTTAAGGCAGCCCAATACTGGAATGCTCTCCAACTTGACATCAGAACAGACCAGTCCTACTATAGCTTTATTCTTGCATGGCTACACTCCAATGACCCCCAAGATTAACCACACACTAATCCATCGCTATTAACCCAACTGTACATATGTATATTCTTAACTGATTTATCGTGTGGTGTAATATATATGTTTATACTGTGCCTGTAACTAAGTTTTGAGAAATCTTGTTTTCCTGTTCTCTGTAGCGCCCTGTTACCTTTGGGTTTGGCGCGCCATACAAAATCAATAAACAAACAAACAAACAATAGCAGCAAACAATCAGCACTGTAAATCAGGATTTGGTCCTACTGTTCCCTTTCACCAAGTCAAGCATGATTCGATGACATAGCAAAGTATGTGTTTCAATATATTTATTGTGTATCCATAAAAGATTGTAAACCAATCAGTGTAATCATTAATTTCCTTAGTGCTTTCGCCTATGTAGAGGCAGAGCTGGCCCAAGGAATGGGCAGTCTGTGCGGTGGCCTATGGCCCCCCTGTCAGAGGCTGTCAGAAGGGGGTCCCACAGGCCCCAGTGTCTGCCTCAACTATACCAAGAATATTGTTTTAAGGGGGGGGCTGTAATGTGGCGTCCATATTCTAAGCTCGCTTGAGGCCACAGTGTCACCTCACAACCTCCTGTGCCTCTCTAGAGACCAATACCCACTCCCAATGGCCCATCAGGTGCTGCAGGCCCCTTAATGTCTACTTATCACTTTCTTTCTTCAAGCAGATCATTTAAAGTGAGGGCGATTTACAAATGATAGCCATTTAAGTGGGCATTGTTTTGGATGTTTGTAACGTTTCTGTGTTAAGAAATGCATATCCTATGCAACTGCGGAGCATAGAAATAGTTGGGCCACATTTCCTCAATAAAGAGCAAGTGAAAAGGAAGGTGAAAAATAAATACAGGAACTGGGTCAGAGGCTGGCTGAGGGCAGGAAGAAATGCACAATGGCAACATTTGCTGTTGGTGGTTAAAAGTAAGGATACAAGGAAAATGTGGAAACTGTTAAGAATGTTTAACACTTCGAAAGCAAAACAAGTCATCTGTGGTATAAGTGAACATGATTAGGCGGAGCACATTGGTAAGACCTTTAAGACCGTTGTGCCTATAGGATCAGAACACAGTTCAACTACAACTAGCTTTGCAGTGCCTTTCGGCCTCGATGATCTAGAAATAAAAATCAGAAACCTGGAAGAATATATAGCTCTGTCCCTAATGGCCTCTCAAACACTGTGTTGAAGATTTGCCCTGACTTCTGGGCAAAACATCTGAAAATCCTATACACAAAGGTATGTGCAGAAGGGGTAATCCCACAATCAAGGCACAGGGCAATACTGATTCCCATCTATGAGAAGGGTAGTAAAATATTTTCTGAGAATTACCGGCTATTGGCCATGCTGAATTTGACAGGAAAGAACTTTGATTCCCTAATACTAGGTCATCTTGGAAAGTGGACAGACAGTATACATCTGCTTGGGACATTCCCGATGGGCTTTAGTAGGGGATAAGGCACATTACAATATCTTCGCCTTATGATTTTACTAATAAGGGAGACGCTAAGACCAAGGGTAAACCTTCATTTTACATTGTCATGATTGACTTCAAGTCTGCTTTTGACACCACTGATAGGCAGAAACTATGGGCAAAAATGAATGGGTATGGTTGCCAAGGAGAATTGTTGACCGTTGTGCACGGACAACTGTCCAGGTGAGAATGGCTATTGGTGGTGCTATCATGCAGCAAATAGAAACACATAGAGGGGTGAAGCAGTGCTATGATCTGGCCACACTACTTTTCAATATATAAATAGCAGATCTTCCTGATTGCTTGAATAGGGCGAAAACATGTCCACGCAGAGTGGCTGGCGAGAACATCTATTGCCTGACATATGCAGATTACTTGGTTGTGTGTGACCATACCTATGCATCGCTAAAAAGATTTGTGACCCTGTTTAGAAATATGCAGCAGATCACAGCCTAAAAATAAACTATACCAAAACCAAGCTGATGCAATTCACAAGTAAATAAGCAACTGCCTTACAGATGGAGATAGCAGGAAAACAAATTGAGTATGTGGAACAATTTGAGTATCTGGGTTGTAAACTATCGAATAGAGCCAATTATGCAGCAGTAACATTAGACACAAAACACAGAGCAGTTACCTCTACTTTAAAGATACAGAGGTGCATTAACCTAGTCTCTAGCTATAGCTTACATGGAATCATGGCCGTGTACAAAGTTTCTCTCTGGCTGTACTATACGGCCTTCAGGCCTTGTGCCTGGAGGATATCTCCTGGCTAAAAATAATACAGGGGGCATTTTGGTTGAGTGTCCTTTGTTTAGGACCCAGTACACTGATAGAGTTTGTTACATTAGAGCTGGGACTAAGGTTGTTACCCTCTATGATATTGAAAAGATGCTGCCTCTTATATATTAAGTCTTGTGTGTAACATACTTGCCCACTGCTAAAACTGCTGGGTAAAGAAACCAAATCCCATCCGTGAGGCAGCTTCACTACCTTAATCAATAAAACCTTCTTAGATATAGACTGGGAAACAAACTGGTATGTGTTGGAGGTTTTGTCTTTTGGGGCAAATTCTGGATTTTGTGATATTTTCTTACTGTAGTAATTTGGCAGTAGATTGGTGGTAAACTGGCCTTACCATTAGAGATAGTTCAGTATAACTCTATCTTGGTGACAATATAGTATTAGCTTATATTGGCGGTCATTTTAGTGGTATATTATTTTTAGTGGTATTTCTCGAATTACCTTATTTTTGTGGTATAGTGGTGAGCATGTCTTTTATACTATCACCCCATCATAGAACACACTTTCCCTCATTACAATTGTGCCCAATTTTGGCTGACTGTAGGTACTCTGTGGATCTAGTACCTTTAGGGAACCCAGTGAGTATATTCAGAATGCAACTTATTGCATGTAACTCGTGTTACTGACTTATTTACATTCAGTAACCTATGTGCTCTGATGCACTGCCTTCTCTTCACAGCATGCAGAGAAAAGTGCATTCAAAACACATGCACACACATTCCTACCTTGCAGAGAGACTTATATATGCTCCTCCTTGTTTACTACTTTAGCTTCGGTGATAAAACGGCAAATGCTTTACCGCTCTGTCATAAACAATAAACCCTTATGATTTCCCTTTCCTTTGAAAAATGACCAACAGACGCATGAAATGAAGAACAAAGGAAAAACCCAATCTACTTTCAGTACACAATGTATTACACGATCATAATAACAAGGTTACATTAGGTGATGTTACTATCATTTGCTCTTACCACATTGATCACAGCATCGAGCCTACAAACGATAATAGAAAAAAACCAACAGAAACAAGCACATTGCAAATACAACTATGCAGAGAGAAATCTAACATGTTTTATTTTTAACCTTGACTCACTACACTGTCTGGCAAAAATACATCATTTCTCATTCATATTTCTGCGCACCCCTCACGTGAAAACTAACTCACCCAGACATGCGAGGTCTGAATTTCTTGCTGCCAGGACCTTATCAGCGCGACCTCACAGCTCACAGACACAGAGTTCAGAACTCCTCTGGGTTCAATTCCAGCAACCCGTCCCTTCCTTTGTTTTATGGGCTGAGAGCTGTTTTCAAAGCTGCCTTCACCGAGCCCCAATCCCAGGAGAGAGCGGCAGCATCTGAATCCTTGGAAGGACTGTTCACATCCAGATCGCAAGCAGCTCTCTTACTTTCCCCAGCCCAGCTGATTAAAAAAATCTCTCCATGTCTTTCACTCTTAGGTCAGCCTTGCATGACGTGAGCTCTTCCACTCCTTCATTTACCAATCAAATTACAAGGATGTCCTGCACTAGCTCCTCGCCTGTTAGAACAATGAAGGCTTCAGTGTAAAACTGTTTCATCTAGTTCCTCCTGGTGCATATTTCTCTTCTCCATGGAAAAGCACAAAAATTCCATGAATCTCAAACTGTGCTTAATTAACTGCATTATATGTTAGAGGAGCAGTTAATGGGTTAGTGGGACAAATTAGTATAGGTTTAGTTAATTATATATTTCCAATGCAGTTCCACACAGATATTAAATCAGCCAATTTGCACCTATGCACCCTTTCTGCAATTTAAAATGACAGCACATAGTGATAAATGTTTCTGAAATACTTTTCCAAAAATTAATGTGTGCTGGCTCTTTGCTAAAAAGAAAAACGTTTTTTCTAAATCCTTTTAAAAATAATGCTTTTCCAAAAATTAATGCTTACTGGCTTGTTGCTAAAAAGCTGCCCATAACACCCATTTCAAACTAACTGGGCCTCATTACGACCCTGGCGCTAAGCGAAAAACGATGGCGGTAAATGCTTACCGCCATCGTTTTCCGCCAGGTACGATCATGACCCGTGACCGTTAACTACGATGCCAATAGCGGCATCGTAGTTAACGCTGCCGCAAACAGCGCTAAGGGTGCGCGCACGCGACCGCCCACACCGTACTTAGCGCCATGGCGGAAAGGCACGCAAATGCCGACCCAAGCGGACATGCACCTAACGCCATCAATGAGGCCGCTAAGTACCTTACCGCCATGGTGCAAATAACGCCATCGCGAACCAACCGTAAAGGGCCAATTCAAGTGAATGCAGCTGCCACAGGTGCACAGAAACAGCACAGGTGAAGGCAATACAGACTCAGGGGAGTATAAAAAGAGCACACCCCACCCCTACCCACACCCAGTCACACTCCACAATGATGCCAATACGACTAGCAATGTTGGGGCTGGAGGACCTGATAGCAATGCATGTGCTACTACAACAGCAACAGCAACAACAACAACAACAGGCAGCACAGAGGAGACGCAGGAGGAGAAGGAGGGCAAGGCAGGCCCAGCAAGCCCCACCAGCACAGCCAGTGCCACCACGCAGGCAGCCCCCAATCCCACGCATCAGAGCCAATCCAAACAACCTCACTGCTGAGCAGATCCACACCCTGTACCGTTTGGACAGGGACACCATCACCGCCATCGTAGACATGACACACAACGACATCGTCAGCATGATAGAAAGTCCAACCGCCATCCCCCCCCTACTGAAGGTAGTGGCTGTACTCCACTTCCTGGCCACAGGCACCTACCAGCACACAGTGGGGCACCTGCATGGCATTTCACAACCATTATTCTCACGAACACTCATCCAAGTGCTCGATGCCCTCCTCAAGCACACAGACGACCACATCTCATTACCACGGACTGCCCAGGAGATTGCAAACACCAAAGTGGGTTTCCATGCACTAGCCAGCATACCCGGTTGCATTGGTGCCATCGACTGCACCCATGTGGAATTGGTGGTTCCACGTGCCATGGAGGTACCGTACCGCAACCGGAAACAGTTCCACTCTGTCAACGTGCAAATGGTCTGTGACTCCAACAAGATCATCACACATTGTTGTGCCCGATTCCCCGGATCAACCCATGATTCCATGGTCCTGAGGAACTCCACAATACCACGCTACATGGAGCGACATGCAGGCCCAAGATCCTGGCTACTCGGTGAGTGCGATGTCATGGAAGTGGGCATGGGAATGACGTACCAGTGCATACTCCACCTGGCTGAAAGGGGGGGGGGGAGATGATGCATACTCCACCTGGCTGAAAGGGGGGGGGGGATGATGCATACTCCACCTGGCTGAAAGGGGGGGGGATGATGCATACTCCACCTGGCTGTGAGTAACACAGAGAACGGATACAGAGGAAGGCCACTCACAATGCACAAAACCCCTCTGCATACATAGGGTGATGGCATGCAAAACAGGCCATGGCAGCAATGAGCATATACTGGTTGCATAGTGTGAATCAATTAGTGCATGTAGAAGTGAGCCAAGGTAACAGTTCCATGCCAGCCATGGTGGGACATCATGTTCCTGATCAGACAACATGACTGACACATACATTCTCGCCTACATACAGGTGATGCAGCCTACCCCCTGAAGAGGTGGCTCCTCACGCCAGTCCGGAACCCGCAGAACCAGCACGAGGAGGACTACAACCGTGCACATACACGTACTCGTGTGGTCATAGAGCAGACATTCGGCCTCCTGAAGGCACGATTCCGAAGCCTCAGCAGGTCTGGTGGGGCACTCCTGTATGGCCATGAGAAGGTGGCAAAGATCGTCATGGCATGTGTCATGCTGCACAATATGTGCGTCAGACGGAATGTGCCCCTGCCCCCTGACGCAGAACTGCAACCACCTGACGATGAGGATGAGGATGAGGAGGGTGCAGAAGGGGCGCCACCACATGGAGGAGGCGATGCACAGGAGGGGCGTGCCATGCGCCAAAGTATCATCAACCACTGCTTCTAGCACACACGGCTGGTGTTCATCGCATGGAGACTGCACTTGGGGCACTGTGTGACTCTGGGGCATGCACACTGAGGACTGGACACCAATAAAGCACACATACGCAATGAAAATGTCCACACATTTCCTTTTTTGAAACGAAAAAGTGTATTTGAACTATGAATTGTCGTGTCACACCCCCTCCCACCTCCCACCTCCCCCCTGCACACCCCAACACACCCCCTCCCACCTCCCACCTCCCCCCTGCACACACACCCCCCCAAACTCCCCCCTTAACTCCCCAACACACCACCCCGCCACCCCCCTGCACACCCCAACACACCCACTCCCCCCTCCACCCTCCCCCCCCCCTGGAATCCCAACAAAGGTGTGAGTTGGTCTGTGCAGCAGTGTCAGTAGTAGGATTCCTACACTGTCCGGCCACTATTGGCAGCCCCCTCCACTGGCCCCCGGGGCACCCCTGCCTGTGCTGCGGAGGTTCCTCCCCGATCGGCGGATGGGGCTGCTCGGTGTCGAGCTGGCAACCGAGGAGGATCCTGCCTGCTCATTTGGACGCATGGCCCGTATTGTCTGCACAAGGTCAGTGATGGCGTGCCGCACAGCAGCTAGTTCCGCGCAGATGTCCTTTGTGGACGACTCTATAGCTGCCTTCACAGTCTCAGCACATTTCTCCATTGCTGCACTTGACCCCCCACATTCTGCAACATGTTCTTCGAGCAGCGAGGAAAGTTGCTGCTGCCGGGTGGCAATCGCCTCCAGAGAATGGTTGGAATTCTGGCCCATGGCTAATGGCAGTGGTATTCCCATTGGGCTGATCTGCCCCTGCAGCGGGGATGGAGTGGCTGGCCAATCGTCATCCTCTGGCTGACCCTGTGTGGCATCCGCATGCGGGCTGCTTAGGGACAGGTAGGGGGAATGAGGGTGGCCTGTGGGGCTTCTGACATCACTCTCCTCAAAGATCCCTGCTTCGCTATCGGAGGAGGCAGCAATGGCAGCAGTCTCCCCAATTGTGCTGCTTGCAGCAGAGGCTGTGGCTTCTGTGGGCATGATTGGTGTGATGTCTGCTGCTGCTGCTGCTGCTGTACTGCCTGCTGGGGTGGCTGTCTGTGCCCTGTCCTGTTTCCCTTGCAGGGATTTTGCCTGCTGTGGTGTTTTCCTCGGGACGACAGAGGTGGAGGGTTGTGGCGTTGGCACAGTTGGCCTGGCCCTCTTGGTGGGTGTGGAGGCTGTGGTGTCCTCTTCCTCAAGGTCGGAATTTGAGCCTGTGGTGGGACAGAGGAGGGAGAGTGTTATTGATGGGTCTGCGGACATTGGCCGGGCATTGTGGCGACTGGCATCTCATCAGTTAGTACATGTGGCACATTTCATGCAGGGGAAAAAAGTTGTCTCCCTTTTGTGTGGAAGTAGCATGGAGGTATGTGGGTGCCTGCAGTTAGGGTGTGCGTGCTGCATGTGTACAGGGTGCAGATCGGATGTATCTGTGGGCAGTCTCCTGCTGATGTGTTGCATTCACACTATGGGCCAACATTGTACTTCACATGAATGGACTTAGGTGAGATTTGCATGCCTTGATTTGAGCCACCTACCTGCATCGCCCGATGTCGGGGCTCCTCTCTCCATTCCTCCTACTCCTTCAATGCTCTGCATTCCGATTGTGGAGGCACAGATTTCCTCCCATGGCTGCAATTTTATAGGGGACTCCGATCCTCCCCCAGTTGCCATTGCCAGGTTCATGTTGGCTGATAGTATGCTCCTGACTCTGAGCCGGAGATCGTCCCACCGCTTGCGGCACTGTTTGACATTGCGGGGTGTTGTTCCCACGGCACTGACCCGCTGAGCTACCAGTGCCCATATGGCCTTCTTCTTGGATATGGCCGGTCTTGTCAGTTGGTTGGAGAATACCACTGCAGCGTTCTCCTGGAGGGTCTCCGCTAGAATGGTAAGCTCCTCTCTGGAGAAGCGGTCTTGCCGCTGGCGGTCACAGGCTTTTTTCAAAACTTTAGGCATCTTCCTGCAGGTAGAAGGTTGAAGACGGTATTGGCGGGGTCTCAGGCTCGGATGTCCAGTGGTTTCGGAGGATGGCAATGGATTGTGTTTTTAAAGATGGCCGCCGTGCTCTTTCCCGTTCCGCCGCGGTGACGCTACTTCCGGTTCCGCTTATCTACGGTCACCGCTAATTGCGGTGACCGCTAACTACGGTCACCGCTATGTACGGCGGTGGCGGTGGTGCACCTTGCGCCGCATACGATGCCGGTAGGTGCCGTTTTGGGGGCATTACCGCCATGGCGCTGTTTACATTACCGCCATGGCGTAATGCTCGTGCGCGATGGGTCCTAATGTGGCGCACTTTACGCCATCGTCCCACGGCGTTAACGTTCATTACGCCATGGCGGTAATGACGGCGGATTACCGCAAGGGTCGTAATGAGGCCCACTGTATGTAAATACTAACCAATGAAACCCCCAACTTTTGCTCTTTTTGACTCTGTACACATATGTTATTGTTTGCACCAATATGTCATTCATGAACATATCCCTACAGATGACAACTTCTTCTTGCTAAAAGAGGCCTTCTCCTTAAAACTGGAAATATGGGATTGGAAAAGCAACCATGTACATATGGCTACATTAAAAAGCTATGAACCTGTGATGCTGTATTTCATACACATATTCAAACCCCTCAAATGTATCTAAGAATCTGTCCGTCTACGTCAATAAGACGATTTCAATTACTGCTCAGGCTGAACAAATTACCATTGTTGAAAATCAGTAGGCCTGAACTGAATATTTCCAAGGAAAATAGAAAATGATGCTGATGTGGTATCATAAACAAAAAGGAAATTGCGGGCCATGTCCTAACAGAATGCTATGCACACGGCCCCCTTTACAATCGGTTTCTAGGCATGTATGTAGCAAACTCAGACAGCATAAAGAGTGACCCTCTCTGGCATTATTGCCTGAATTCAGATAGTAGGCAACTCCAAATAGCACTATACCAGGTGTGCAAAAGAGCGTGTGCAACTGGGAAGCCAGATAGACCTGAGCTGTTGATGCCTGATTTCTGAGACCATGGTCGGTATGGGTTGGTATGCATCACCATGCAAACATTCAATAGTGATATGTAATCTGATACTAATTTGAAAAAAATGACTTGAAAATGAATTGAAAATGAATTATTGATGGAAACAAATTTGCATGGTCTTAGTTAATATCTTTTTAGTTAATATCTTTTTCGATTGACTTTTAGATTGTGATTATACATTGTTGTAAAATGTTTTTTGAAAGTATTGTCTTACATAAATATGTAAAAGTTCTTTGAACTGTATACATAAATACAAAAAAAAAGAAATACAAATAGGCATTTTCATTCTGAAAGCACACACAAAGCACCACTTAGCTGCCTAAATCTACACTTTCCTCCTGGTCAATTACAATATATCACAAAAAACAATTTTAAATTAGCTACATTATTTTCAGATGTTCATTTTAACGTACCAAAAATGGTTTATTTTTGGTAGAATGTGATTTTTCTTCATCACATCCTATATGAACTCTGCATTTGTTAAACACAAACAGGTAACCTTTTCACACATGACATGTTGTTAAACATCTTGGGGAAAAAAAACACATTTTTTTGCCTGTTGCTGAATTGCTGTATTTAATTCTGGTATTTGTAGGCTCCCAGTCAAGATTGGGGAATAATGCCACAATTGTACACGTTTTGTTTAACATATTTCTGTCAGGATTTATACATTTAAGTGCGTAGTTTACTATGGTATGTATATATTTTCAAGTCATCTTCATAGAGTATTGTTGAAAGCCAGTCTTGGGATTGAGGAGGGGAAATGATGAGAGGGCAGGTGAGTCCTGAATATATGCCATGGATGTGGCAAGAGAGATAGAAATCCTGGAGACTGGTGCAGTTATGTTTCCATGATTGTGGTCATATGCTGCTATTCAGGGCACAAGTAAAGGATACATGTGGGTGGGCAGTGTAACTTTTGTCAGTGGGCAGAAACAACACTCTGGAATTTTTTGATGTCAGCAAACTTGCTCAATCATTTGGCTACCAGGATTTCACTCAGATTGTCATCTTTCCAGTGCAGACACATAACATTATCATCAACGCACATGCTCGTATTGGGATTTTGTTTTCCTAACATATTTCACTTCATGTTGCTGGATTTAAAAGGTGCACACATTTTTATACTTTTCCAGCATATTTATTGGAAAATGTCCCGTCAGGTTGTTGGTTACTTTTTTTGAAAGGCCAATGCTCTTTTGTCTTGTACACTTCTAAGGGGAAAGGTCAATTGAACTAAATTTGTATCTTTCACTTTATGATGTGTTCACTATCTGTGCGTATATTTTTGGGTGCCAGCTTTTGATTTTTGCTATACGGGCAAAGGATCCCACAGTGAGTGAAGCGAAGTCGGCGTACCCATCCCTATGTCAAAACAGCACATTTTACAGCACATGTTGCAGCAGGAATAGGAAAGAAAACATGATTTACAGGAAGGTCTAAACATTTAAAATTTCAGCAACAGTATTGTAACCCACTCAGTTGCTTTTGCAACCTTCTGCTTTAGGATCCCCTGGTATTCCACAACGGCAAACAGTTTTAGTGTGCTCACCCTCACCAATGAAGGTTCAGGGCTTACATTAATGAGGGTACCTTCTCATTTTGTAGTGGGCAGCACTTGATAGACATTGTTATTATTTGCAATTTTTTTGGGGGCAGTCCAAATAATCCTTATCTGTAGCTTCTGAAATAAAAGCATATTGCTAATTTGGGCAATATATATTTATTTGTATTTATTAATCTTTACATGTGTAAAGTGCACTAAGCCGGTAGGCATCTCGGCACTAGTATATCCCACATATACACACAATAAAAATAAAAACAATTGTGAAACTTCCATAAAAACAGCAGTTAAATTCAGTTAGCAAAAATCAATCACTGTATGTTTGCAATCCCTTCCACTTTTCAAACCAAAGTTTCAAAAAGACCTTTGGCAAACAGTATTTCTACCAATTACATTCTGAGAAGAGGTGAGTTCAAGTTCCTGAATTGCAGACTGATCTCAAATCCTGGCTTCTTTACTTACTCAAAGTGTGTGCTCCCAACCAAATCCGTTTATCACACTATGCCTTATCTGCCAAAATTAGAAGTCTGAAAAAGGTGATCAGCTGTCTGCTTCTTCAAAAAAATGCCTCACTCCGATATTGCCACATAGGTAAATATTAATATTGACAATTCATATACCGCATGTCACATTGTATTTGTCTACTACTTTACAGATGGCAAGATGTTTCTAATTTAGCTTCCCATGATACCTTTGCATACTAAAGACTCATTCTGTGATATCACTGATGTCACTATATATGCAAATTAGGGGGGTCAGACATCTTTTGCCGACTGAGGCCCTGCAAATCCTATGTTCGGCCCTGTGTAGAGGCTCTGGTGCCACTCTTCACCTCAAGGCTAACTTGTGGTGGCAACATGGCCATTGCCTTATTGAGTCAGTCAGTTGGATTCCTGTGACAATCATCAATTAATCAGAAAACAAGGCAATACATGCATGAGACAAGCCCGCACTGGAGTACACATCGCTTCTGCCGTTGTGAATGAACGTGTATCATCTCTATTTTTCAAATGTATACAGGGATGGATGGGGAAGAATGAGACTCGAGGGAATTCAGCCATCTTGACTCATGTCATTTACACCACCATCCTGGGAAGTGTGTTGCTATTAATTTGACACAGATTTAAAGCATGCAAAGTAAAACTATTGTCCATGCATTCAAACACCGATGCTTAATTGAAGCATTAGGTACTGATTATTAAATGTAAATAATTTCTACATGCATCCCCAGCGGATTATTGGGAAACCAGGAAGCTACTAATAGGTGGACGACAGAGAATGCGCAGTTTCTGTTTTACATTTAGTGCACGTTTCGGATGTCATATACAAATGATAGCTACTGCATTATAACAATAGACATCGTACCTTCGTATCTCTTTTCTTGGATTTTAAGATCAAATGTATGTCGACAAATTTCGTATAATTTACATCAAAACGTGTCTCTTTAACATAACCGCATTTTAACGATATGAAATCATAAGAGGGAAAATCCGAGTGAAAATAATGCACCCTCCACTTAAAAAAGAACGCAAACCGCACTGTTTTCTCACGCTTTTGCATGCTATTTGAGACATCCCTTCCTTTTTGAAATATGCATGTCCGAGGTCAGGAAAGAGGTTGGCATTCCAAATTCATCTTTAAAGCCATTATTTGATAAGAAAGCAAATTCCATCCTGGCAGGGATGTGCTCTCCGTGTTCTACAGAATGTTACATGAAAAACATGAGTAATACACTACAAACTAAAAAGCTGCCAAGGTAGCAGGGTGTACATGTCAGGGTAGGAAAGAGTTGCAGAAGCTCTGTGAATTTCAATAATGTAGTTATTGTATTTCTGGTATCTATTTCATTTGTACCAGCAGTAATAACTAATTGGCAATTTGATTTACTATTTTCTCGCGCAGAAGTTTGCATCTTCTAATATTCCAGCCTGGCAAGTGCTTTCTTGCCCTATCTTCACGTCAGTTTTTTTTTAATTTTTAATTTTAGATTATCCTTCACACATGCATTACTAAAGTTGATAAGTCTGGCTGTCTTTAATGGCATTTATTGTACAGTGCATATATGAGTGCAATAACCCGTTAACAAAAGAGAATTTCAACTTCCACCACAAGACCCACATCTTGTAACGAAAGTGGACATCCACGTTCTTCAATCTTTATGTTTTATTAGTTACTAATTAGTTAGTTATTAATATATTATTATTTTTGTTATCATGTATTTAATGCGTTTTAGTCCAAAACGACTTCTCACATATAATACAATCACATAATCAAGTAAATATATAAATGTAAATATATACAAACATCATCATGGACAAAACAAAACAATCTCAACTTTAAAATCATCTGTATAACTCAATTCCTCATTTAGTTGTTGAAACTATTGTTAGGCGGAAACCTGTGCAGTTCCCTCTGGGACCACTGCAAAAGATTTAGGACTACAGGTGTTGCGATGAACCCACTTGGTAGCAGTCTGTACCACACAGATTCAATTGGTAGCTGTGGCTGAGCAGTCAGACTTCTCTCAAGAAAAGTTGGTCAGTATAGGGAGTATACAAGATAGGGTAATTCTTCGCAGCAAAACGAGTAAACACGCAACCAGGCTTTAGTATAAAGATAGTAAGTTATTTATTAATAACAGAACGTCTACGAAAAATACTAAAGTGAACCACGGCAAACAAATCAAAATACAATTACTCTGCAGAATGGAATAAAGCTCAATCCCTCGAAACACAATATTGACAACTCCAGGTTCTACGGCACCACTTATTTTCAGACAGAGGTGTATACCTCAACCCAGATGACACTCGAATATTTAGTGAGGAAGGGAGAGAAGAGATAGGCAGGTAATGAAGTCAACACGGTTCGTACTGAAGCAGGTAAAAATGCAAGGCAAGAAGGCAATAATCACACTAGATCATACAGTTCGGCGGCCAGGCCCACTCGGTGAGAGGTGAGGCACGATGTCCTGGAAAGTCTCTATGGGAGATGCGTTCAAGTCTTGTTTAGCAAATTGGTTAGCGACAGGTTGAACCAGTTCAGAACAAAGAGTGAATAAAGCTTGGAGGCAACCCAACGGAACGGAGAGGAATCAGATACCTCACACGAACCGATCGAAAAGGGAAGCCAGGCGGTTACGGTACCTTGTTGTGGAAGACAGCTCCGACGGGGGCAGTTGTTCCTGGTGGTGGATGCACGACGGGTCTTGGCCAAGAGAAGAGATGCTCTCGTCGTCGAAGAGAAGATGTCCGGTGCACCACCAGGGAAGAAACCAGCCGCGGAGTGCTTCGTCACAAGGCACCACCTTTCGATCACGGTGCAGGAGTAGTGGCTATCCGGTTGCCGGGTGCTCTGCACGGGCAATTCGACCACTGCGTCCTGGGCGACCAAAAAGCACAAAGAAGAAGAAGACTGGTTGTCCCCACCAGCCAGGGAAAGAGACTCTCCGGCAGGGAGATCTCTTCTGTCGTCGGGAGATTGTGAGACGATTCCGCAGGGCTTCACCGGAGGTGTTGTCGTGCAGGTCGACTCAGCGTTACCCTCGTCGGAATCTTTAGGTCCAGTGGCGACTTCCTGAAGATCCAGTCCCAAAGCCCTGCTTTTATGCAGACGTCCCCCATTCATTCAGCCTAGCTTGTCAATCAACACATGCTAAGTGGTGAGCGGGAAGGCTCACCACCTGGGCCAATCACTTCAGAGTGCGACCTGAGTTGGCAAGGCAACTCGGTCCAGGGTGTCTAAACCCCCTCCCACACCCCTGAGGTAACCCAGACAGAATGGCACCACTTTGGAGGGTCTCTGTCCAGAGGCCCGCCAAAAGTGGAACAAAGGGCTCAACCTTTGGTTTAGGAGTCACAGAGAAAAACACAGACGCCATTTTACAACCCGAGTTCTGGCAGAAAATACCACTCGATAAACCTATTTAAGATAAGTAGATCGGTGGTACGTTGGAGATTAACGAAAAACAGTATTAATCTTCAACAATGGGACGGATCCCATAGGGTTATGCTCGGGGTCGAACATAACAAGTAGTTTCCACTGCCACCAGCCAAAACTCGACGAGGAGGGACGGGACAGTGCCCCCTCGAGTAACAGATCCAGGAGTAATCGAATTACCCCTACTAGCACGTCCACAATAAGATGGTTGGTACTAGTTCTGTTAGCAAATTTAGGTCTAGTAAAGCCAATGGTGACTTTACATGCCCGGGGAGACGGTAGTCAGTCCCCGGGTATGGAGTCTATGGTGGGGGGACCAGCTAGGGTGCCCCCGTGTCACGACACGTAGGGTGCGGAGTGACACACATAGAAAAACTTATGAGACCCTATGGAGTAAAAGACCCCATAGCCCATCGAACACATTGACAATTCAAAGGAATTCCACACATACATGTCCAAGAGTGAGAGGAAAAGGGTCACACTCTTGGCAGGATGGAAAAAACAAACTCCAGAAATCCAGCAAAGCTGCTGGGGGACTCACTAGGTTAGGAAATTCAGCCTAAACAGAGAATTCTCCCTAACACTCGCCCCCCCCAGACTAAGGGACAGGAGGATTTAATCCACTCCTGGATGAATCTCATACCTCTAGTCGATGATATACATCCTAGAGAGACCATCACCATTTTGGTGGTGACACCCTGACCTGTGCTCAATGGTGAAATCGAACCCTTGCAGGCAGATCGACCATCTCAGTAGTTTTGGGTTTTCCCCTTTCATTTGCATTAACCATCTCAAGGGTTGGTGGTCAGTCTGAATAACAAAAGTAGAACCATACAAGTACGGCCTAAACTTCTTCAGAGCCCACACGATAGCAAAGCATTCTCTTTCGATTGTTGCCCACCTTGTTTCAGGATCCTTCAGCTTGCGGCTGATGTAGCAAACGGGGTGCTCCCTACCTTTCCCATCCAGTTGACTGAGTACGGCACCTATCCCTACATTGGAAGCGTCTGTCTGCACAATGAAGTGTTGGCGGTAATCAGGAGCTCTGAGTACTGGGGCTTGGCAAAGAGCCTTTTTCAGGTTTTCAAAAGCCTGATTGCACTCCTCGTTCCATTTAACCTTTTTAGGGAATTTGGGCGAGGAGATGACATTCAGTGGAGAAGCTATGGTCCCATAGTTCTCTATGAAATTCCTGTAATACCCGGTGAGGCCTAGGAAGGCTCTCACCTGAGTCTGAGTAGTCGGTGTTGTCCAATTTTGCACAGCTTCAATCTTACTGAGCAAAGGCCTTATTTCTCCACCGCCTACCTCATGCCCAAGGTAGACTACCTTACTCTGTCCAATTTGGCATTTACTCGCCTTTATGGTCAGATTGGCTCGTCCAAGAGCCTGCAAAACATCTCTCAGGTGGGTTACATGTTCGTCCCAGGAATTGCTGAACACTGCTATGTCATCCAAGTATGCCATGCAGAAGTCCTCCATCCCGGTTAGAACCTGGTTTACCATCCGTTGAAACGTAGCAGGTGCATTTTTTAGTCCGAAAGGCATTACCGTAAACTGGTATAAACCAACGGGGGTAGAAAATGCAGTTTTCTCCTTGGCATGGTTGGTCAGGGCTATTTGCCAATAGCCTAACGTCAAGTCAAATGTGCTGAGGAACTTGGCGGCGCCAAGTTTATCCACCAACTCATCTGTTCTTGGCAAAGGATGGGCATCAGTCGTGGTGACTGCGTTAAGAGCTCTATAATCCACGCAGAATCTAAGTTCTTTAGATCCGGCCTTTGGTACTAACACAACTGGGCTAGACCATGGACTAGTAGAGGGCTCTATTACCCCGAGATCAAGCATCTTGCTGACCTCACCTTTGATGTGGGTTCTTACGTTTTCTGACATGCGATATCCTCTGCTTTTGACAGGCAGACAGTCACCAGTGAGTATCTCGTGCTGGCCCCAAGGGGTCAAGCCTGGTGAGAGCGAGAACAGAGAGGCAAACTGATTCAACATAGACTTGCACTCTTCTTGTTGTTCGGGTGTCAGATTGGAGGAGAGATTTACTCCTTCAATGTTTTCATCTAAAGGTAAGCCTCTGAGGAGATCTGGAAGAGTTTCACTCTCTTCTTCTTCCTCGGCTGATGCTAGAAGCAACGCTCCTACGTCAGGTCGTGAGACATACGCTTTAAGTCGGTTGGTGTGAAAGACTGTTGGAGCCTCCTTGGGGTTGCCCAAGTCCACCAGATAGTTAACCTCACCGAGCTTACCCACTACTCGGTAGGGTCCCATCCATTTATCTTGCAAGGCCCTCTGCCTTGTGGGGATCATAACAAGAACAAGCTGGTTTTGAGCGAACTCAACCATGTTAGCCTTTTGATCTTGCCAGTGCTTGACCAATGCTTGTCCAGCTTTCAAGTTATCGCTTGCTTCTGTCATCAGGTGCGACATTCTCCTCCGGAGACCTATCACGTAGTCAGTCACTCTGACTGGCTTGGGGGAAGGAGCACTCTCCAACCCCTCCTTAATCAGGGCCAATGGACCTCTGACGGGATGACCATAGAGCAGTTCGAAGGGAGAGTAGCCTACTCCCTCCTGAGGGACTTCTCTATAAGCAAAAAGAAGGCATGGCAATAGAAGGTCCCACTTACGCTTAAGGGGTTCTTCTAGAGCACCTATCATGCTCTTCATGGTTCGGTTGAACCGTTCTACCAACCCATTGGTTTGTGGGTGGTAAGCCGTTGAGAACTTGCAAGTTACCCCGCAGGTTTTCCACATGGCTTTCATGTAGTGGGACATAAAATTTGACCCCCTGTCAGAGATAACTTCCTTAGGTAATCCGACCCTAGTAGAAATACCAAGGAGGGCCTTAGCCACAGCCGGAGCTGTAACAGTCCTCATAGGAATTGCCTCAGGATACCTAGTAGCATGGTCTACTACAACAAGTATAAACCTGTTGCCTGAGGAGGTTGGAGGATCAAGGGGACCAACGATATCAATCCCTACTCTCTCAAATGGGACTCCCACAACGGGAAGAGGCACTAACGGTGCCTCATTCTTGGACCCAACCTTACCAGAGATCTGGCAGGTATGGCAGCTTCTGCAGTGTTTTTCTACTTCGGCCCCCATTTTTGGCCAATAGAACTAGAGTGAGAGCCTTTCCTTAGTCTTCTTGAAACTCAAGTGACCAGCCAAAGGAATATCGTGGGTTAACTGCAAGAACTGTGGTCTGTTCTCTTGGGGTACTACAAGGCGTTTGTAGTCTCCAGGTGTAGACTCGGTCGGTTCACTATAGAAGAGGCCATCTTCCCAGTGCAACCTATGTTTCCCAGGCTCTTGCCCTTCAGCCTGAGTTACTGCCTGACGGCGAAGACCTTCCAGAGTTGGACATTCTCTCTGTCCCTTACTGAAGTCTGCCCTGCTGGGTCCACCTTCTGCCAGTAACGACTGCAGCTCAGGATGGTCAACAGGATCCAGATCTCCAATGAGTTCCTGGCCTTCCATTAGCTCTTCTTCAGAGTCTAATTCTACCATACAGGGTTGTACTTCCCCCTCAGCCTCAGCTGGAGGTGGAGTTACGGGTGTGACGTTGGACAACCGCGGGGAAGTCCGTGTCGGCTGCATCGGAATGTGGGCTGTTGGTTTCGGTTTAGAAGTTTTAGGTTTCCCTTTGACTTCTGTGTTCCTAGAGACAGCGGCCGCCATTTCCAATGGAGCAGGAGTGATTTCTTTCTTCATCATCTCCCCGAGAGTACCGCGCAGGGTCCTCTCTCTTGCAGGTCTGGTTAGCTCCTGTAACCGTTTACTAGGAGGTCTGGGAGTATGCGATACACCTCCGAGAGTTTTCAAATCGTTACCCAACAGTACGCGTCCTGGTACCTCACTCTGTATGCTGACAGGTATCTTTACAGTCATGTCGTTACACTGGATGAGAACTGGTAATTGGGGAAGCATCTGCACAGGCCCTCCAGCTAACTTGGTGAGGCGTTTGGGTGCCTTAGCAACATCCTCAGCCTGAAAAAACGATTTATCCACCACAGTTATGCTGGCCCCAGTGTCCCTAATGGCAGGCGTCTCCTGACCATTCACCTGGACACTGTCCTTATAATACTCTTTAGTATTATCGGGGATAGAATTATAGACATCTAAATTCTGTTGTTCCCACAACCCCAGAGATACTAAAGAAACGCTGGCTGAGACTCCAATGGGTTCGTCAGCTAGCAGTAGAAAGTTTCCACTTGCCATTTGGACTTCCTCCTCTGGAGCGAAGGCTAAGGAGACAAGCTGGACCCCTGAAGGTTTACCCTTACATCTGGGATCTCCTTTCACGTGATCAGTCGAGCCACAAACAAAGCATTTCCCGAATGCTTTCTGGAATGGTGGCTTGTTCTGACCTCCTTCCGGTTTGGCACCAGAAGACACACTATTCTGTTGTGGTTTTCCCGGTGGCTTACCCTTCTGGTTTTGTTTGGGGCCCTCTTTGGAATGTGAGTTATTCGAATTCTCCTTTGAGTCTTTTTTAGGCTGTTTTCCCTCGTCCTTTTTCTGAGTTACCCCAGAATTCTTGTGAGTAGCCCTGTTGGCAACCCACAAGTCAGCAGCCCTAGCTAGAGCCCTGGAATCTAATTCCTTCGAATCAGCCAAGTGCTGTCTGAGCTCAGGAGAACAGGCATCATAAATCGACTCCAACATAAAAAGATTTTGCATACCCTCGTAAGTGTCAACTTTGTAACCCTTAATCCATCCCTCTAAGTTTTTCAACCCTTCACTCACCCAGGTAGCCCAAGGGGTACCATCATGCTTTTTGAGGGTTCTAAACCTCTTAAGATACTGGGAAGGGGTCTTCCCGAATCTAGCTATCAAAGCTAGTTTCACACTTTCGTAATCCGTCTTATCCACCTCCCCCAATTCCATTACCACATCAGTCGCAACAGGAGGAAGCCTAGAGAACAACCAGGGAAGCAACGCATTCCCGGTGATGTCCTGGAGCCCATGATTGTATTCAAACAGTTTCAACCAATCCAACACATCCAATCTCGGTTCGTACATACCCACTAATTCCTTCGGCATCCGGGGTCTTTTGGGACTGGAGCTCCTAGAGGAACCAGAGGAGAGAGAAGCATTTTCCATAGACAACTTTTTCATTTGTAACTCATGATTAAGCTCTATTTCCCTGAGTCTTAACTCAGCTTGTTTCTGCTCAGCCTGGGCATTCATTTGTTTGAACTCGAGCTCTTGGTTTCGTTCAGATTAAGCCAAGAACCGTTTATATTCTAATTCGAGCTTCATTTTTTCAAGTTCAAAATAAGCAGGGTTACTTGTGGGACCTGGTATGGGCCCCGTAGGCACAGTTGGTAAGGCAGATAGGGGAGCGGGGGAGACCGTTTCGCTAGCCTCGCCGTCCTCGTCAGCCTCTTCATCGCTATCATCAGAATTACGATTCAGATCAACACCATTACTGTTATCTACAGATGCTGGAGAGTTTGGTTCCTCTGAACCAGTACCCAGACTTTGGTTCGCCAGCAATCTCTCTATCAGTTCTAACTTCTTGCCTTTTACAGGAAGATTCTCTTGTCTACAGAGAGCTCGCAGACTCTCAGTATTTTTATCCGACAAAGACTCTTGGCTGTAAATTTCCATCGTAGACATGTTTTTTGAAAGTTGCTTTTGTAAAGTTTTGTGGTTAGTCGTCCTACAGCGTCGAAAAACACTCTAAACTGTATACTCGATACTAATCCCACCGCTGTACACCAGTGTTAGGCGGAAACCTGTGCAGTTCCCTCTGGGACCACTGCAAAAGATTTAGGACTACAGGTGTTTTCGATGAACCCACTTGGTAGCAGTCTGTACCACACAGATTCAATTGGTAGCTGTGGCTGAGCAGTCAGACTTCTCTCAAGAAAAGTTGGTCAGTATAGGGAGTATACAAGATAGGGTAATTCTTCGCAGCAAAACGAGTAAACACGCAACCAGGCTTTAGTATAAAGATAGTAAGTTATTTATTAATAACAGAACGTCTACGAAAAATACTAAAGTGAACCACGGCAAACAAATCAAAATACAATTACTCTGCAGAATGGAATAAAGCTCAATCCCTCGAAACACAATATCGACAACTCCAGGTTCTACGGCACCACTTATTTTCAGACAGAGGTGTATACCTCAACCCAGATGACACTCGAATATTTAGTGAGGAAGGGAGAGAAGAGATAGGCAGGTAATGAAGTCAACACGGTTCGTACTGAAGCAGGTAAAAATGCAAGGCAAGAAGGCATTAATCACACTAGATCATACAGTTCGGCGGCCAGGCCCACTCGGTGAGAGGTGAGGCACGATGTCCTGGAAAGTCTCTATGGGGGATGCGTTCAAGTCTTGTTTAGCAAATTGGTTAGCGACAGGTTGAACCAGTTCAGAACAAAGAGTGAATAAAGCTTGGAGGCAACCCAACGGAACGGAGAGGAATCAGATACCTCACACGAACCGATCGAAAAGGGAAGCCAGGCGGTTACGGTACCTTGTTGTGGAAGACAGCTCCGACGGGGGCAGTTGTTCCTGGTGGTGGATGCACGACGGGTCTTGGCCAAGAGAAGAGATGCTCTCGTCGTCGAAGAGAAGATGTCCGGTGCACCACCAGGGAAGAAACCAGCCGCGGAGTGCTTCGTCACAAGGCACCACCTTTCGATCACGGTGCAGGAGTAGTGGCTATCCGGTTGCCGGGTGCTCTGCACGGGCAATTCGACCACTGCGTCCTGGGCGACCAAAAAGCACAAAGAAGAAGAAGACTGGTTGTCCCCACCAGCCAGGGAAAGAGACTCTCCGGCAGGGAGATCTCTTCTGTCGTCGGGAGATTGTGAGACGATTCCGCAGGGCTTCACCGGAGGTGTTGTCGTGCAGGTCGACTCAGCGTTACCCTCGTCGGATTCTTTAGGTCCAGTGGCGACTTCCTGAAGATCCAGTCCCAAAGCCCTGCTTTTATCCAGACGTCCCCCATTCATTCAGCCTAGCTTGTCAATCAACACATGCTAAGTGGTGAGCGGGAAGGCTCACCACCTGGGCCAATCACTTCAGAGTGCGACCTGAGTTGGCAAGGCAACTCGGTCCAGGGTGTCTAAACCCCCTCCCACACCCCTGAGGTAACCCAGACAGAATGGCACCACTTTGGAGGGTCTCTGTCCAGAGGCCCGCCAAAAGTGGAACAAAGGGCTCAACCTTTGGTTTAGGAGTCACAGAGAAAAACACAGACGCCATTTTACAACCCGAGTTCTGGCAGAAAATACCACTCGATAAACCTATTTAAGATAAGTAGATCGGTGGTACGTTGGAGATTAACGAAAAACAGTATTAATCTTCAACAATGGGACGGATCCCATAGGGTTATGCTCGGGGTCGAACATAACAAGTAGTTTCCACTGCCACCAGCCAAAACTCGACGAGGAGGGACGGGACAGTGCCCCCTCGAGTAACAGATCCAGGAGTAATCGAATTACCCCTACTAGCACGTCCACAATAAGATGGTTGGTACTAGTTCTGTTAGCAAATTTAGGTCTAGTAAAGCCAATGGTGACTTTACATGCCCGGGGAGACGGTAGTCAGTCCCCGGGTATGGAGTCTATGGTGGGGGGACCAGCTAGGGTGCCCCCGTGTCACGACACGTAGGGTGCGGAGTGACACACATAGAAAAACCTATGAGACCCTATGGAGTAAAAGACCCCATAGCCCATCGAACACATTGACAATTCAAAGGAATTCCACACATACATGTCCAAGAGTGAGAGGAAAAGGGTCACACTCTTGGCAGGATGGAAAAAACAAACTCCAGAAATCCAGCAAAGCTGCTGGGGGACTCACTAGGTTAGGAAATTCAGCCTAAACAGAGAATTCTCCCTAACAACTATTATATGTATTACATGGCCACAATAATGGCCATGTAGTTATGGTTAAGTTGCTGTTTCCATAGGAAGAGCACTTTTTGGGCGGCTTATAACTTCGCTCCCCCTGGACGAATCCTAACCAAACTTTGCAAAAAAAAGTATATGGCTCACTCTGAATTTCTTTGCAAAGTTTGGTGAGGTTTGGTCCAGGGGGGGGTAAAGTTACAGGGGGGGTCCCATTTTTTTTTCCCATAGACTGAATGGGACAAATACTTTGCTCGTGCCTACAGCTCAAACCGCTGGACGGATTTTCACCAAATTTGGAGCAGCGGCTTGGTCCCGAAAGCGTGCTTTTGCAAATTTAGTGAAAATCCGTCCAGTAGTTTTTCTTTAAATGACCAAAAAGTAGGACACACTTCCCTGTTCGCTCCGCGGACAGGACGGGGATTGGGCAAGAGGCTTGCGTGATGTCCATGGACATCTGACATGCTTTTCTATTGGCTGCCGTGAAGCGTGCAGTGCGTCTATTTTCAGAGACGCCCGCCATCTTTGTTTATCGCATGAGAGGCTTTGTCAATAGGAGCGGGATCTGCTGCCTGCACAGTGTAGACGTGGGCTGCCTGGCTCTGCATCGGCCATAAGTGTACCTGTAGGCAGTAATGTTTGTTTCAAGGTGGTGAGGCGCAGGCCCTCGTGTCTCTCTCCCCTTCCCCAAACCCCCCGCTCATTGCCTGTGGCTCCCCTGTTCCCCCCCACCCTCCCGCTGATGCTCTGTGTGTTCCTCCCATTCCCTCCACTCTCAGCTCATGGGCCGTTTCTCCTTCTCGTTCCCCGCTCATGTCCCATGTCTCCCTCCTGCCACCCACCCCCGTTCATGCCCCATGTCTCCCGTGTTCCCCCCACCCCCTGCTCATGCCCCGTGTCTCCCTCCTTTCCCCCACCCCCCGCTCATGCCCCATGTCTCTCTCGCCATCCCCAAACCCCCCGCTCATGCCCCGTGATTCCCTACTGTTCCCTCCCACCCCCCGCTCATGCCCTGTGTCTCCCTCGTGTTCCCCCACCCCCCACTCATGCCCTGTGTCTCCCTCCTTTCTCCCCTCCCCCGCTCATGCCCCGTGTCTCTCCCCTTCCCCCCACCCCCGCTCATGCGCCGTGTGTCTCTCCCCTCCCTCCATCCCCCCGCTCATGGCCCATGTCTCCCTCGTGTTACTGCCACCCCCACGCTCATGCCCCATCCCTCCCCTGTTCCCCCACCCCTCCCCTGTTCCCCCCACCCCCCACTTATGCCCCTTGTCTCCCTCGTGTTACCCCACCCCCTGCTCATGCCATTTGTCTCCCTACTTTCCCCCCACCCCCCGCTCATGCCCCGTGTCTCCCCTGTTCCCCCCACAACCCCCTCATGCCCCGTGTGTGCCCTGTTCCCCCACCCCCTATTCATGCCCTGTGTCTCCCCTGTTACCCCCACCCCCTGCTCATGCCCCGTGTCCCCTTCCTTCCCCACCCCCCGCTCATGCCCCATGTCCCCCTCCTTTCCCAGCCACCCCCCACTCATGCCCCGTGTCTCCCCTGTTCCCCCACCCCCCGCTCATGCCCCGTGTCTCCCTCCTTTCCCCCCCACCCCCTGCACATCCCCGTGTGTGCCCTGTTCCCTCCCTCCCCCCGCTCATGCCCCGTGTCTCCCTCGTGTTCCCCCCACCCCCCGCTCATGCCCTGTGTCTCCCTTGTGTTACCCTCTACCCCCGCTCATGCCCCGTGTCCCCCTCCTTTTACACCCACCCCCCACTCATGCCCTGTGTCTCCCCTGTTCCCCCCACCCCCCGCTCATGCCCTGTGTCTCCCTCCTTTCTCCCCAACCCCTGCCCCGTGTGTGCCCTGTTCCCTCCCTCCCCCCGCTCATGCCGCGTGTCTCCCTTGTGTTCCCCCCACCCCCTGCTCATGCCCTGTGTCTCCCTTGTGTTACCCCCCACACCCGCTCATGCCCCGTGTCTCCTTTGTGTTACCTCCACCCCCACTCATGCCCCGTGTCTCCCTTGTGTTACCCCCCACCCCCCGCTCATGCCCGGTGTCTCCCCTGTTCCACCCCACCCACTGCTCATGCCCCGTGTCTCCCTCGTGTTACTCCCCCACCCCCGTTCATGCCCTGTGTCTCCCCTGTTCCCCCCACCCCCGCTCATGCCCCGTGTCTCCCTTGTGTTACCCCCCGCCCCCCGCTCATGCCCTGTGTCTCACTTGTGTTAACCCCCACCACCCCACTCATGCCCCCTGTCTCCCTTGTGTTACCCCACCACCTCGCTCATGCACCGTGTCTCGACTGTTCCACCCACCCCACCCTCTCATGCCCTGTGACTCCCTCGTGTACCCCCCAACCCCTGCTCATGCCCCGTGTGTCTCCTGTTGCCCCCACCCTCCGCTCATGTCCCGTGTCTCCCTCGTGTTCCCCCCACCCCCCGCTCATGCCCCGTGTTTCCCTCGTGTTAGCCCCCACCACCCGCTCATGCCCCGTGTTATCCCCCCACTCCCGCTCATGCCCCGTGTCCCCCTCCTTTCCCCCCACCCCCCCACTCATGCGCCGTGTCTCCCCTGTTCCCCCCACCCCCCGCTCATGGCCCGTGGCTCCCTCCTTTCCCCCCCACTCCCGCTCATGCCCTGTGTCCTTTATTTGTTCCCCCCACCGCCTGCTCAAGCCCTGTGTATGCCCTGTTCCCCCCACCCCCCGCTCATGCCCATGTCTCCCTCCTTTCCCCCAGCCCCTGCTCATGCCCCATGTCTCCCTTGTGTTACCACCCGCTCATGCCCCGTGTCTCCCTTGTGTTACCCCCCACCCCCCGCTCATGCTCCGTTTCTCCCTTGTGTTACCCCCCACCCCCACTCATGCCCTGTGTCTCCCCTGTTAACCCGCCACCCCCTGCTCATGCCCCGTGTCTCCCTTGTGTTACCCCCCACCCCGCTCATGCCCGTGTCTCCCTTGTATTACCCCCAACCCCCGCTCATGCCTGTGTCTCCCTTGTGTTACCCCCCACCCCCCGCTCATGCCCCGTGTCTCCCTTGTGTTACCACCCACCCCCCGCTCATGCCCCGTGTCTCCCCTGTTCCATCACCCCCTGCTCATGGCCCGTGTCTCCCTCCTTCCCCGAACCCCTGCTCATGCCCCGTGTCTCCCTCCTTTCCTCCCCACCCCCTGCTCATGCCCTGTGTCTCTCTCCCCTTTCCCCCACCCCCTGCTCATGCCCCGTGTGTCTCTCCCCTTGCCCCACCCCTCGCGCATGCCCCATGTGTCTCTCCCCTTCCCCCCACACCCCGCTCATGCCCCGTGTTTCTCTACTGTTCCCTCCCACCCCCCGCTCATGCCCTGTGTATCCCTCGTGTTCCCCCCACCCCCCGCTCATGCCCCGTGTCTCCCTCCTTTCCCCCCACCCCTGCTCATGCCCCGTGTCTCTCTCCCCTTCCCCGACCCCCTGCTCATGCCCTGTGTCTCTCTCCCCACCCCCCCACCCCCGCTCATGCCCGATGTCTCCCCTGTTCTCCCCCACCCTCTGCTCATGCCCCTTGTCTACCCTGCCCCCCGACCCCCTGCTCATGGCCCATGTCTCCCTTGTATTCCCCCCACACCCCCCGCTCATGCCCCGTGTCTGCCCTGTTCCCCTCACCCCCCTGCTCATGCCACATGTCTCCCCTATTCCCCCCACCCCCCCGCACATGCCACATGTCTCCACTGTTCCCCCCACCCCCCCGGCTCAAACCACATGTCTCCCCTGTTCCCCCCACCCCTGCTCATGCCGCATATCCCCCTCCTTTCCCCCCACCCCCGCTCATGCCCCGTGTCTCCCTCCTTTCCCCCCACCCCCGCTCATGCCCCGTGTCTCCCCTGTTCCCCCCACCCCCTGCTCATGCCCCATGTCTCCCTCCTTTCCCCCACCCCCCGCTCATGCCCCATGTCTCTCTCTCCATCCCCAAACCCCTCGCTCATGCCCCGTGATTCCCTACTGTTCCCTCCCACCCCCCGCTCATGCCCCGTGTCTCCCTCGTGTTCCCCCCACCCCCCACTCATGCCCCGTGTCTCCCTCCTTTCCCCCCTCCCCCCGCTCGCTCATGCCCCATGTCTCTCCCCTTCCCCCCACCCCCCGCTCATGCCCCGTGTGTCTCTCCCCTTCCCCCAACCCCCGGCTCATGCCCCTTGTCTCCCCTGTCCCCCATCCCCTGCTCATGGCCCGTGTCTCCCTCGTCTTACTGCCACCCCCACGCTCATGCCCCATCCCTCCCCTGTTCCCCCACCCCTCCCCTGTTCCCCCCACCCCCCGCTTATGCCCCTTGTCTCCCTCGTGTTACCCCACCCCCTGCTCATGCCATTGTCTCCCTCCTTTCCCCCCACCCCCCGCTCATGCCCCGTGTCTCCCCTGTTCCCCCCACATCCCCCTCATGCCCCGTGTGTGCCCTGTTCCCCCACCCCCTATTCATGCCCTGTGACTCCCCTGTTAACCCCCACCCCCCGCTCATGCCCTGTGTCCCCTTCCTTCCCCCACCCCCGATCATTCCCCGTGTCCCCCTCCTTTCCCACCCACCCCCACTCATGCCCCGTGTCTCCCCTGTTCCCCCCACCCCCCGCTCATGCCCCGTGTCTCCCTCCTTTCCCCTCCACCCCCTGCTCATGCCCCGTGTGTGCCCTGTTCCCTCCCTCCCCCCGCTCATGCCCCGTGTCTCCCTCGTGTTCCCCCCACCACCCGCTCATGCCCTCTGTCTCCCTTGTGTTACCCCCCACCCCCCGCTCATGCCCCATGTTCCACTCCTTCCCCCCACCCCCTGCTCATGCCCCGTGTGTGCCCTGTTCCCTCCCTCCCCCCGCTCATGCCCCGTGTCTCCCTCGTGTTCCCCCCCCGCTCATGCCCTGTGTCTCCCTTGTGTTACCCCCCAGCCCCCGCTCATGCCCCGTGTTCCACTCCTTCCCCCCACCCCCTGCTCATGCCCCGTGTCCCCCTCCTTTAGCACCCACCCCCCACTCATGCCCCGTGTCTCCCCTGTTCCCCCCACCCCCCGCTCATGCCCCGTGTCTCCCTCCTTTCTCCCCCACCCCCCTGCTCATGCCCCGTGTGTGCCCTGTTCCCTCCCTCCAACCGCTCATGCCCTGTGTCTCCCTCGTGTTCCCCCCACCCCCTGCTCATGCCCTGTTTCTCCCTTGTGTTACCCCCCACCCCCCGCTCATGCCCCTTGTCTCCCTTGTGTTACCCCCCACCCCCGCTCATGCCCCGTGTCTCCTTTGTGTTACCCCCACCTACACTCATGCCCCATGTCTCCCTTGTGTTACCCCCCACCCCCCGCTCATGCCCTGTGTCTTTCCTGTTCCACCCCACCCCCTGCTCATGCCCCGTGTCTCCCTCGTGTTACTCCCCCACCCCCGTTCATGCCCTGTGTCTCCCCTGTTCCCCCCACCCCCGCACATGGCCCGTGTCTCCCTCCTTTCCCCCTCACCCCCCGCTCATGCCCTGTGTCCTTTACCTGTTCCCCCCACCGCCCGCTCAAGCCCTGTGTGTGCCCTGTTCCCCCCACCCCCCGCTCATGCCCATGTCTCCCTCCTTTCCCCCCAGCCCCTGCTCATGCCCCATGTCTCCCTTGTGTTACCCCCCGCTCATGCCCCGTGTCTCCCTTGTGTTAACCCCCACACCCCGCTCATGCTCCGTTTCTCCCTTGTGTTACCCCCCCACCCCTCACTCATGCCCTGTGTCTCCCCTGTTAACCCACCACCCCCTGCTCATGCCCCGTGTCTCCCTTGTGTTACCCCCCACCCCGCTCATGCCCGTGTCTCCCTTGTATTACCCCCAACCCCCACTCATGCCCGTGTCTCCCTTGTGTTACCCCCCACCTCCCGCTCATGCCCCGTGTCTCCCTTGTGTTACCACCCACCCCCCGCTCATGCCCCGTGTCTCCCTCCTTCCCCCCAACCCCTGCTCATGCTCTGTGTCTCCCTCCTTTCCTCCCCACCCCCTGCTCATGCCGCGTGTCTCTCTCCCGTTCCCCCCACCCCCGCTCATGCCCCGTGTGTCTCTCCCCTTCCCCCCACCCCTCGCTCATGCCCCGTGTGTCTCTCCCCTTCCCCCCACACCCCACTCATGCCCCGTGTTTCCCTACTGTTCCCTCCCACCCCCCCGCTCATGCCCTGTGTCTCCCTCATGTTCCCCCCACCCCCCGCTAATGCCCCGTGTCTCCCTCCTTTCCCCCCACCCCCTGCTCATGCCCCGTGTCTCTCTCCCCTTCCAACACCCCCTGCTCATGCCCCGTGTCTCTCTCCCCACCCCCCCACCCCCGCTCATGCCCCGTGTCTCCCCTGTTCTCCCCACCCTCTGCTCATGCCCCTTGTCTACCCTGCCCCCTGACCCCCTGCTCATGGCCCATGTCTCCCTTGTATTCCCGCCACACCCCCCGCTCATGCCCCGTGTCTTCCCTGTTCCCCTCACCCCCCCTGCTCATGCCACATGTCTCCCCTGTTCCCCCCACCCCCCTGCTCATGCCACTTGTCTCCCCTGTTCCCCCCACCCCCCCGGCTCAAGCCACATGTCTCCCCTGTTCCCCCCACCCCTGCTCATGCCGCATGTCCCCCTCCTTTCCCTCCACCCCAGCTCATGCCCCGTGTCTCCCTCCTTTCCCCCCACCCCCCGCTCATGCCCCGTGTCTCCCCTGTTCCCCCACTGCCTGCTAATGCCCTGTGTCTCTTTACCTGTTCCCCCCACCCCCGCTCAAGCCCTGTGTGTGCCCTGTTCCCCCCACCCCCCGCTCATGCCCATGTCTCCCTCCTTTCCCCCCAGCCCCTGCTCATGCCCCATGTCTCCCTTGTGTTACCCCCCGCTCATGCCCCGTGACTCCCTTGTGTTACCCCCCACCCCCCGCTCATGCTCCGTTTCTCCCTTGTGTGTTACCCCCCACCCCCCACTCATGCCCTGTGTCTCCCCTGTTACCCCACCACCCCCTGCTCATGCCCCATGTCTCCCTTGTGTTACCCCCCACCCCGCTCATGCCTGTGTCTCCCTTGTATTACCCCCAACCCCCGCTCATGCCCGTGTCTCCCTTGTGTTACCCCCAACCCCCCACTCATGCCCCGTGTCTCCCTTGTGTTACCACCCACCCCCCGCTCATGCCCCGTGTCTCCCCTGTTCCCCCACCCCCTGCTCATGGCCCGTGTCTCCCTCCTTCCCCCCAACCCCTGCTCATGCTCCGTGTCTCCCTCCTTTCCTCCCCACCCCCTGCTCATGCCCCGTGTCTCTCTCCCCTTCCCCCCACCCCCCGCTCATGCCCCGTGTGTCTCTCCCCTTCCCCCACTCCCCGCTCATGCCCCGTGTTTCCCTACTGTTCTCTCCCACCCCCCCGCTCATGCCCTGTGTCTCCCTCGTGTTCCCCCACCCCCTGCTCATGCCCCGTGTCTCCCTCCTTTCCCCCCAACCCCTGCTCATGCCCCGTGTCTCTCTCCCCTTCCCCCACCCCCTGCTCATGCCCCGTGTCTCTCTCAACCCACCCCCCCACCCCCGCTCATGCCCTGTGTCTCCCCTGTTCTCCCCCACCCTCTGCTCATGCCCCTTGTCTCCCTTGCATACCCCCCACACCCCTGCTCATGCCCTGTGTCTGCCCTGTTCCCCTCACCCCCCCTGCTCATGCCACATGTCTCCCCTGTTCCCCCTACCCCCCCGCTCATGCCACATGTCTCCCCTGTTCCCCCCACCACCCGGCTCAAGCCACATGTCTCCCCTGTTCCCCCCACCCCCACTCATGCCACATGACCCCCTCCTTTCCCCCCACCCCCTCTCATGCCCCGTGTCTCCCTCCTTTCCCCCCCACCCCCTGCTCATGCCCCGTGTCTCCCCTGTTCCCCCACTGCCAGCTAATGCCCTGTGTCTCCCACCTTTCCCACCACCCCCGCTCATGCCCCGTGTCTCCCTACTTTACCCCCCACCCCCCGCTCATGCTTTGTGCCTCCCTTGTGTTACCCCCCACCCCCCGCTCATGCCCTGTGTCTCCCTTGTGTTACCCCTCAGCCCCCGCTCATGCCCCGTGTCTCCCTTGTTACCCCCCACCCCCTGCTCATGCCCCGTGTCTCCCTTGTGTTACCCCCCACACCCCGATCATGCCCCGTGTCTCTCTTGTGTTACCCCACACCCCCCCGCTCATGCCCCGTGTCTCCCTTGTGTTACCCCCACCCCCGCTCATCCCGTGTCTCCCCTGTTCCCCAAACCCCCCGCTCATGACCGTGTATTTTGTATTTTATTGAATTTATGTAGCCCTTTAATCCAAAGTGCTTTACATGAGAACACGCAAAATACATCAAGCATAATATAGAAATTGAATCATAACTTGAAAACAGTGTAAAGAACAATTTACAATAATGCAGAGGTGAGGAGGGAGTATGGAGGGGCAGAGGAGAGAGAGGGAAAGGGAGATGTTAGTGGGGGTAAGATCAGGAGTAAGAGGGAATGTATGAGTGTGAGAGGAAGAGGAGAGAGAAGAGCAGGACTAGCCGAGAGGAGGGAGTGGAGTGGAAGGAGGTAGGGCGAGATAGGGAGAGTAGTGATAGGAGGTGAGGAAAGATGGGGAGGGGGAAGAGCGAGAGGAAACGGAGGGTGTTAGGGAGGTGAGTGGAAAAGATAAGATTTGAGGGAAGAGCGAAAGGAAGGGAAGGAAGGGGAAGAGCGGATTTGAAGGGGAGGAGGTTCCAATGGAAGGGAGCAAGGAGTTGGAAAGATCAGAAGCGGGAGGGGGCACAGGGAGGAGGTGGAGGAGAGAGTAGGAAGAGATTAGCAGAGCGGAGAGAGCGAGAAGGGGTATAGAAAGTGAGAAGGGAGGAGAGGTAGGGGGGGCAAGACCATAGAGTGATTTGAAAACAAGACAGAGGAACTTGAATTTGAGCTGGGAGTGAAAAGAGAGCCAGCCCAAAGAGGTGAGAGAAGAGGAGATAGAGCCAAGAGGTGAGAGAAGGCAGAGGGAGCGGATGGCTGAGTGGTAGATGAATTTGAGTTGGGCGAGGTGAGAAGAGGGGAGTCCAAAGAGAAGGGAGGAACAATAGAATAGTCTGGAGAAGATAAGGGAGGTAATTAAAAGTTTAGTAGCATGAAAAGTAAGGAGGGGTCGGATTTTACGGATGTTGTAGAGGTGAAAGCGACAAGACTTGGCAGTAAGAGAAATGTGGTGAGATAGAGAGAGGAGAGAGTCAATATGGAGACCAAGATTACGGGCATGTGGAGAGAAGAAGAGCCTCTCTCCCCTTCCCCCCACCCACGGTCATGCCCCGTGTCTCCCCTGTTCTCCCCCACCCTCTGCTCATGCCCCTTGTCTACCCTGCCCCCCACCCCCCGCTCATGGCCCGTGTCTCCCTTCTTTCACCCCCACCCCCGCTCATGCCCCGTGTCCTTCTCCTGTTACCCCACCACCCGCTCATGCCATGTGTCTTCCCTGTTCCCCCCACCCCCGCTCATGGCCCGTGGCTCCCTCCTTTCCCCCTCACCCCCCGCTCATGCCCTGTGTCCTTTACCTGTTCCCCCCACCCCCTGCTCAAGCCCTGTGTGTGCCCTGTTCCCCCCACCCCCCGCTCATGCCCATGTCTCCCTCCTTTCCCCCCAGCCCCTGCTCATGCCCCATGTCTCCCTTGTGTTACCCCCCGCTCATGCCCCGTGTCTCCCTTGTGTTAACCCCCACACCCCGCTCATGCTCCGTTTCTCCCTTGTGTTACCCCCCCACCCCTCACTCATGCCCTGTGTCTCCACTGTTAACCCACCACCCCCTGCTCATGCCCCGTGTCTCCCTTGTGTTACCCCCCACCCGGCTCATGCCCGTGTCTCCCTTGTATTACCCCCAACCCCCGCTCATGCCCGTGTCTCCCTTGTGTTACCCCCCACCCCCCGCTCATGCCCCGTGTCTCCCTTGTGTTACCACCCACCCCCCGCTCATGCCCCGTGTCTCCCTCCTTCCCCCAACCCCTGCTCATGCTCTGTGTCTCCCTCCTTTCCTCCCCACCCCCTGCTCATGCCGCGTGTCTCTCTCCCCTTCCCCCCACCCCCTGCTCATGCCCCGTGTGTCTCTCCCCTTCCCCCCACCCCTCGCTCATTCCCCGTGTGTCTCTCCCCTTCCCCCCACACCCCACTCATGCCCCGTGTTTCCCTACTGTTCCCTCCCACCCCCCCGCTCATGCCCTGTGTCTCCCTCGTGTTCCCCCACCCCTCGCTCATGCCCCGTGTCTCCCTCCTTTCCCCTCACCCCCTGCTCATGCCCCGTGTCTCTCTCCCCTTCCAACACCCCCTGCTCATACCCCGTGTCTCTCTCCCCACCCCCCCACCCCCGCTCATGCCCCGTGTCTCCCCTGTTCTCCCCCACCCTCTGCTCATGCCCCTTGTCTACCCTGCCCCCCGACCCCCCTGCTCATGCCACATGTCTCCCCTGTTCCCCCCACCCCCCTGCTCATGCCACTTGTCTCCCCTGTTCCCCCCACCCCCCCGGCTCATGCCCCGTGTGTACCCTGTTCCCTCCCTCCCCCCACTCATGCCCCGTGTCTCCCTCGTGTTCCCCCACCCCCTGCTCATGCCCTGTGTCTCCCTTGTGTTACCGCCCACCCCCAACTCATGCCCCTTGTCTCCCTTGTGTTACCCCCCACCCCCGCTCATGCCCCGTGTCTCCTTTGTGTTACCCACACCCCCCTCTCATGCACTGTGTCTCCCCTGTGCCACCCCACCCCCTGCTCATGCCCCGTGTCTCCCTCGTGTTACTCCCCCACCCCCGCTCATGCCCTGTGTCTCCCCTGTTCCCCCCACCCCCGCTCATGCCCCGTGTCTCCCTTGTGTTACCCCCCACCCCCCCTCATGCCCTGTGTCTCACATGTGTTAACCCCCACCACCCCACTCATGCCCCGTGTCTCCCTTGTGTTACCCCACCCCCTCGCTCATGCTCCGTGCCTCCCCTGTTCCACCCCACCACCCCGCTCAAGCCCTGTGTCTCCCTCGTGTACCCCCCACCCCCTGCTCATGCCCCGTGTGTCTTGTGTTGCCCCCACCCTCCGCTCATGTCCCGTGTCTCCCTCGTGTTCCCCCCACCCCCGCTCATGCCCCGTGTTTCCCTCGTGTTAGCCCCCACCACCCGCTCATGCCCTGTGTTATCCCCCCACCCCCGCTCATGCCCTGTGTCCCACTCCTTCCCCCCACCCCCCACTCATACCCCGTGTCCCCCTCCTTTCCCACCCACCCCCCACTATTGCCCCGTGTCTCCCCTGTTCCCCCCACCCCCCGCTCATGCCCCGTGTCTCCCTCCTTTCCCCCCACCCCCTGCTCATGCCCTGTGTGTGCCCTGTTCCCTCACTCCCCATACTCATGCCCCGTGTCTCCCTCGTGTTCCCCCCACCCCCTGCTCATGCCCTGTGTCTCCCTTGTATTACCCCCCACCGCCAACTCATGCCCCGTGTCTCCCTTGTGTTACCCCCCACCCCCGCTCATGCCCCATGTCTCCTTTGTGTTACCCCCACCCACACTCATGCCCCGTGTCTCCCTTGTGTTACCCCCACCCCCCTCTCATGCACTGTGTCTCCCCTGTTCCACCCCACCCCCTGGCCATGCCCCGTGTCTCCCTCCTGTTACTCCCCCACCCCCGCTCATGCCCTGTGTCTCCCCTGATCCCCCGACCCCCGCTCATGCCCCGTGTCTCCCTTGTGTTACCCCCCACCCCCCTCTCATGCCCTGTGTCTCACATGTGTTAACCCCCACCACCCCACTCATGCCCCGTGTCTCCCTTGTGTTACCCTGCCCCCTCGCTCATGCCCCGTGCCTCCCCTGTTCCACCCCACCCCCCGCTCATGCCCCGTGTCTCCCTTGTGTACCCCCCACCCCCTGATCATGCCCCGTGTGTCTCCTGTTGCCCCCACCCTCCGCTCATGTCCCGTGTCTCCCTCGTGTTCCCCCCACCCCCCACTCATGCCCCGTGTTTCCCTCGTGTTAGCCCCCACCACCCACTCATGCCCCGTGTTATCCCCCCACCCCCGCTCATGCCCCGTGTCCTTTACCTGTTCCCCCCACCCCCCGCTCAAGCCCTGTGTGTGCCCTGTTCCCCCCACTCCCCGCTCATGCCCATGTCTCCCTCCTTTCCCGCCAGCCCCTGCTCATGCCCCATGTCTCCCTTGTGTTACCCCACCCCCTCGCTCATGTGCCGTGCCTACCCTGTTCCACCCCACCCCCCCGCTCAAGCCCCGTGTCTCCCTCGTGTACCCCCCACCCCCTGCTCATGCCCCGTGTGTCTTGTGTTGCCCCCACCCTCCGCTCATGTCCCGTGTCTCCCTCGTGTTCCCCCCACCCCCCGCTCATGCCCCGTGTTTCCCTCGTGTTAGCCCCCACCACCCGCTCATGCCCTGTGTTATCCCCCACCCCCGCTCATGCCCCGTGTCCCACTCCTTCCCCCCACCCCCTGCTCATACCCCGTGTCTCCCTCCTTTCCCACCCACCCCCCACTCATGCCCCGTGTCTCCCCTGTTCCCCCCAACCCCCGCTCATGCCCCGTGTTTCCCTCCTTTCCCCCCACACCCTGCTCATGCCCTGTGTGTGCCCTGTTCCCTCCCTCCCCCCACTCATGCCCCGTGTCTCCCTCGTGATCCCCCACTTCCTGCTCATCCCCTGTGTCTTCCTTGTGTTACCCCCACCCCCTGCTCATGCTCCATGTCTCCTGTGTTACCCTCCACCACCCGCTCATGCCCCGTGTCTCCCCTGTTCCCAGACCCCCTGCTCATGCCCCGTGTCTCCCTCCTTTCCCCCCACCCCAGCTCATGCCCCGTGTCTCCCTCCTTTCCCCCCACACCCCGCTCATACACTGTGTCTCTCTCCCCTTTCCCCCCACCCCCCGCTCATGCCCCATGTGTTTCTCCCCTTCCCCCCACCCTGGCTCATGCCCCGTGTGTCTCTCCCCTTCCCCCCACCCCCGCTCATGCCCCGTGTTTCCCTACTGTTCCCTCCCACACCCCCACTCATGCCCAGTGTCTCCCTCGTGTTCCCCCACCCCCCACTCATGCCCCGTGTCTCCATCCTTTACCCCCACCCCCCGCTCATGCCCCGTGTCTCTCTCCCCTTCCCCCCAACCCCCTGCTCATGTCCTGTGTCTCTCTCCCCTTCCCCCAACCCCCCGCTCATGCCCCATGTCTCCCCTGTTCTCCCCCACCCTCTGCTCATGCCCCTTGTCTCCCCTGTTCCCCCCCACGCCCCGCTCATGGCCCGTGTCTGCCCTGTTCCCCCCACCCTCCCGCTCATGACACATGTCTCCCCTGTTCCCCCACCCCTCCGCTCATGCCACATGTCTCCCCTGTTCCCCCCGCTCATGCTCTGTGTCTCCCTCCCCCTGACCCCCCGCTTATGCCCCGTGCCCCCCTTCTTTCCCCCCAACCCCCGCTCATGCCCGTGTCCCCCTCCTTTCCCCCACCCCCTGCTCATGCCAAGTGTCTCTCTTCCCTTCCCCCCACACCCTGCTCATGCCCCGTGTGTCTCTCCCCTTCCCCCCACCTCCGCTCATGCCCCATGTGTCTCTCCCCTTCCCCCCACACCCCGCTCATGCCCCGTGTTTCCCTCCTGTTCCCTCCCACCCCCCGCTCATGCCCCGTGTCTCCCTCGTGTTAGCCCCCACCACCCGCTCATGCCCCGTGTTATCCCCCCACCCCCGCTCATGCCCCGTGTCCCACTCCTTCCCCCCACCCCCCGCTCATACCCCGTGTCCCCCTCCTTTCCCACCCACCCCCCACTCATGCCCCGTGTCTCCCCTGTTCCCCCCACCCCCCGTGTCTCCCTCCTTTCCCCCCACCCCCTGCTCATGCCCCGTGTGTGAGTAAGTAAACTGGAGGGAAAACCCTAAGTATTGGGAAGGTCAGGTAAAGGGCATCACAACTGCTGTTATACAAACAAGGAACTGACCATAACCCAAAACAATATTGCTCTTTTTACACACACTGTTTTCGTGTGGTACTCTGCAAATAAAGGCTGAAAACTAATACGCCTATAAAACAAAGAAACAGTAAATGTTAGACCCAAATGCTCTGGATATCTAATTACTTTGATATCTCAGGCTACCCTGGAGCATCGAGTGTTACTACCTTGGAGCAAAAGAAAGTATGTAGAGAAAACTGCTGTGATAGCTTAGTGGCTATTTTTAATAATACAGTTGTTGTTTAACAAATAAACATGATCTCCCAAAGGAGCTTTTACAAAAAAATGGTACTTTCAAAAATCGAAACCATGAACATTAAAAAACACAGTGAATTACATCAAATACTATGGAACATTTGACATATGACAAGAAATAAACATTTTCAAACAAAAGACCATCCACACAATGTGTGATTGAATTCACAGCCTATATGATGAGTTGAAAAGACAAAATGAAGAAAGTAAAACAACAAAGAACAAAATCCTAACACATCCTGATTTTATGTGATAGGGCAAAGCAACCAAATGCGACCCCCGCCAGAGTCTGATGTATTACTGGCCTCGGCCAAAGAACCGATTGAAAAGTCCTCGGGTTTGGAGCCCAGAGCATGTGTGGTTCCAAATTAATACCAGAGGTCAGGTTCTCCTGATGCCTTGGAGGGTCAGCTGGTGGGAGTTTGTCAAGAGACCAATCCTAGGTCAAAATCCCCGTGTGTGCCCTGTTCCCTCCCTCCCCCCACACATGCCCCGTGTCTCCCTCGTCGTGTTCCCCCCACCCCCTGCTCATGCCCTGTGTCTCCCTTGTGTTAACCCCACCCCCCGCTCATGCCCTGTGTCTCCCTTGTGTTACCCCCACCCCCCGATCATGCCCTGTGTCTACCCTGTTACTCCCCACCCCCGCTCATGCCCAGTGTCTCCTTTATGTTACCCCCACCCCCCGCTCATGCCCGTGTCTCCCTTGTGTTACCACCCACCCCCTGTCCTGTGTCTCCGTTGTATTACCCCCCACCCCCCGCTCATGCCCCGTGTCTCCTCGGTTACCCCCCACCCCCCGCTCATGCCCCGTGTCTCCCCTGTTCCCCCACCCCCTGCTCAAGCCCTGTGTCTCCCTCCTTTCCCCCCATCCCCGCTCATGCCCCGTGTCTCTCGCCCCTTCCCCCCCGCTCATGCCCTGTGTGTCTCTCCCCTTCCCCCTGCCCCCCGCTCATGCCCCGTGTGTCTCTCCCCTTCCCCCCACCCCCGCTCATGCCTCGTGTTTCCCTACTGTTCCCTCCCACACCCCCACTCATGCCCAGTGTCTCCCTCGTGTTCCCCCACCCCCCACTCATGCCCCGTGTCTCCATCCTTTACCCCCACCCCCCGCTCATGCCCCGTGTCTCTCTCCCCTTCCCCCCACCCCCTGCTCATGTCCTGTGTCTCTCTCCCCTTCCCCCAACCCCGCGCTCATGCCCCGTGTCTCCCCTGTTCTCCCCCACCCTCTGCTCATGCCCCTTGTCTCCCCTGTTCCCCCCCACACCCCGCTCATGGCCCGTGTCTCCCTCGTGTTCCCCCCACCCCCTCACTCATGCCCCGTGTCTGCCCTGTTCCCCCCACCCTCCCGCTCATGACACATGTCTCCCCTGTTCCCCCACCCCTCCGCTCATGCCACATGTCTCCCCTGTTCCCCCCGCTCATGCTCTGTGTCTCCCTCCCCCAACCCCCGCTCATGCCCCGTGTCCCCCTCCTTTCCCCCCACCCCCCGCTCATGCCGAGTGTCTCTCTTCCCTTCCCCCCACACCCTGCTCATGCCCCGTGTGTCTCTCCCCTTCCCCCCACCCCCCGCTCATGCCCCATGTGTCTCTCCCCTTCCCCCCACACCCCGCTCATGCCCCGTGTTTCCCTCCGGTTCCCTCCCACCCCCCGCTCATGCCCCGTGTCTCCCTCGTGTTAGCCCCCACCACCCGCTCATGCCCCGTGTTATCCCCCCGCCCCCGCTCATGCCCCGTGTCCCACTCCTTCCCCCCACCCCCCGCTCATACCCCGTGTCCCCCTCCTTTCCCACCCACCCCCCACTCATGCCCCATGTCTCCCCTGTTCCCCCCACCCCCCGTTCATGCCCCGTGTCTCCCTCCTTTCCCCCCACCCCCTGCTCATGCCCCGTGTGTGCCCTGTTCCCTCCCTCCCCCACACATGCCCCGTGTCTCCCTCGTGTTCCCCCCACCCCCTGCTCATGCCCTGTGTCTCCCTTGTGTTACCCCCACCCCAACTCATGCCCCGTGTCTCCCTTGTGTTACCCCCCACCCCCGCTCATGCCCCGTGTCTCCTTTGTGTTACCCCCACCCCCACTCATGCCCCGTGTATCCCTTGTGTTACCCCCCACCCCCCTCTCATGCACTGCGTCTCCCCTGTTCCACCCCACCCCCTGCTCATGCCCCGTGTCTCCCTCGTGTTACTACCCCACCCCCGCTCATGCCCTGTGTCTCCCCTGTTTCCCACACCCCCGCTCATGCCCCGTGTCTCCCTTGTGTTACCCCCCACCCCCCTCTCATGCCCTGTGTCTCACATGTGTTTACCCCCACCACCCCACTCATGCCCCGTGTCTCCCTTGATTTACTCCACCCCCTCGCTCATGCCCCGTGCCTCCCCTGTTCGACCCCACACCCCCGCTCATGCCCTGTGTCTCCCTTGTGTACCCCCCACCCCCTGCTCATGCCCCGTGTGTCTCCTGTTGCCCCCACCCTCCGCTCATGTCCCGTGTCCACCTCGTGTTCCCCCCACCCCCCGCTCATGCCCCGTGTTTCCCTCGTGTTAGCCCCCACCACCCGCTCATGCCCCGTGTTATCCCCCCACCCCCGCTCATGCCCCGTGTCCCCCTCCTTCACCCCCACCCCCCCACTCATGCGCCGTGTCTCCCCTGTTCCCCCAGCCCCCGCTCATGGCCCGTGTCTACCTCGTTTCCCCCCCACCCCCCGCTCATGCCCCGTGTCCTTTACCTGTTCCCCCACCCCCGCTCAAGCCCCGTGTGTGCCCTGTTCCCCCCACCCCCCGCTCATGCCCATGTCTCCCTCCTTTCCCGCCAGCCCCTGCTCATGCCCCATGTCTCCCTTGTGTTACCCCCCTCTCATGCCCCGTTTCTCCCTTGTGTTACCCCCTCACCCCCCACTCATGCCCTGTGTCTCCCCTGTTACCCACTCACCCCTGCTCATGCCCCGTGTCTCCCTTGTATTACCCCCAACCCCCCGCTCATGCCTGTGTCTCCCTTGTGTTACCCCCAACCCCCCGCTCATGCCCCGTGTCTCCCTTGTGTTACCACCCACCCCCCGCTCATGCCCCGTGTCTCCCCTGTTCCCCCACCCCCTGCTTATGCCCTGTGTCTCCCTCCTTGCCCCCAAACCCTGCTCATGCCCGGTGTCTCCCTCCTTTCCTCCCCACCCCCTGCTCATGCCCCGTGTCGCTCTCCCCTTCCCCCCACCCCCCGCTCATGCCCCGTGTGTCTCTCCCCTTCCCCTCACCCCTCGCTCATGCCCCGTGTGTCTCTCCCCTTCCCCCCACACCCCGCTCATGCCCCGTGTTTCCCTACTGTTCCCTCCCACCCCCCGCTCATGCCCTGTGTCTCCCTCGTGTTCCCCCCACCCCCCGCTCATGCCCCGTGTCTCCCTCCTTTCCCCCCACCCCCTGCTCATGCCCTGTGTCTCTCTCCCCTTCCCCCCACCCCCTGATCATGCCCCGTGTCTCTCTCCCCACCCCCCCACCCCCGCTCATGCCCCGTGTCTCCTCTGTTCTCCCCCCTGCTCATGCCCCTTGTCTACCCTGCCCCCCGACCCCCCGCTCATGGCCCATGTCTCCCTTGTATTCCCCCCACACCCCTGCTCATGCCCTGTGTCTGCCCTGTTCCCCTCACCCCCCCTGCTCATGCCACATGTCTCCCCTGTTCCCCCCACCCCCCCGCTCATGCCACATGTCTCCCCTGTTCCCCCCACCCCCACTCATGCCGCATGTCCCCCTCCTTTCCCCCCACCCCCCGCTCATGCCCCGTGTCTCCCTCCTTTCCCCGCACCCCCCGCTCATGTCCCGTGTCTCCCCTGTTCCCCCCACTGCCTGCTCATGCCCTGTGTCTCCCTCCTTTCCCCCCACCCCCCGCTCATGCCCCTTGTCTCCCTATTTCCCCCCCACCCCCGCTCATGCTCAGTATCTCCTTTGTGTTACCCCCACCCCCCGCTCATGCCCTGTGTCTCCCTTGTGTAACCCCTCACCCCCCGCTCATGCCCCGTGTCTCCCTTGTTACCCCCCACCCCCTGCTCATGCCCCGTGTCTCCCTTGTGTTACCCCCCACACCCCGCTCATGCCCCGTGTCTCCCTTGTGTTACCCCCCACCCCCCCGCTCATGCCCCGTGTCTCCCTTGTGTTACCCCCAACCCCGCTCATGCCCCGTGTCTCCCCTGTTCCACCCCACCCCCCCGCTCATGCCCTGTGTCTCCCTCGTGTACCCCCCACCCCCCGCTCATGCCCCGTGTGTCTCCTGTTGCCCCCCACCCTCCGCTCATGTCCCGTGTCTCCCTCGTGTTCCCCCCACCCCCTGCTCATGCCCCGTGTTTCCCTCGTGTTACCCCCCCACCCCCTGCTCATGCCCTGTGTTACCCCCCACCCCCCACTCATGCCCTGTGTCCCCTCCCCTCCTTCCCCCCACCCCCCGCTCATGCCCTGTGTCCCCCTCCTTTCCCCCACCTCCCGCTCATGCGCCGTGTCTCCCCTGTTCCCCCCACCCCCGCTCATGACCCTTGTATTTTGTATTTGTATTTTATTGAATTTATATAGCCCTTTAATCCAAAGTGCTTTACATGAGAACATGCAAAATACATCAAGCATAATATAGAAATTGAATCATAACTTGAAAACAGTGTAAAGAACAATTTACAATAATGCAGAGGTGAGGAGGGAGTATGGAGGGGCAGAGGAGAGAGAGGGAAAGGGAGATGTTAGTGGGGGTAAATTCAGGAGTAAGAGGGAATGTATGAGTGTGAGAGGAAGAGGAGAGAGAAGAGCAGGACTAGAAGAGAGGAGGGAGTGGGGTGGAAGGAGGTAGGGCGGGATAGGGAGAGTAGTGATAGGAGGTGAGGAAAGATGGGGAGGGGGAAGAGCGAGATGAAACGGAGGGTTTTAGGGAGGTGAGTGGAAAAGATAAGATTTGAGAGAAGAGCGAAAGGAAGGGAAGGAAGGGGAAGAGCGGATGTGAAGGGGAGGAGGTTCCAATGGAAGGGAGCAAGGAGTTGGAAAGATCAGAAGTGGGAGGGGGCACAGGGAGGAGGTGGAGGAGAGAGTAGGAAGAGATTAGCAGAGCGGAGAGAGCGAGAAGGGGTATATAAAGTGAGATGGGAGGAGAGGTAGGGGGGGCAAGACCATAGAGTGATTTGAAAACAAGACAGAGGAACTTGAATTTGAGCTGGGAGTGAAAAGAGAGCCAGCCCAAAGAGGTGAGAGAAGAGGAGTTAGAATCAAGAGGTGAGAGAAGGCAGAGGGAGCGGATGGCTGAGTGGTAGATGGATTTGAGTGGGGCGTGGTGAGAAGAGGGGAGTCCAAAGAGAAGGGAGGAACAATAGAAGAGTCTGGAGAAGATAAGGAAGGTAATTAAAAGTTTAGTAGCATGAAAGGTAAGGAGGGGTCAGATTTTACGGATGTTGTAGAGGTGAAAGCGACAAGACTTGGCAGTAAGAGAAATGTGGTGAGATAGAGAGAGGAGAGAGTCAATATGGAGACCAAGATTACGGGCATGTGGAGAGAAGGAGAGCCTCTCTCCCCTTTCCCCCACCCCTGGTCATGCCCCGTGTCTCCCCTGTTCTCCCCCACCCCCCGCTCATGGCCCGTGTCTCCCTTCTTACACCCCCACCCCCGCTCATGCCCCGTGTCCTTCTCCTGTTACCCCCACCACCCGCTCATGCCATGCGTCTCCCTTATGTTACCCCCACCCCTCGCTCATGCCCCGTGTCTTCCTTGTGTTAACCCCACCCCCGCTCATGCCCCATGTCTCTCTTGTTACCCCCCACCCCCAATCATGCCCCATGTCTCCCTTGTGTTACCCCCCACCCCCTGCTCATGCCCTGTGTCTCTCTTGGGTTACCCCCCACACCCCGCTCATGCCCCGTGTCTCCCTTGTGTTACACCCCACCCCCCGATCATGCCCAGTGTCTCCCTTGTGTTACCCCCAACCCTGCTCATGCGCCGTGTCACCCCTGTTACCCCACCCCTGCTCATTCCCGTGTTTCCCTTTACTCCCACACACCCACTCATGCCCCGTGTCTCCCTCGTGTTCCCCCCACCCCCCGCTCATGCCCCATGTCTCCATCCTTTACCCCCACCCCCCGCTCATGCCCCATATCTCTCTCCCCTTTCCCCATCCCCCCGCTCATGCCCGTGTCTCTATCCCCTTACCCCCACCCCCCGCTCATGCCCCGTGTCTCCCCTGTTCTCGCCCACCCTCTGCTCATGCCCCTTGTCTCCCCTGTTCCCCCCCACGCCCCGCTCATGGTACGTGTCTCCCTCGTATTCCCCCCACCCCCCGCTCATGCCCCGTGTCTGCCCTGTTCCCCCCACCCCCACACTCATGACACATGTCTCGCCTGTTCCCCCACCCCCCCGCTCATTCCACATGTCTCCCATGTTCCCCCCGCTCATGCCCCGTGTCTCCCTCCCCCCACCCCCGCTTATGCCCTGTGTCCCCCTCCTTTCCCCCCACCCCCCGCTCATGCCCCGTGTCCCCCTCCTTTCCCCCCCACCCCCCACTCATGCCCCGTGTCTCTCTCCCCTTCCCCTCAACCCCCACTCATGCCCCGTGTGTCTCTCCCCTTCCCCCCAACCCCCGCTCATGCCCCATGTGTCTCTCCCCTTCCCCCCACACCCCGCTCATGCCCCGTGTTTCCCTACTGTTCCCTCCCACCCCCCCGCTCATGCCCCGTGTCTCCCTCATGTTCCCCCCACCACGCGCTCATGCCCTGTGTCTCACTTGTTACCCCCCACTCATGCCGCGTGTCTCCTTTGTGTTACCCCCCACCCCCTCCTCATGCCCCGTGTCTCTCTTGTGTTACCCCCCACACCCCGCTCATGCCCCATGTCTCCCTTGTGTTACCCCCACCTCCGCTTATGCCCCGTGTCTCCCTTGTGTTACCCCCCACCCCCGCTCATGCCCCGTGTCTCCCCTGTTCCACCCCACCCCCCGCCCATGACCCGTGTCTCCATTGTGTACCCCCCACCACCCGCTCATGCCCCGTGTGTTTCCTGTTGCCCCCCACCCTCCGCTCATGTTTCGTGTCTCCCTCGTGTTCCCCCCACCCCCTACTCATGCCCCGCGTTTCCCTCATGTTACCCCCTGCTCATGCCCTGTGTTACCCCCCACCCCCCGCTCATGACCTGTGTCCCCTCCCATGCTTCCCCCCACCCCCCGTTCATGCCCCGTGTCACCCTCCTTTCCCCCAACCCCCCGCTCATGCGCCGTGTCTCCCCTGTTCCCCCCACCCCCGCTCATGCCCCGTGTCTCCCTTCTTCCCCCCCTGCTCATGCCCCGTGTCCTTCTTCTGTTACCCCCCACCACCCGTTCATACCCCGTGTCTCCCTTGTGTTACCCCCACCCCGCTCATGCCCCGTGTCTCCCTTGTGTTACCCCCACCCCCCGATCATACCCTGTGTCTACCCTGTTACTCCCCACCCCCCGCTCATGCCCAGTGTCTCCTTTATGTTACCCCCACCCCTCGCTCATGCCCGTGTCTCCCTTGTGTAACCACCCGCCCCCTGTCCCGTGTCTCCCTTGTATTACCCCCCACCCCCCGCTCATGCCCCGTGTCTCCTCTGTTACCCCCTACCCCCCACTCATGCCCCGTGTCTCCCCTGTTCCCCCACACCCTGCTCAAGCCCCGTGTCTCCCTCCTTTCCCCCCACCCCCCACTCATGCCCCGTGTCTCCCTCCTTTCCCCCATCCCCGCTCATGCCCAGTGTCTCCCTCCTTTCCCCCCACCGCTCGCTAATGCCCCGTGTCTCCCTCCTTTCCCCCCACCCTCGACTCATGTCCCCTGTCTCCCTTGTGTTCCCCCACTCCCTGCTCATGCCCCGTGTTTCCCTCGTGTTACCCCCTGCTCATGCCCTGTGGTACCCCCCGCTCATGCCCTGTGTCCCCTCCCATCCTTCCCCCCATCCCCCGCTCATGACCCATGTCCCCCTCCTTTCCCCCCAACCCCGCTCATGCGCTGTGTCACCCCTGTTCCCCCACACCCTGCTCATGCCCCGTGTCTCCCTTCTCCCCCCAACCCCCTGCTCATGCCCCGTGTCCTTCTCCTGTTATCCCCCACCACCCGCTCATGCCCTGTGTCTCCCTTGTGTTACCCCCACCCCCTGCTCATGGACCGTGATTCCCTTGTGTTACCCCTGCTCATGTCCCGTGTCTCCCTTGTTACCCCCACTCCCCGCTCATGCCCTGTGTCTCCCTTGTGTTACCCCCAAACCCTGCTCATGCCCTGTGTCTCCCCTGTTACTCCCTACCCCCTGCTCATGCCCAGTGTCTCCTTTATGTTACCCCCCACCCCCCGCTCATGCCCGTGTCTCCCTTGTGTTACCCCCCACTCCCTGCTCATGCCCCGTGTCTCCCTTGTGTTACCCCCACCCCCTGCTCATGCCCCATGTCTCCTGTTTTACCCCCCACCCCCCGCTCATGCCCCGTGTCTCCCCTGTTCCCCCACCCCCTGCTCATGCCCTGTGTCTCCCTCCTTTCCCCCCACCCCAGCTCATGCCCCGTGTCTCCCTCCTTTCCCCCCACACCCTGCTCATACCCTGTGTCTCTATCCCCTTCCCCCCCACCCCCCGCTCATGCCCCATGTGTTTCTCCCCTTCCCCCCACCCTGGCTCATGCCCCGTGTGTCTCTCCCCTTCCCCCCACCCCCCGCTCATGCCCCGTGTTTCCCTACTGTTCCCTCCCACACCCCCACTCATGCCCCGTGTCTCCCTCATGTTCCCCCCACCCCCCGCTCATGCCCCTTGTCTCCATCCTTTACCCCCACCCCCCGCTCATGCCCCGTGTCTCTCTCCCCTTTCCCCAACCCCCCGCTCATGACCCGTGTCTCTATTCCCTTCCCCCCATCCCCCGCTCATGCCCCGTGTCTCCCCTGTTCTCGCCCACCCTCTGCTCATGCCCCTTGTCTCCCCTGTTCCCCCCATGCCCCGCTCATGGTACGTGTCTCCCTCGTGTTCCCCCCACCCCCCCGCTCATGCCCCGAGTCTGCTCTGTTCCCCCCACCCCCCCACTCATGACACATGTCTCCCCTGTTCCCCCACCCCCCGCTCATGCCACATGTCTCCCCTGTTCCCCCGCTCATGCCCCGTGTCTCCCTCCCCCCACCCCCCGCTTATGCCCTGTGTCCCCCTCCTTTCCCCCCCACCCCCCGCTCATGCCCCGTGTCCCCCTCCTTTCCCCCCACCCCCCGCTCATGCCCCGTGTCTCTCTCCCCTTCCCCTCAACCCCCACTCATGCCCTGTGTGTCTCTCCCCTTCCCCCAACCCCCGCTCATGCCCCATGTGTCTCTCCCCTTCCCCCCAACCCCGCTCATGCCGCGTGTCTCCCTCATGTTCCCCCCACCACGCGCTCATGCCCTGTGTCTCCCTTGTTACCCCCCACTCATGCCGCGTGTCTCCTTTGTGTTACCCCCCACCCCCTGCTCATGCCCCGTGTCTCTCTTGTGTTACCCCCATACCCCGCTCATGCCCCGTGTCTCCCTTGTGTTACCCCCATCCCTCGCTTTATGCCCCGTGTCTCCCTTGTATTACCCCCCACCCCCGCTCATGCACCGTGTCTCCCCTGTTCCACCCCACCCCCCGCCCATGCCCCCTGTCTCCATTGTGTACCCCCCACCCCCCGCTCATGCCCTGTGAGTCTCCTATTGCCCCCAACCACTGCACATGTTTCGTGTCTCCCTCGTGTTCCCCCCACCCCCTGCTCATGCCCCGTGTTTCCCTCATGTTACCCCCTGCTCATGCCCTGTGTTACCCCCCACCCCCCGCTCATGCCCTGTGTCCCCTCCCATGCTTCCCCCCACCCCCCGTTCATGCCCCGTGTCCCCCTCCTTTCCCCCAACCCCCCGCTCATGCGCCGTGTTTCCCCTGTTCCCCCCACCCCCGCTCATGCCCGTGTCTCCCTTCTTTCCCCCCCACCCCCTGCTCATGCCCCGTGTTTCCCCTGTTCCCCCCACCCCCGCTCATGCCCGTGTCTCCCTTCTTTCCCCCCCACCCCCTGCTCATGCCCCGTGTCCTTCTTCTGTTACCCCCACCACCCGTTCATACCCCCACCCCCTGGTCATGCCCCGTGTCTCCCCTGTTCTCCCCCACCCCCCGCTCATGGCCCGTGTCTCCCTTCTTTCACCCCCACCCCCGCTCATGCCCAGTGTCCTTCTCCTGTTACCCCCACCACCCGCTCATGCCATGTGTCTCCCTTATGTTACCCCCACCCCTCGCTCATGCCCCGTGTCTTCCTTGTGTTAACCCCACCCCCGCTCATGCCCCATGTCTCTCTTGTTACCCCCTAACCCCAATCATGCCCCATGTCTCCCTTGTGTTACCCCCCACCCCCTGCTCATGCCCTGTGTCTCCCTTGTGTTACCCCCCACACCCCGCTCATGCCCCGTGTCTCCCTTGTGTTACCCCCCACCCCCCGATCATGCCCAGTGTCTCCCTTGTGTTACCCCCAACCCTGCTCATGCGCCATGTCACCCCTGTTAACCCACCCCCTGCTCATGCCCCGTGTCTCCCTTCTTCCCCCACCCCCTGCTCATGCCCCGTGTCCTTCTCCTGTTACCCCCCACCACCCGCTCATGCCCCGTGTCTCCCTTGTGTTACCGCCACCCCCGCTCATGCCCCGTGTTTCCCTTGTGTTACCCCTGCTCATGCCCAGTGTCTCCCTTGTTACCCCCACCCGTGCTCATGCCCCGTGTCTCCCTTGTGTTACCCTAAAACCCCGCTCATGCCCTGTGTCTCCCCTGTTACTCCCTACCTCCCGCTCATGCCCAGAGTCTCCTTCATGTTACCCCCCACCCCCCGCTCATGCCCGTGTCTCCCTTATGTTACCCCCCACTCCCTGCTCATACCCCGTGTCTCCCTTGTGTTACCCCCACCCTCCGCTCATGCCCCATGTCTCCCTTGTGTTACCGCCACCCCCTGCTCATGCCCTGTGTCTCCCTTGTGTTACCCCCCACACCCAGCTCATGCCCCGTGTCTCCCTTGTGTTACCCCCCACCCCCCGATCATGCCCAGTGTCTCCCTTGTGTTACCCCCAACCCTGCTCATGCGCCATGTCACCCCTGTTAACCCACCCCCTGCTCATGCCCCGTGTCTCCCTTCTTCCCCCACCCCCTGCTCATGCCCCGTGTCCTTCTCCTGTTACCCCCCACCACCCGCTCATGCCCCGTGTCTCCCTTGTGTTACCGCCACCCCCGCTCATGCCCCGTGTTTCCCTTGTGTTACCCCTGCTCATGCCCAGTGTCTCCCTTGTTACCCCCACCCGTGCTCATGCCCCGTGTCTCCCTTGT